>NC_088387.1:5705000-6005000 GCF_037993035.2 Macaca fascicularis
AAGGAAGGAGACAGGAGACAACACTCAAATCTGTCTCCCTGCTCTGGGGAGTGGGGTCAAGTTTTTATGACATTTCTAACTAGGTCCAAGTGATGCCACTGCAGCCGGTCTGCCAGGGTGGTGGTGCTAACAATCAGGAGGTTGAAGCGTTTTCCCATTGCACATGCCTGGGCTACATGACTTTGTAGGAAGTTGGCAGAGTCAGTAGATTTTGGCTCTGCACGATAGCGGCAGCTTAAGCAATGGTTAATTGGTTTGAGCTGGTTCTATGGTTACAACTTTAGACGTTCAGAAGGCACTTGGGACATGGAGACACTGGACAGACCACAAACCTTCAGGCAGGAAATGATTTGGCACATCACTAGAGCTGGAGTTTTGTGTACTACTAGGGATGGTGCCAAGCCTTGATAGTGGTTATCTAGTTTCAGTGACCCTCTGACATTGGTACTATTTAACTTGCCACTCTCAAAAAAGGAAAGTGAGACACAGATCTCAGTTCACGCAGCTAGTAACTGGAGCGGGGACTCAAAGACTGCCAGCAGCCTTAGATCCTGTGTCCTCACCGTGCTCAGCCTGCCCTGGACACACACCCATTCCCCAATACACTGAGATGGCTCATGAAGATCCTGCCTCACTGTTTATCACCCTACCAATGCCGAAGGACCTGCACTGAGCCCTTCCTCAGTCATCCTTGGTCATACTGAAGGAGTTCTAACACAAGTGAAGACAAGGACGGTCAAAGAATTCACAATTCCCTCCAACAGGAAAATGGAAGTAACCGCTTAGTTCCTTATGAGTTTCCCACTTAAGAGTTCATAACTCACAAGTTACAACGGACAGCTGCCTTCAGTTCTGGTATCGCCATTTAGTGCCCTGGATGGCACTCCGGGTTCTCCTCAGCAGGGTCTTTCCCCACTGCATGAATAAGACGGCCGTTTACAGATATCCACGATCATAGGTTTAGTCTTTTTCATGGGAAAGATTTAGGAGTGCTAGAAACGAATTTTATGTCAGGTGTATCCTGTTGAAGTAATCTAAAGGCTAGAACGAGCGTTTTATTGAAGAAGAAGAAAGGTAGAACCAGTTTTATGCCTAAAACTCCACAAAAGAAAGAGTCATCCTTTAAAAAAGAAACCCTTTATTGACTGGGCACAGTGCCTCATGCCTGTAATCCCAGCACTTTGGGAGGCCAAGGCAGGCGGATCACTTGAGGTCAGGAGTTCGAGACCAGCCTGGCCAACCAGAACTCCTTTTCTACTAAAAATACAAAAATTAGCTGGGCGTGGTGGTGCCTATAATTCCAGCTACTCAGGAGGCTGAGGCAGGAGAATTGCTTGAACCCAGAAGGTGGAGGTTGCAGTGAGCCAAGATGGCACCATCACACTCAAGGCTGGACAACAGAGTGAGACTCCATCTCCGAAAACAAACAAACCAAACCAACCAAACAAACAAACAAAAAACCCCTTTCTCCCCATTATCAACATATTTAAGAAGAGGCAAGGGTTCCCAAGCAAGGCCCCCTTCCTTGTGCTATCAATCTCCTGCCCACAGAGAGAAGGTTTTCTCTGTAACCCAGGTGAGGACACCAAAGCTGAGGAGGGTCAATGTATTAGTCCATTTTCATGTTACTGATAAAGACATACCTGAGACAGCAATTTACAAAAGAAAGAGGTTTAATAGACACAGTTTCACGTGGCTGGGGAGGCCTCCTAATCATTGCAGAAAGTGAAAGGCAGGTCTCACACGGCGGCAGGCAAGAGAAGAGGACTTGTGCAGAAAACTCCCCTTATAAAACCATCAGATCTTGGGAGGCTTATTCACTCTCATGAGAATGGCATGGGAAAGACTGACCCCATGATTTCAATTGCCTCCCACCGGGGCCCTCCCACAACACGAGGGAATTGTATTGTGGGAGCTACAATTCAAGATGAGATTTGGGTAGGGACAAGCCAAACCGTTTCAGTCAACAACTGTTAAAACGAACTACATATGGCCTGAGAAGGACTCCATATTTGATTCCTTGTGGATGAACTGTAACCTAGATTAATAGGCAGTCACAAGTGAAAACCTAACTTAGTAGTAGGTACCTGTAACAGTAGCTAAGTCTTGGCCAGTCCCAGTGGCCATACTTCAACCATTCACACATTGCTGAGTGTTCAAACTGTGTTCAAATAAGGCATACCCCAAACTGTAACCAACCCAGCCATTCTGTACCTAACTTCCAATTTCTTTCTTTTCTTTTTTTTCTTTTTTTTTGTTTTGAGATGGAGTTTTGCTCTTGTTGCCCAGGCTGGAGTGGAATGGCATGATCTCAGCTCACTGCAACCTTTGCCTCCTGGGCTTCATGGGATTCTCCTGCCTCAGCCTCCTGAGTAGCTGGGATTACAGGTGTGTGCCTCCATGCCCGGCTAATTTTTTTGTAGTTTTAGTAGAGACAGGGTTTCACCATGTTGGCCGGCTGGTTTCTAACTCCTGAACTCAGGTGATCCACCTGTCTCGGCCTCCCAAAATGCTGGGATTACAGGTGTGAGCCACTGCGTCTGGCCCTCACTTCCAATTTCTGTATGTCATTTCCCCTTTTTTGGTCTACAAATCTTCTTCCACCTCATGGCTGCAGTGGAATCTCTGTGAATCTGCTGTGATTCTGGGGGCTGCCTGATTCGTGAATTGTTCCTTGCTCAGTTAAACTCCTTTAAATATAATTTGGCTAAACTTTTTCTTTTATCACAACTTGCCCACATTTACAAAGCAAGCTCCTCCTCATGCAGTCTGAACCCTCTTGGAGGGCAGGGACAAGCTGTCTTTCCCTTTGCATCGGCAGGGCCAGCGCAGGCCCAGCATGCAAGAGACTTGGCAGGTGTCTGCTCAGCTGCACCTAACTCTCAGGCCAGGGATACTAACCAGCTGAGTCTGACTCTGAAGCCTGTGCTTACCTCCCTGGCTTCCTCATACTCTGACAGGGTTGGACAAGTCTTTTGAATGCCTTGAATGGGGAAGTTAAAGAAATCGCAGGCCGGGCACGGTGGCTCATGCCTGTAATCTCGACACTTTGGAAGGCTGAGATGGGCAGATCACCTGATTTTAGGAGTTCAAGACCAGCCTGGCCAACATGGTGAAACCCTGTCTCTACTAAAAATAAAAAATTAGCCCGGCATAGTGGCGGGTGCCTGTAATCCCTGCTAATTGGGAGGCTGAGGCAGGAGAATCTCTTGAACCTAGGGAACGGAGGTTGCAGTGAGCTGAGATTGCGCCACTGCCCTCCAGCCTGGGAAACAAAGTGAGACTCTGTCAAGAAAGAAAGAAGGAAAGAAAGAAAGAAAGAAGGAAAGAAAGAAAGAAAGAAAGAAAAAGAAAGAAAGAAAAAGAGAAAGAAAGAAAGAGAAATCTCAGACAATTGATAATTGTGTGAGGAATATGGGAGGGCCTTGGGGAGAAATAGAGAGCTTTGGGGTGCCAACATCTGCACAGGAAGGCGTGCCACTCCTCCAGTGGCAGAAAACCAGATGTTTCCACTGAAGCTGCCTCATTCTTCTTTGCCTCTCCCAGTTTTCCTGAAAGAACCACTTGGGAGGGATGAGAAACAGACCAACCTCAAGAACCATCAGACAGCACCACGGGGAGCGTGAGAATGTTGGGCCTTGTGTTTCGTGGTGTTCCACACATGGAGAGTGGACTGGAGCTGCTGTTGACTTGTGTCAATGAGCTAGAAGGGAGGGAGCTCGAATCTCAGAAGGGAGAACGCTGCGGCCCATCTGGCATTTCTTTCAGTTTGGGAAATGCGGGAAATTTCGGAAAAGAACACATAGGCAGATGTCTGAGTTACAAAGAACAAATTCCAGTCACAAACTTATATGGATGCTTTACCTCTTTTAAAAATTTTTTTTTCCTTCTAAAAATAATATATGTGCATTTGGAAATCACATGAACATAAAAAGAAAAAAAGTACCTAAAGACGATTATTAACAATTTTAAGTATGTATGTGTGCATACATGTTTATACAATACATATATAAAGTGTGTATATACATATGGTATACACACATATAATATTACATATTTTACTTATTTACTTATTTGTTTATTTTTGAGACAGGGTCTTTTTCTGTCACCCAAGCTGGAGTGTAGTGATGCAATCATGGCTCACTGCAACCTTGACCTTCTGGGTTCAAACGATCCTCTCACCTTGGGTTCCTGAGTAGTTGGGACTACATGCATGCACCACCATGCCCAGCTTTTTTTTTTTTTTTTTGGTAGACACATAGTCTCGCTATGTTGCCCAGGTTGGTCTTGAACTCCTGGCCTCAAGCGATCCTCTCACCTTGGCCTCCCAAAATGCTGGGATTACAGGTGTGAGTCACTTCACCTGGTCTATTTTACTTTTTGCATGTAGCATTATGCCACAGGAATGTTGCTATGTTAATTTTTTTAACTTTTTATCTTGAAGTCATTACAGATTCACAGGAATTTAATTTTAAAATGTATGGCAAGTTCCCATGTACTCTGCACCCAGCTCCCTCAATGGTAAGATCTTGTGGAACTACAGTTCGGTCTTAACTAGGAAGCAGGCAGGGTTACAGTGTATGCATACCATTCTCGGTAGCACATGTGTACATCCCTGTAGCCACCATCACAATCAAGATACAGGACTGCTCCCTCACCCCAAGGCTCCCTCATGCCACCTACTTCCTCTCGGCCCCCCACCATCCCTAACCTCTGCCAACCACGAATCTATTTTCCATTTCCAAACTTTTGTTATTTCAAGAATATTAAGTGATGGAATAATATAGTATGTGATCTTTTGAGATTGGCTTTTTTACACTCAGCATAATCCCTTGAGACTCATCCAAGTTACATATATCAATGGTCCATTCCTTTTTTGTTGTTGAGTAGTATTCTATGGTATGGATTTACAATATTTATCTTAAATAGTTGGTAAACAACATTTTTAATGATTGCATAATGTTCCCATGGGTGGAGAGGCCATCGGTTTCCTAACTATTCTATTGTTGTTGGACATTTAGATTGTTGCTGGTAAAAATAAATGCTACTGAAAACCGCGTATACAAGGGTTTCCTGATTCTGATTTCTTTAAGATTGATTTTTAGAAGTGGAATAACTTAGACAAAGGATATTGACAATTTTCAGACTCTTAATGCCTGTTACCAAATTAATTTTGCAAAAGATTGTACAAATGTATATAGGTCCACCAGCAATATAGAGGCTGAGGTAAGAAGTTTTCCTAAATTATAATACAAGCTGAATAATAAATATGTAGCTTGCTTTCTGCAAAAGCCAACTCAATACCCATAGGAGAAACTAATGAGCCTTGTTATACCCATGATGTACTTGGTCTAGGTATGTATGATCTAAAGTTACTTGATAATCATGCTGCCCTCTTGGTGAGCAACATGATTGGAGGCAAACTGTGGCATACATGCACAGTACAATAGTGGTCTCCTGGCTGCATTTGTGTTGGCTGTCTGTGCTAGGGCTTCCATAACAAAATACCATAGACCAGGAGGCTAATACAACAGACATTTATGTTCTCACAGTTCTGGAGCTGGAAGTCCAAGATCAAGGTGCCAGTGGGGTTGATTCCTCTGAGACCTGTCTGGCAGATACCCACCTTCTCCCTGTGTTTTCTTTCTTTCTCTCCTTCCTTCCTTCCTCCCTCCCCTCCTCCCTTTCTCTCTTTCTTTTCTTTTCCTTTCTCCTTCCTTCCTTCCTTCCTTCCTTCCTTCCTTCCTTCCTTCCTTCCTTCCTTCCTTCCTTCCTTCCTTCCTTCTTTCTCTTTCACTTTCTTTCCTTCTCTCTCTCTTTCTCCCTTTCTCCTTTTCTCTCTTTCTCTCTCTCTTTCTTTCTTTGATGGAGTCTAGCTCTGTCACCCAGCCTGGAGTGCAGTGGTGCAGTCTCAGCTCACTGCTAGCTCCACCTCCCAGGTTCACACCATTCTCCTGCCTCAGCCTCCTGAGTAGCGAGGACTACAGGTGCCTGCCACCACGCCCGGCTAATTTTTTTTGTAGTTTTTAGTAGAGATGGGATTTCACCGTGTTAGCCAGGATGGTCTTGATCTCTTGACCTCATGATCCACCCGCTTCGGCCTCCCAAAGTGCTGGGATTACAGGCATGAGCCTCCGAGCCCAGCCCTCCCTGTGTTTTCATACCACGTTCCTCCATGCATGTATGAGTCCATTCCCATGCTGCTATGAAGAAATACACATGACTGGGTCATTTATAAAGAAAAAAGGTTTAATTGACTCAGAGTTCTACATGGCTGGGGAAGCCTCAGGAAACTTATAATCATGGTGGAAGGGGAAGCAAACATGTCCTTCTTCACATGATAGCAGGAAGGAGAAGAATGAGTGCCAAGCAAAGCGGAAGCCCCTTATGAAACCATCAGATCTTGTGAGATCTCACTCACTATAATGAAAACAGGATGGGGGAAAACTGCCCCCATGATTCAATTATCTCTACCCGATCCCTCCCATGACACATGGGAATTATGGGAACTACAATTCAAGATGAGATTTGAGGACACAGCCAAACCCTATCAGTGCATGAATTCCCCTTGTGTCTCTCTGTGTGTCCTAATCTCCTCTTCTTACGACACTGGTGAGATTGGATTATGACCCACCTTCAAGTCTCATTTTAACTTAAAGACCCTATCACCAAATACAACACATTTGCAGGTACCAGGCATTAGGACTTTAACATTTGCATTTTGGGTGGAACACAATTCAGCCCATAACAGAAGGTGTTCATTGCTAGAAAGGAAGGAAAAGTGAGAGAGTCAAAAGAGTTCAGATCTAGTAGGATCAGTGACTGGCCTGGTTGGTGCAGGCCACTGACATGTAGAACCCACCCAATGGCAACACCTACCTGGGAGATCCATCTTCAGGGTTGACCAGCAGTTTAAGTGAAATCAGCTAATTAGGAACCTTTCTTTTATTGTTAGTGATATTAATCAGCTAAACTCATGAGTGAAAATTGAATCCTGAAGCCATCTCATCCACATAGTACAAAGATCTCTGAATATAGACACGGACACTCCTTCTAGTATCAGCAGTTAAAAACTTCTGGCCAAAAATTCTACTGTCTTAGCTGCATTTGTCCAGTGTCATAAACAGTCCCCTGCTCAGCACAGGACATATTGGTAGCTTTAGTACCTGGAGCCAGCTGAGAAAATTGGCCAACCCTCTACGCAACCATAATGCAGAGCCAAGCCTGAGACAGCCTGGAAAACTCATCAGGGTCCTTGACCAATGGAGTGAACTGGACTCAGTACTATCTTTTCTTGAAGAAGGCAATGGTTTTCAACAGAGTTGGGTGTTACTCTTCTTAGCCCCAGAAGTCCACTAGGGCCTAGAAAGGGGACATTGAAAATAAGGAGTTAGGGTTTATGGTTCAGTTGATAGAAGTTGCAGCAACATGCTTCACTGGAAATCAGCTCTGTTGGTGGATTCCAGTGAGCAAAGGTTACAAGTCAGGAAAAATGAGCTGGCTGTTAAGGATTTAGCTGTAATATCAGCAACCAGACATGCTTAGCATTGTTTGGACCCACACTCCGAACTGATGTGGCCCCAGTCCCTTTAAGTGGCTGGCTTCTATACCATGTTACATATATCTCACAAAGCCCTGTAGATATTGGTTCAACAAATGTGGCCACAAGAAATCAGGAATGTAATTACAGGAAACTATTAATAAAGCACTCACAGAGTGGGAGAAAATATTCATAGTACTTATATCTGAAAGAGGAGTTATACGTAGAACATATAAAGAATTCTTACAAATCAGTAAGAAAGCGAACACAAAAATGGGGAAGAGACTTCAGTGGGACCTCTGCAAAAGAGAATACCAAACGTCCAACAACATGAAAAAGTGCTCAACTTCATTAGTTATCAGAGAAGTGAAAATTAAAAGCACAATGCTACACCACCACACACCAACCAGAATGCTTAAGAAGAAAAAGTAGGCCAGGCGCGGTGGCTCAAGCCTGTAATCCCAGCACTCTGGGAGGCCGAGACGGGCGGATCACAAGGTCAGGAGATCGAGACCATCGTAGTTAATACGGTGAAACCCCGTCTCTACTAAAAAATACAAAAAACTAGCCGGGCGAGGTGGCGGGCGTCTGTAGTCCCAGCTACTCGGGAGGCTGAGGCAGGAGAATGGCGTGAACCCGGGAGGCGGAGCTTGCAGTGAGCTGAGATCCGGCCACTGCACTCCAACCTGGGCGACAGAGCGAGACTCTGTCTCAAAAAAAAAAAAAAAAAAGAAGAAAAAGTATTAATAGTTAGTGGCTATGTGAATGAATCCGTATTCAGTCCATGACTCTCCATTCTCTGTATCCCCAAAATTCATGTCCTTCTCACATGCAAAATACATTTACCCCCACCCCAATGCGCCCAAAATGTTAACCTATTCCAGCATCAATTTCAAGTTCAAAGTCTCACCTAAATATCACCTAAATCAGGTATGAGTGAGAGTCGAGGTTCAATTGTCTCTTTTACTTTCGTTTTGAGCTTCCCAGGATCCTTGCAGCCAATTGAAGGGACAATGAAACATTTCCTTGCCTCATACCAAAGTTATTGCTTAAATGTCAAGCTACCTTTGAAAGGGGAATCCCTTGTTAGTAACGGCCGGGAAAGAAAATGTTAGAAGAAAAGCATGACAATTTCTACAAAACGGTGAAAGCAGAACAATGAAGCTAACATCAGGCAAGATTATAGCTTAGGTACTGAAGTGGTTACGTTGTTTGGGATATATACCCTGGGGTTCGTTGTCACGTGCCAGGAAAATTTAGGACACAAACACACACACAGAGTTTAGGAGCGGAGGTTTAATAGGTAGAAGAAAAGAGAAAAAGAAACAGGTTTCTCTGTAGAAGAAAGGGTCTTGGAGTGGAAAAGACTGGCTGGTAGTGAATGCGCTGTTTTATTGTCCAGTTTGAGGAGGCAGTATCTGATTTACATAGGGTTCATGGATTGGGTCAATCAGGTATGACATTTACATAGTGTGTGGGGAAGAGTCGTCGCCCCACCCTAATCTTCTTATGCAAATAAACTTTCCAGTTGATCAGTGTCTTGTCTGCCCCTTTACAGTACACGTGGCTGGAAGAGAAGGGAAGATGGAGCTGCCACCTTGAAAATGTCTAGTCCAGGGCCAGCACAGTGGTTCATGCCTGTAACCCCAGCACTTTGGGAGGCCAAGGCAGGCAGATCACGAGGTCAAGAGATTGAGATCATCCTGGCCAACATGGTGAAAACCCATCTCTACTAAAAATACAAAAAATTAGCTGGGCATGGTTTCACGCGGCTGTTGTCCCAGCTACTTGGGAGGCTGAGGCAGGAGAATCGCTTGAACACAGGAGGTGGAGGTTGCAGTGAGCCGAGATCATGCCACTGCACTCCAGCCTGGAGACAGAGTGAGACTCCTTCTCATAAAAAAAAAAAAAAAAAAAAAAAAGAAAAGAAAAGAAAATGTCTAGTCGTTAGTTCCTGCCAGCATTTACCTGTGCAAGCTCCCAGCTTGCAGGCTGCTCTTTGTTAGAAAATGATTTGGGACTGCTTGGCCAGGTGTGGTGGCTCATGCCTGTAATCCCAGCACTTTGGGAGGCCAAGGCAGGTGGATCACCTGAGGTTGGGAGTTCAAGACCAGCCTGACCAACATGGTGAAACCCCATCTCTACTAAAATACAAAACATTAGCTGGGCATGGTGGTGCATGCCTGTAATCCCAGCTACTCTGGAGGTGGAGGCAGGAAAATCGCTTGAACCCGGGAGGCAGAGGTTGCAGTGAGCTGACATCATGCCACGGCACTCCAAAAAAGTCTCACTGAGGACTCCCATACCCTTGCTATCTGTCTAAGTGATTTATTCTTAACTCTTATATCAGTATAAAAGCCAAATATCTGGTAACCTCAGTTACCTGCAACTCGGGAAGGGATCAACGAGTGAGCAGGAAAGTTTCTCAAGCAGCCAAAGGAGTGTCACGAAATTAAGTTTCCATCAACCATGAGTCTTTTCTGACTTCATCACTCTTGTTTGAACAATATCCTAAAAAGTAAGCTGCTCAGCCCTCTCAGCTTTGAAGAGCAAACTGCGAGGTTTGCAACAACCTAACAGGAATGAAAGACCAAGAAAAACTATAAAAGGTAGACATAAGAATTCAAAAGGTATAGCAATCCAGAGGTCACTTTTCATACAGCAAAGCTCTCTGTGCTTTACTGGCTTCATTTGTAGCAGGACAAGCCGTGGACAAAACCCCTCAGACACCAGGTTAAAGAAGGAAGTGGTTTTATTCGGCCAGGAGCATCAGCAGACTTGCATCTCAAGAACCGAGCTCCCTGAGGAAAGAGTTCCTGGCCCTTTTAAGGGCTTATAGTTCTAAGGGGTCCACGTGACAGGGTCCTAATAGATTGAGCAACCATGGGGTACATGAGTAGGTGGGGGTAAGCAAGGCAAGTATTTCTCCATACCATTGTCTGTGATCTATAGATAGCACAAGTGATTAGGGTGGGGGTTAATCTTTAGCCTACAGGCCTGGCCAGTGGCCCCAATCAGTCTGTTATTTTTCAGTTTTTACTTCCTCCTTTTCTTTGGAGACAGGAGACAGTAAGAGAAATGGCCTCTCTCCTCACATTTAGTGAGAGAATAGCATCTCTAAACCATCAAATTAATATCTATCTCCTAAACGGCTTTCAAAAAGCACATGACTTTGCCAGGTGTGGTGTCTGATGTCTGTAATCCTGGCTCTTTGGGTGGCCTAGGCAAGCAGATCACTTGGGAGCAGGAGGTGGAAACCAGCCTGGGTAATGTCAGAGGCATTCAAACCAGAACGACCCCATCTTGAATAAAGTCTGGGTAAAATGAACCTGACACCTATTGGACTCCAATCCCAGGAGGTCAAGGCATTGTAAGCCACAGGATGAAATAGGAGGTCAGCACAAGATACAGGTCACAAAGACCTTGCTGATAAAACAACATGTAGTAAAGAAGCCGGCCCAAACCCAGCAAAACCAAGGATGAGAATGACCTCTGATCACCCTCACTGCTTATTATGAGAGGTGAAGCCAGTGGAACTTATAGCTTTCCTATCAAAAATCCTTAACCCAGCAGGTTTCCTAACAGGGGATCTAAATCTTAATTAATTACCATGCAAAGGTCTGACCAGATCGAGGAGGAACTCTCTTCAGGACAGGATGATAGATGGTTCCTCCCAGGTGATTAAGGGAAAAAGACACAATGGGTATTCAGTAAGTGATAAGGAAATTTTTGTAGCAGCAGAGTTAGGAAAATTACCTAATCATTGGTATGCTCAAACATGGGAGCTGTTTGCACTCAGCTGAACCTTAAAGTACTTACGGAATCATGAAGGAGACGTCTATACCAATTCTAAGTTAATATGGACTGGACGAGGTTGTATTAATAGCAAAGAATAACTGAAATCCCAAACTTACAAGGTTTTCAACAAAAGTAAAGTTTGCTAAAAGTTAACAATGTAACATGTATTATCCTGATTTCTAATCTTGTGGAAATCAGACCCTATCCGTGCCCCTCAAAGCTCAAGTCCCTCAGCACAGGGTCATGCAACTAATAACCCTACTTACAGGGTTAGGAATGGCTACTGCTACAGAAACCAGAATAGCAGGTTTATCTACTTCATTATCCTACTACCACACACTCTCCAAGGATTTCTCAGACAGTTTGCAAGAAATAACAAAATCTATCCTTACTCTACAATCCCAAGTAGACCCTTTGGCAGCAGTAACTCTCCAAAATCTCCAAGGACTAGACCTCCTCATTGCTGAGAAAGGAGGACTTTGGAACTTCTTAGGGGAAGAGTGTTGCTTTTACACTAACCAGTTGAGGATAGTATGAGATGCTGTCCGGCATTTACAGGAAAAGGCTTCTGAAAACAGACAATGCCTTTCAAACTCTTATACCAACCTCTGGAGTTGGGCAACGTGGCTTCTCCCCTTTCTAGGTCCCGTAACAGCCATCTTGCTATTACTCACCTTTGGGCCCAGTGTTTTTAACCTGTTTGTCAAATTTGTTTCCTCCAGGATCAATGCCATCAAGCTACAGATGGTCTTAGAAATGGAACCCCAAATGAGATCAACTAACAACTTCTACCGAGGACCCCGGACCAACCCACTGACCCTCTGGCTGGCCTAGAGAGTTCCCCTCTGGAGGACACTACCACTGCAGGGCCCCTTCTTCGCCCCTATCCAGCAGGAAGTAGCTAGAGTGGTCATTGCCTAATTCCCAACAGGAGTTGGGGTGTCCTGTTTAGAGGGGGGATTGAGAAGTGAAGCCAGCTGGACTTCTGGGTTGGGTGGGGACTTAGAGAACTTTTCTGTCTTATAAGAGGATTGTAAAATGCACCAATCAGCACTCTGTGTCTAGGATTGTAAAATGCACCAATCAGCATTCTGTGGCTAGCTAGAGGTTTTTAAAATGGACCAATCAGCACTCTGTAAAATGGACCAATCAGCAGGACATGGGCGGGGACAAATAAGGGAATAAAAGTTGGTCACCCCAGCCAGCAGAGGCAACCTGCTCAGGTCCCCTTCCACGCTGTGGAAGCTTTATTCTTTTTTTTTTTTTTTTGAGACAGAGTCTCACTCTGTCACCCAGGCTGGAGTGCGGTGGCCGGATCTCAGCTCACTGCAAGCTCCGCCTCCCGGGTTCCCGCCATTCTCCTGCCTCAGCCTCCCGAGTAGCTGGGACTACAGGCGCCCGCCACCTCGCCCGGCTAGTTTTTTGTATTTTTTAGTAGAGACGGGGTTTCACCGTGTTCGCCAGGATGGTCTCGATCTCCTGACCTCGTGATCCGCCCGTCTTGGCCTCCCAAAGTGCTGGGATTATAGGCGTGAGCCACCGCGCCCGGCCAGAAGCTTTATTCTTTCACTCTTGATAATAAATCTTGCTGCTGCTCACTCTTTGAGTCCGTGCAATCTTTAAGAGCTGTAACACTCACCGCGAAGGTCCATAGCTCCAAGAAGTTAGGGAGACCATGAACCCACTGGAAGGAACCAACTCCAGACACAATTATATGCTAATTATAATATATTAGCATGCTAAAATACACTCCCACCAGTGCCATGACAGTTTACAGATGCCATGGCAACATCAGGAAGTTACCCTATGAGGTATAAAAAGGGGAGGAACCCTTACTTCTAAGAATTTCCCACCTGTTTCCCCGGAAAACCCATGAATAATCCACCCTTTATTTAGCATATAATCAAGAAATAACCATAAAAATAGTACACCAGCAGCCCTCAGAGCCGCTCTGCCTATGGAGTAGCCATTCTTTATCCCTTTACTTTCCTAATAAACTTGCTTTCACTTTATGGATTTGCCTAAAATTCTTTCTTTTTTTTTTTTTTTGAGACAGAGCCTCGCTCTGTCGCCCAGGCTGGAGTGCAGTGGCCGGATCTCAGCTCACTGCAAGCTCTGCCTCCCAGGTTTACGCCATTCTCCTGCCTCGGCCTCCTGAGTAGCTGGGACTACAGGCACCCGCCACCTCGCCCAGCTAGTTTTATGTATTTTTTAGTAGAGACGGGGTTTCACCGTGTTAGCCAGGATGGTCTCAATCTCCTGACCTCGTGATCTGCCCATCTCGGCCTCCCAAAGTGCTGGGATTACAGGCTTGAGCCACTGCGTCCGGCCAGCCTAAAATTCTTTCTTGCAAGAGACTCAGGAACCCTCTTGAGGGGTCTGAATGAGGACCCTTTCCAGTAACAGTAACATGGTGAAACCCTGTCTCGACACAAAAGTACAAAAATTAGCCAGTGTGGTGGTGTACATCTATAGTCCCAGGTACTCAGGAGGCTGAGGTGGGAGGATTGCTTGAGCCTGGGAGGTGGAGGCTGCAGTGAGCCAAGATGGTGCCACTGCACTCCAGCCTGGGGTGACAAGTAAGACCCTGTCTCAGATTTTAAAAAGGTAGAAATAGGAAAAAGAAGAAGGAAGAACGAAGGAGAAAGGAGGAGGAGAAGGAGAAGAAGGAGGGGAAGAAAAATATTTATAAGCCCCCCCAACCCTGGGCATGGTGGCTCATGCCTATAATCCAACCACTTTAGGAGGCCAAGGTGGGTGGATTGCTTGAGCCTAGGAGTTTGAGACCAGCTTGGGCATCATGGCGAAACCCCATCTCTATACAAACACATACATATATATATGAATTAGCCAGGCATGGTGGTATGTGCCTGTAGTTCCAGCTACCTGGGAGGCTGAGGTGGGAGCATTGCCTGAGCCTGGGAGATTGAGGCTACAGTGAGCTGTGATTACACTACTGCACTCCAGCTTGGGCAACAGAGGGATACCCTGTCTCATAAATAAATAAATAATAAAAAAGCTGTTTCAGGCCAAGTACACTGGCTCACACCTGTAGTCCCAGCACTTTGTGAAGTTGAGGTGAGATCAGTTGAGGTCAGGAGTTCTAGACCAGCCTGGCCAACATGGTGAAACCCTGTCTCTACCAAAAATACAAAAAATTAGTTTGGCATGTGTAGGGAGACCCCCTGAAATTATTGCTATGGAATAAAAGATGAAATGCTCCTGATTATCATAAATGCAAAATTGCAGGCAGGATTGTGTAAAGACAATGCCAGGTTGGACTGCCAGAATGAGCCAACAGCGCGTGATGTGCTCCCCCTAAAGAGAGCCTATAAACGGACGTGCAGTCAGGGAGGTTTCACATCACCAAGATTCCTATCCCAGAAAAGCAGATGTTCATAGCTCTGGGAATGGAATGCACCCTTGTGGAGAGCCTATAAATGGATGCATGAGGGGCTCCTGTTCATATGGGTAAGATAGGGCTATAAATGCCCTCATCCTGCCATGGCTCTTCTGGGCCTCTTTAGGGTTAAGGCATACTCCCTTTTGAGAATTTCTGGTCTAACTGGTTGTCTAGCTTCATGTCCTGTTTCTATGGATTGTTTGTAAACAGCTTTTACTGCAACTGTTACTGCTGATTAATATCTTGTTAATCACAGGTTACGGAAAGACTGTGTTTCTGTTATAAGGATCTGTTAGAAATTACTGATGCACACACTATATTGTAAATTCTTATCTCTGTATACTGTATTTCTGCATACAGATGTTATGTTAAAGAATTACTTCATCCCCATGTGACCATCTCACCTCATAATCAAACGACCCTTAATCCCTCACTAACCTAAATCCCTCACTAACCTACCCCTTCCTATTTCTGTTTGGGCTGACTAGGTTCTTATTCGTGTTGCTTTACTTCCTTTTCAGTCTGTTGATCCTCTCCAACTGCCACAAGTTAATGCAGATGGTAAGCCACTCCCTTTACCTTGGGTAGCTGACCCCCCTACTATTCCTCCTTCTGATGAGGAGGAGGAATTCGATCTCTCCTTGTTTTCTCCCCAAGAGGAGGAATCTAGTGATGATCCCCTCCCTCTGCCTCCTATCTTGGAACCTGTATATGTTAACTCTTCCTCTACTAAGCTGTTGCCCCCTCTGCCAGAGGAGGATGTGTGGCATTCATCTGAATGGCCTGTTTCTTGTTCCTGTCATCCTTTTGGACCTCTCCCCTCTTCTAAGCCTACTACTTCTTTCGACACTCCAGGACCCCTTCTTCCAGAGGTTTGGAATCCTGCTTCCCCCCAGTCCACGTCCCAGCACCCTCACTCTCCTTCTCTTCCTCTGTCCCTGCACCATAGATGTGTGAGTCACCTGTTTGGGTACAGCAGTGGCCACTTTCCAAACACAAGTTGGAGGCTTTAATTGAAATTGTTAATGATTTACTACAAGCAAACACTATTGAGCCCTCCTTGTCTCCATGGAACTCGCCTGTATTTGTTGTACAAAAAAAGTCAGGAAAATGGAGGATGGTAACAGACTTAAGAGCTGTTAATGCAGTTATGAAACCTATGGGGGCATTACAACCTGGTATGCCCTCCCTCTCCATGATTCCTAAGGAATGGCCTTTAATTATCATTGACCTTAAGGACTGCTTTTTTCATATTCCTTTAGACAAGTCAGACAGTGATAAATTTGCTTTCACTATACCTTCCATTAACAATTCAGCTTCCACAGCTAGATATCAATGGAAAGTTTTATCTCAAGGAATAATTAACAGTCTTACTATTTATCAGTTGTTTATCGGTACTGTGTTACAACCTATCTGACAGACTTTTAAAAATAATTACATTCTTCATTATATGGATGATATACTGATTGCTGCTCCCACTAAAGATGAATTAATTCAATGTTTTACCTCTTTATTTTTATTTATTTATTTATTTATTTGAGACGGAGTCTCGCTCTGTCGCCCAGGCTGGAGTGCAGTGGCCCGATCTCAGCTCACTGCAAGCTCCGTCTCCCGGGTTCACGCCATTCTCCTGCCTCAGCCTCCCGAGTAGCTAGGACTACAGGTGCCTGCCACCTCGCCCAGCTAGTTTTTTGTATTTTTTAGTAGAGACGGGGTTTCACCGTGTTAGCCAGGATGGTCTCGATCTCCTGACCTCGTGATCCGCCTGTCTTGGCCTCCCAAAGTGCTGGGATTACAGGCTTGAGCCACCGCGCCCGGCCCATTTTACCTCTTTAAAATTAGCTGTTGCCAATGCAGGACTCCACATCGCTCCTGATAAAATTCAACAAGCCACTCCTTTTCTGTACTTAGGAATGCAGCTAGAAGCTCGCTCCATTAAGCCCCCAAAAGTCCAACTTTGTACTGACAATTTAAACACCTTAAATGATTTTCAAAAATTACTAGGTGACATCAATTATCTCAGACCAACCCTAGGCATCACTACTCATGCATTATCTCATCTAATTGCTACTTTATCGGGAGATACAGATTTAAACAGTCCTCGCTCCCTATCTGAACCAGCAAAACAAGAGTTGTCTTGGCCGGGCGCGGTGGCTCAAGCCTGTAATCCCAGCACTTTGGGAGGCCGAGGCAGGCGGATCACGAGGTCAGGAGATCGAGACCATCCTGGCTAACACGGTGAAACCCCGTCTCTACTAAAAATACAAAAAGAAATTAGCCGGGCGTGGTGGTGGGCGCCTGTAGTCCCAGCTACTCCGGAGGCTGAGGCAGGAGAATGGCGGGAACCCGGGAGGCGGAGCTTGCAGTGAGCCGAGATCGCGCCACTGCACTCCAGTCTGGGCGACAGAGCGAGACTCCGTCTCAAAAAAAAAACAAAAAAAACAAAACAAAAAAAACAAAAACAAAACAAAAAAAAAAGAGTTGTCTTTT
This sequence comes from Macaca fascicularis, assembly GCF_037993035.2. NCBI lineage: Eukaryota > Metazoa > Chordata > Mammalia > Primates > Cercopithecidae > Macaca > Macaca fascicularis. Next base: position 5,722,232 of record NC_088387.1, read on the forward strand.
GTAGAACAAAGAGTGAGAGAGGCACAAGTTTCTCGTATTGACCCACATTTGCTTTTACAATTTTTAGTTTTTCCTTCCATCCACTCTCCTACAGTACTTATAGTACAAAGTGATTCTCTAGTTCAATGGGTATTTCCTCCTAACTCAGTCTCTAAAACTCTTTCAATATATCTTGATCAAATGGCCACTTTAATTGGGTTAGGAAGTTAATGTATCACTAAAATTTCCAGCTTTGATTCAAACATTATTGTGGTCCCTTTGTCAAAAAAAGAAGTTAAAAATGCCTTTTCTACATCCTTGTGCTGGCAGACTAATCTGGCTGACTTCATTGGCACTATCGATAATCATTTGCGTAAGTCAAAATTCTTTCAATGTCTACGAAATACTTCCTGGAGTCTACCAAAACTTACTCATTCATCACCACTAGAGGCAGCTGTTACCACTTTTACCAACGGATCCAGTAATGGAGAGGCAGGGTGTGTAGGACCAAAAGATAAAGTCATTTCTACTCCATACACTTCTGCTCAAAAAGCCAAGTTGTTTGCTCTTATCTCCGCATTACAAGATTTTGATCAGCCTCTTAATATTGTCTCTGACTCAGCTTATGTAGTCCATGCCACTAAGGCAATAGAAATAGCTACCATCAAAAATATTGCTGACACTAATCTGTTTTCCTTGTTCTCTTTGTTACAAAAAACTGTCAGAAATCGAAAGCACCCTTTTTTTTTCTTTTATCACTCACATTCATTCTCATACTAATTTGCCTGGACCTTTATCCAGTGGTAACCACAAAGTTGATACTCTACTTTCTCTAGCCATTACAGATGCAGAACAATTTCATCAACTCACTCATACTAATGCTTCAGGTCTTAAACATAAATATTCTCTCAGTTGGAAACAAGCTAAACAAACTGTACAACACTGTTCTCAATGTCAGGTTCCTGTCTCACCCACATCATCTCCTAGAGTTAATCCCCGAGGCCTTTCTCCTAATTCTATCTGGCAAATAGATGTTACTCATGTTCCTTCTTTTGGAAATTAGCTTATATGCATGTCACAGTTGACACCTTTTCCAATTTCATCTGGGCTACCTGTCAAAATGGATAAGCCACGTCTCACGTTAAAAAACATATGTTTTCATGTTTTGCAGTTATGGGAATTCCTAGTGAGCTCAAAACAGACAATGGTCCAGCCTATTGTAGTAAAGCTTTTAAAAATTTTCTTGATCAGTGGCATATTAAATATATTACTGGTATTCCTTATAACCCACAAGGCCAAGCTATTGTAGAAAGAAGTAACAGAACTTTAAAATTACAATTACTTAAACAAAAAGAGGGGCTAAGGAATTGTCTACCCCTCACATACAACTAAACTTGGAATTGCTCACGTTAAATTTTCATAATATTCCTAAATCTAGTTATGTTACTGCTGCTGAAAAACATTTCTCTGGTAACCATCTCACAGTAAACCAAGAAGGGAAGTATGGTGGAAAGATGTTCAAACTAATATATGGTCAAAAGTTTCTATTTTAACATGGGGAAGAGGCTATGCTTGTGTTTCCCCAGGTAAGCCTGTTTGGATTCCTGCTAGACACCTGAAATTGTGTCCTGAAGATGCATGTGACAACGAGATGGAGAAATTTGCTGAAGAAAACCCCGCAGCAAAAAACAACTAACACATCCAACCATCAAAGAAAAAAAAAAAAAAAAGAGAGAAAATAACCACGCTAACTCCTTTACAACAGACAATCCAGTCAGTCATCCTGAACAACTTGTCTCCAGCGATCCAGATCCAGCTCAATCTCTGCCTCCTCCTGATGACACTCATCCTTCTACCCTCTGTCACTCCAGACTGTTAAAAACTATACATATTGGGCCTATATTCCTTTTCCTCCTCTTATTCGAGCCATGCCACGGATGGGTACTCCTGTCGAGGTCTATGTTAATGATAGTATTTGGATGCCTGGTTCTGTAGATGATCATTGTCCTTCCCAACCTTCAGAAGAAGGAACTCTTTTCAATATCACTGTAGGTTTTAGGTATCCACCTTTGTGCCTGGGACCCACCAGTGGATGTCTCTCATTAGATATTCAAACTTGGGCAGTCACACTACCATCTGTTCACTCTGTCCCTCCTTTAGGACACTTGGTGTCAGAGCTCTCATTAAAACCTCTAAGGCAGATCAAAACAGGAATCACTGATTATATTCACACATCCCAGTATAAGCCTTTAGGACCTGTGTGTCCTCTCAACTTGTCTTCAAATGCTGACAAATTAATGTGGAAGGATTGTGTTAGTCCAGAAGGAACTGTGCTATTTAATTCTTCTCACTACGCCATTGCTGATTGGGCTCCCAGAGGTCATATTACTAATGATTGCTCTCAAGGTCACAGAGATTGTCAACATTTTCTCTATGATATTACTTATCAAAAAAGCAGTGACAACCCTCCCCTATTATATTGTAGATTTAACTCCTTTTTTCCTTTTAAGTGGAAAGGGGCAGGGGTTGCCCCTCCAAAGCCAAGGCTCGTTTTTCTCCACTTAGGACCTGAACATTCAGAATTATGGAGATTAACCATAGCTATGACTGGTATGACAGTTTGGGCTGGAGAAAGTGTTATAAATCCACCTTGTCACCTGGAAAACTAAGACAACAGATTGATTTACACTACTATTTCCACACAGCCAAAAATATCACTTTGGCAATCGTCAAAAGGTCAATTCAAAGATGGGACAGTAAAGATTATGCTGACTTACATGCCCTCCCGTTGCTAATGTCCCCCCAGCACCTCTCATACAACCTATTGCCCCCACCCCACATTTCACAAAAGAGTATCATCCCAAAATATATATACTATCTATATGGAGTCCAATAAAACTATGCCACTTAAAAGTTGTGTTAAACCACCATATATGTTATTATTAGGAAAGATCCATATTAGTTCAAAAACCAACATAATTACATGTGTTAATTGTTACTTGTATACTTGTATTGACTCATCCTTTAATCAATATCACAGTATTTTAATAGTCAGAGCCAGAGAAGGTATTTGGCTCAGGCCTTGAGAATCTTCCACTTCTATCCCTGTTATTAACCATATTTTACAAAAAAAAAATTCTTAAAAGGAGTAAACGATTTATTTTTACATTAATTGCATTAATAATGGGCTTGATTGCTGTTACTGTGACTGCTGCTACTGCTGGAGTTGCATGACATCAATCTATTCAAACTGTTCATTTTGTGGATAAATGGCAAAAAAAAATTCTACTCTGACGTGGAATTCTCAGTCAGGTATTGATCAAAAATTTGCCAATCAAATTAATGATCTAAGACAAATAGAATTATGAGTTTTGAACATAGATTATAAATGCAATGTGATTGGAATACTTCTGATTTTTGTATAACTCCGTTCCAATATAATCAGTCTGTTCACAATTGGGAATCAGTAAAACTCCATTTACAAGGAAGTGAAGATAATTTAAGTTTAGACATAAACAAGCTAAAAGAAGAGATTTTTGAGGCCTCTCAAGCACACTTAACTCTTTACCCAGTGCTGAAGTTTTAGACGGTATATCTGAGGGGTTATCTAATCTCAACCCCATTCAATGGGTAAAATCTCTGGGAGGATCCACTATCGTTAATTTTGTTCTGTGTATAATTTGTGATATTGGTTTATTGTTCATGTGTAAAATTGGAGAAAATATTCTTCAATCCAATCATGATCAGTGCCAAGCTATGATTGCTATGGTTCATTTAAATCAGAGAAAAGGGGGAGATGTAGGGAGACCCCCTGAAACTATTACTATGGAATAAAAGATGAAATACTCCTGATTATTATAAATACAAAATTGCATGCAGGATTGTATAAAGACAATGCCAGGTTGGACTGCCAGAATGAGCCAACAGCACGTGATGTGTTTCCCCCTGTAGAGAGTCTATGAACGGACGTGCAGTCAGGGAGGTTTCACATCACCAAGATTCCTATCCCAGAAAAGCAGATGTTCATAGCTCTGGGAATGGAATGCAACCCTTGTGGAGAACCTATAAACGGACGCATGAGGGGCTCCTGTTCGGATAGTATGAATAAGATAGGGCTATAAATGCCCTCATCTTGCCACGGCTCTTCTAGGCCTCTTTAGGGTTAAGGCATACTCCCTTCTGAGAATTTCTGGTCTAACCAGTTGTCTATCTTCACGTCCTATTTCTATGCATTGTTTGTAACCAGCTTTTGCTGCAACTGTTCCTGCTGATTAATATCTTGCTAATCGTAGGTTATGGAAAGACTGTGTTTCTGTTTTAAGGCTCTGTTAGAAATTACTGATGTGTGTAGTATCTTGTAAATTCTTATCTCTGTATACTGTACTTCTGTATACAGATGTTATGTTAAAGAATTACTTCATTCCCATGTGACCATCTCACCTCATAATCAAACGACCCTAAATCCCTCACTAACCTACCCCCACCCTCACTAAACTTAATAATAAATGCCAGTGCATTGGCGGCATTGCAGGACCAGAAGGCGGTGACACCCCTGGACCCAGCTTTCACTATCTTGTGTGTGTCTATTATTTCTCAACCTGCCAATCCACCTGGAAACAAAGAAAGAGCACCGTTGCATTGCAGGCTGCTGGCCAGATCCCGCAATATCCATGATGGTGCACGCCTATAGTCTCAGCTACTCAGAAGGCTGAGGCAGGAGAATTGCTTAAACCTGGGTGGTGGAGGCTGCAGTGAGCTGACGCCACTGCACTCTAGCCTGGGTGACAGAGTGAGACTCCGTCTCAAAAAAAAAAAAAAAAAAAAGAAAAAATGCTGTTTCATAAAAAGCTATTTTATCACATGGCACAAATTAAATAAATAGATGTTAATTAAAATGATTAAGGAGTTCTCCTGTGAATTTCAATATTTAATGCCAGCTGTTATTCACATTAATATTTTAACATTTTACTGGCCGGGCGCGGTGGCTCAAGCCTGTAATCCCAGCACTTTGGGAGGCCGAGACGGGCGGATCACAAGGTCAGGAGATCGAGACCACAGTGAAACCCCGTCTCTACTAAAAATACAAAAAATTAGCCAGGCGTGGTGGCGGGCGCCTGTAGTCCCAGCTACTCAGGAGGCTGAGGCAGGAGAATGGCGGGAACCCGGGAGGCGGAGCTTGCAGTGAGCCGAGATCGCGCCACTGCACTCCAGCCTGGGCAACAGCATGAGACTCCGTCTCAAAAAAAAAAAAAAACAAAAAAAATCATTTTACCATTAAGATATTTAATACAAAGGATTGATACATATTTAACTGTTTAAGGCTGGGTGTACAGGATCACGTCTGTAATCCTGGCACTTTTGGAGGCCAAGGCAGGTGAATCACCTGGCCGATACGGTGAAACCCCATCTCTTATACTAAAAATACAAAAATTAGCCAGGCGTGGTGGTGCATATCTGTAATCCCAGCTACTTGGGAGGCTGAGGCAGGAGAATTGCTTGAACCTGGAAAGCAGAGGTTGCAGTGAGCTGAGATGGTACCCCTACACTCCAGCCTGGGTGACAGAGCAAGACGGTCTCAAAAAAAGAAAAACAAAAAAACATACTTAATGGTTTAGAGTGCTAGTTAAACCTGTTCAAATCATTCCTGGGCCAAACCGAGGGTCAGATTGCTATTTCTTGTGACCCAATAAGGAGACGCAGATGAACTGGGTAGGAAGACAGTTTTTATTTCTGCAACCAGTTACAGGGTGAACGCCTGGAAATTATTACCAGACCAACTCAAAATTACAAAATTTTCTAGAGCTTATATACCTTGTAAGCTGTAAGTCTACATGTAAGTGTGCATTCATCTAATGACGTAAGTGATTAACTTCTTTTAATCTATAACTAAGGTCTGAGTCCTGAAGACCTTCCTCTGGGGCCTCAGTAAATTTACTTCATCTCAATGGGTCTAGGTATTGGGGTGATTACCCTTATCATGTCTCCTGCTAAATCATGGAGGTTTGGGGAGTTCCTTCAGACCCCCAATAAACTTGTCTGTGGAGGACTGGGGGAGTTTCTTCAGACTGCCCCCAAAAAATGTTTAATCCTAAATGGGTCCTGTTAAGAATTCCTTGGTTATTTTGTCATGCTTTAAGACTCAGGAAAGGCCTAGTCAAAACTCTTGGTGGGCTTTTGTTACATTCCAGCCTTTGTACAAGGGCACTGGCTTTTTTAGCTTTTAATATTTACATAGTGTGTGGGGATGGCTCGTCATCCCACCCTAATCTTCTTATGCAAATGAACTTTCCAGTTGATGAGCGTCTTGTCTGCCCCTTTAAAGTACACGTGGCTGGAAGAGAAGGGAAGATGGAGCTGCCATCTTGAAAATGTCTAGTCCTGGGCCAGCATAGTGGCTCATGTCTATAATCCCAGCACTTTGGGAGGCCAAGGTGAGTGGTTCAGAAGGTCAAGAGATCGAGAGCATCCTGGCCAACATGGTGAAACCCCATCTCTACTAAAAATACAAAAATTAGCTGGGGTGTGGTGGCGTGTGCCTATAGTCCCAGCTACTTGGGAGGCTGAGGCAGGAGAATTGCATGAACCCGGGAGGTGGAGGTTGCAGTGAGCCAAGATTGTGCCACTGTACTCCAGCCTGGTGACAAAGCGAGATTCCGTCTCAAAAAAACAAAAAACAAAAAACAAAAAACAAAATTTAACTTAACCAGTCAGTCCTGAAACAGTTGTTTTGGAGGCCTGCATTAGCGAGACCTGGCCTGCCACAGAATGTCTAGAGGAAATGGGAAATAATATTCCCTGAGTGCCCACTATGTGTACAACTCTACTTATGTATCTTGCTTAATTTTTATGATGATTCCATGAGCGAGATTTTTTTTTGTTCTTTTTTTTAGTGATTGACCAATCCTGCAGAACATGAAGATTTTACTTTTCATTTTAGAAATGAGGAAACTAAGGCTCAGAGAGCTTATTCAAAGTTCCTGAAGATACATAGCTAATAAATGGTAGAATTAGAATCTGAACCTGGGTCTGCCTGACTGCAAAGCCCATGTTTTGTGGAAAACTCTCCTCTTGTATTTCATAAAATTAACCTCAATTGACATTCGAATCAGCATCTCTGTGGGTTATTGGAGAGAAGTTATAAGTTGCCAAGCCTCTGCTTCACAGTGAGAAAATATGAGTAGGATTTGAATGAGGTAAGAATGGGATGCTTGCACAGTATTTTGTGGTTTTTACATTTTTTAATTTTTTTGTAGAGATGGGGGTCTTGCCCAGGCTGACAGTATCTTATTTATGCTGCTGAGGGAATATTTTTGTCTCCCTTTTTAACAGCAGGGTATTCTAGAACAATCTTTTGGAATTGAGCTCAGTCGGGAGGTCTGAACTTTTACTATTGTTAGTCACCTCCAAACCAAGTGATTTGTTACCAGTTAAAGGTTATTTAGAAGCCTTTACTAGATTTTTATTTTTTTATTTTATTTTTGAGACGGAGTCTTGCTCTGTCACCCAGGCTGGAGTGCAGTGGTGTGATCTTGGCTCACTGCAACCTCCGCCTCCCAGGTTCAAGCGATTCTCCTGCCACAGCCCCCTGAGTAGCTGGGATTACAGGCATGTGCCACCACACTCAGCTAATTTTTGTATTTTTAGTAGAGATGGGGTTTTGCCATGTTGGCCAGGGTGGTATTTATTTATTTTTGAGATGGAGTTTTGCTCTTGTTGCCCAGGCTGGAGTGCAATGGCACCATCTTGGCTCATTGTAACCTCCAACTCCTGGGTTCAAGCGATTCTCCTGCCTCAGCCTCCCGAGTAGCTGAAATTACAGGTGCCCACCACTACGCTCAGCTAATTTTTTGTATTTTTTAGTAGCAATAGGGTTTCACCACATTGGCCAGGCTGGTCTCGAACTCCTGACCTCAGGTGACCCACCCACCTCGGCCTCCCAAAGTGCTGGAATTACAGGCGTGAGCCACTGGGCCCAGCTTGGCTCTTTAGAAAAGGACATGATGGGGAGGGTTAGTTGAGAAATGGGGCAATGAGAATGTAGACAGCAGTGTGCAAAGGCAGGGCCAGTAGATGCTTTGAGGACAGTTGTGGGGGGAAAAAGGAGTGATCATTACAATTAATAGCAGTAGCAGTTTTGCTTCAGTTATAATTTAAGGAAAAAGGTTGAGGGGCCTGTATTTTTTGCTCCAGATCCAATGATTTAATTTTGAAAAGCAAGATCCAGTGATTGAACTCATGCAAGGGGATGACCTGGGGCCTGTGAAAAGTCAGGTTGCAGTTTCCATTGCATTCAGAAAAAACAGAAAAATAAATACAACTTTTGGAAGAAACTTCAAGTTTCCTCCCATTCACGTTTAACCCTAGGGGTCTCACACTTCTAGAATTGCTTAGTGTCACGCATGTTCATATAGAAGACCACCTAAACAGGCTTTGTGTAAACAACAAGGCTGTTTATTCACTTGGGTGCAAGCGGGCTGAGTCCGAAAGGAAAGGGTGACAAGAGAGGGGCAGCTTTATGAGGCTTGGGTAGGCAGTGGAAAGTTACAGTTAAAGGTGGATATCTATTGTCAGCAGAGGAGGGGTCACAAGGTGCAATGGTGGAGAGATCATAAGACTCATTGTTCAGAAGAAGAATGTCACAAGGTCGATTCATCAGTTGGGGCAGGGCAGGAGATCAAGTCATAATGGTAGAATGTCGTAAGGTGGATTAATTAGTTAAGGCAGGAAATGGCTGTTCACTTCTTTTGTGGTTTTTTGGCTGCTCCAGACTTCTTGGCTCCTGCAGGCCGTCTCGACATATATGTGCAGGTCACAGGGGTTACAATGGCTGAGCTTCAGCTCAGAGGCCTGACATTCCTGTCTTTTTACTTATAAAATATAAGTAAATCTAATAAGATTATAAGAAAACATAAAGAAAATATAAGCTTTTCCTGGGGGTTATTAGGGTGGGGCGATATTTCTCAGGGCTGCTTCAGGCATGACTTAGGGGCAGCGTGGACACCTAAAGAAAATTTAATTGTATAGTGAGTTGGTCTGGAAAGTTTTTGGGTACAATTCTGTGTGGCTAACAAGGCACCAGTTAGCATATTTTTGAGCTTGGAATTGTCCTAATAGAATAAATTCTCTAAAAGTAGCAATTAAGCATAATAGCTTTAAGGTAGGTGGCAGTGAGATTTTAGACCAAGGTAGAAATAATGTTTTATATATCAAAGCCTTTTGTCCCCATTTTCCAGCATATGAATAGGGTTCCCTGTTGTTTAGCCAACGATCTATTATATTACCCTTTCCCATAGGTATGAGTGGCAGTCCAATTGGAGAAGTTCAATAGTTCTGAGTGCAGATCCTATGCAGAAGAGATAATAAGGAAAATAATCTTTGCCTCCTGGGTTAAACTGAGGCTGGCAAAGAGAGAAATGTCCCAAGCCTTCTAACCACCAATGGCATAGTTTATGTCATCCGGGATGCTGGTCCGGTTGCCAAATATGGGGAAGGAAATGAGGGGCTGTAGGAGGCGGTAGGAGGCAAGCCAGAGCCTTATATCCTACGTGGAAATGGTCATGAAGGGAAGAGAGAATGGCAGAACTTCCCTTCTAACAAAAAGCAGCCCAAGAAATCACTTCTTTTCTAACAAAGAGCAGCCTGAAAGATCGAGCTGCAAACATAAATAAGGAAGCTGGAAGCTTGCACAGGGTGATGCCAGAAGCCGCACAGACAGAAAGGGCAACCTGGGGCCATGCATGCCCACCATGGGGGCTCTACCTTCCCTTTTATGTTAGCATGTGCACAGCAGGAAAGAGATCAGTCACAAGAATAGCTACCTGCCTGCATAATAAAAGACTGGGGCAGGGGCTGCCAGAGATTCACACTCTATGCAGATGGCACACCTCAAAAACCAGTTTTCTTTTTGAGACAGAGTCTCTGTCACCCAGGCTGGAGTGCAGCATCGTGATCTCAGCTCACTGCAACCTCTGCGTCCAGGGTTTAAGCGATTCTCCTGTCTCAGCCTCCCAGTTAGCTGAGATTACAGGCACCCACCACCACCCCCAGCTAATTTTGTAGTTTTAGTAGAGACGGGTTTCTCCATGTTGGTCAGGCTGGTCTTGAACTCCTGACCTCAGATGATCCACCTGCCTCGGTTTCCCATGTCATTTTTTTTTAAGATAAAATATATTGTTCAAATATTTTTGAAACATCTTGGAAAAAACTCACACAGTATTAGTATTACTACATTAATAATTGGCAATTGGTATAATTAGTACTATTAAATAGTATTAGCACTGCAGGAAAACTACTATAATAGACCCACAGACCACCCATTGTAAAATGGCTTGCACAAAATAAAGTTTATTATAATAACTTTTTTTTTTTTTTGAGACAGTCTTGCTCTGTCGCCCAGGCTACGGAGCAGTGGTGAGATCTTGGCTCACTGCAACCTCCGCCTCCCAGGTTCAAATCATTCTTCTGCCTCATCCTCCCAAGTAGCTGGGATTACAGGCAGGAGCCGCCATGCCCAGCTTATTTTTGTATTTTTAGTAGAGACAGGGTTTCACCATGGCCAGGCTGGTCTCAAACTCCTGGCCTCAAGTGATCCACCCATCTCGGTCTCCCAAAATGCTGGGATTACAGGCGTGAGCCACCATGTCCAGCCCCTATAATAAAAAATTAATGAGAGTACTTTTGAGCTAATTTGAATCAGTTCCTCAGGTTACCACATTATACCTGCTGCTGTTAGGAACGTTAATTGAAAGGATCTTTCTGAAGGTCAATTTAGCAGTAAATTGAAGAAGCCTTTAAAATTCAGTAGATATCACACCTGTTCACCCAGCAATTTCTCTTCCTTAAATTTTTCTTAAGAATTGAGGTGGCAAACCAAATACTACACTTCTCACTTGTAAGTGGGAGCTAAGCTATGAGGATGCAAAGACATAAGAATGATATAATGGACTTTGAGGAGTCCGCAGGGGCGGGAGGGGGGATACGTGGGACGGGTGTGAGGGATAAAAAACTACATTTTGGATATTGTCACGCGCGTCCGTGAAGAGACCACCAAACAAGCTGTGTGAGCAATAAAAGTAGTGGAAAATTACAGTCAAAGCGGGTTGTTCTCTGGCCGGCAGGGGTGGGGGCCATAAGGTGCTCAGTGGGGGAGCTTCTGAGCCAGGAGAAGGGATTTCACAAGATAATGTCATCAGTTAAGGCAGGAACCGGCCATTTTCACTTCTTTTGTGATTCTTCAGTTACTTCAGGCCATCTGGATGTATATGTGAAGGGTTGGGCTCAGAGGCCTGACAGGTACAGTGTACACTGCTCTGGTGACGGGTGCACGAAAATCTCGGAAATCACTACTCAAAACTTATCCATGTAACCAAAAACCACCTGTACCCCCAAAACTACTGAAATACAAGTTTTAAAAAGATGAAAAAAAATAAAATTTATCCCCAAAAACACATAAAATAAAAATACGTTTTAAAAAAGAATTGAGGTGGCGCTTAACTAGATAATTAAGAATCGCTGGTGGTAATCACTGGTGAAATACATGCACGTTTCTGTAGGTTTAGGGACGGGCAAGTCTGGGAAATGCCACCTGGTGGTTCTCAGCCCAGACTACACCTCAGCCTCACCTGAAGAGGCGGGGTTTATTAATACCTGAATCAGCATCTCTGGGGGTGGGACCAGGTATTTGCAACGCCTCCCCGTGGGTTTCTAATGCACCGCTAAGTGCCCAGGATAAGCACCCTAGGGCAGTCTAAGGAAAACGTGGCACAGCAAACAATTTTGTACATGAATATTAACTGGAGACATGTTCTTGAAATCGTGTTAAGAGGGAAAAAACCATGTACAAAAAAGCTCATAGCGCAGTACGATTCCATTTCTGCAATAAAAGAGTGTAAGACTAGAAATTAACCGTGGTTACGAGAAATGCGTGGCATCTTTTTCATTTACTATATTAAAAAAAAATGTTTGAGACAGAGCGCCCAGACTGGAGTGCAGTGATGATGACAGCTCACTGCAGCCTGGGACTCCCAGGCTCCAGCGACCCTCCCGCCTAGGACACTCAAAGCGCTGGGACTACAGGCACGCGCCACCGCGCCCGGCCGGCCTTTACAATATTTTTACAACGAATACTTATGGATGTTATGTTAAGAAAATAGTTAACATCCGAGGTGCGTTTTTGCAAGTAATAACGTAGATAGCATTTACTGGGACCGTCTGGCACCAGGCACTGTCCTAGGGACCGCCAAGGTGCCGCTTTCGCTTGCAGTTGCGCCGACGCACGCGGGCCCCGGGCGCTCCTGCCGGGGAACCTCAGCCGACCTAGCCCTGAAGGCCGCCAGCCCGACCTCTCACCGCCCCTCCCTTCCCGGGCCCCGCCCCCGCTTCCTGCCAATTCGCCCCGCCTACCCCGCGTCTCCGCATCCTCTTCCTGGCTTCGCTCCATCAGCCTCGCTTTCGCTGGGCGCTGTCCCTTTCCGCGGCGGTCTGGTTTCCCCGATGTGTTTTGTTTGCGACGCTGTCGTGTAACAGCGCGCTTTACGGCCGCGGGGACGGAGCGAGCCGGCGCCAGGGCCCCTCGGGCCGGGAAGAGGGGAAGGGGAGCGAGGTTGATGCCCGGCGGACGGGCGAGCGCGGCGTCTTGCCGGCTTCTCACCGCCGCGGAGCAAAGAGTGTCCCGGGAAGCGGCAGGGTCGGCGTCCAGGAGCGGCTTCGGGGGCTCCGGCGGCGGCAGAGGCGGAGCAAGCGGCCCCGGGTCCGGGAGCGGAGGCCCTGGGGGCCCCGCAGGCAGGATGAGCTTGACCCCGAAGGAACTCTCGAGCCTGCTCAGCATCATATCGGAGGAGGCGGGCGGCGGCAGCACCTTCGAGGGCCTGTCCACCGCCTTCCATCACTACTTCAGCAAGGCCGACCACTTCCGCCTGGGTTCGGTGCTCGTCATGCTGCTCCAGCAGCCGGACCTGCTGCCCAGCGCGGCGCAGCGTCTCACGGCGCTCTACCTGCTCTGGGAGATGTACCGCACCGAGCCGCTGGCCGCAAACCCCTTCGCCGCCAGCTTCGCGCACCTCCTCAACCCCGCGCCGCCCGCCCGCGGCGGTCAGGAGCCCGACCGCCCTCCGCTCTCAGGTACCTGCTGAAGCCAGCTGTGCCGTGTGGATAGCGTTAGATTCCGCAGCTTTCCACCCGCGCTGCTGGGAGCTCACCTGAAAGGGAAATTAACTATCCGTGTGAACTGATAATCCTCTTTTTCCGCCTCCCTTTGCGTTCCCACGCCCCTCACTCCCTCCCCGCCTTAACTCTAAAGAATGGAGAGGTGGTAGCTTAATTGCAAGTTCGTGACACCGAAAATAATTTCTCTATACACCCCATCACATCATAGAGCTCAGTGTAGGTCTTGACATGTTTAGTGTCTCAAATACGGTTCGTTCTTCGAAAGCCCGTCTGTGGTGTGTGAAGTTAAAACCAACGATAAGACTAGATCTGTCCCCGGTTTTTAGTCTCAAAGGAGTACGTAGAAGTCAGTACTAAGAAGCTGAAGAAGTTGTGGGCGGAAATACACGTGAAACACCATTAAAGACTTTGCAGCCGCCTGCCTTAGACTGTTAGGGATGGGGGCAGAGGATAGAAAGTCTCAAATTGATGATCTCGCGATTGGAAACGCATGACTTACTGGACATTATGTAAAGTGCATTCATGGTATAAATTATGTAAAATGTATTTACCATTGTGTGGCATTGGTGAGATCAAACTAGTAGGTTGGATGCGAGGCTACATTTTTTTGTTTTTAAGCTCAAACAGGGGATGCTTTATGTGGATTTGCTTTGGGAGAAGACTTGCAGTCAGAAAACAAAAATGGCGTGGTGACAAGGGACCTGAAGGATTTAGGGACCAGTGTAGTGGAGGAAGCACATAGCTAGAGATAGGTAACAGCTTGATCTTAACATTCCTTAACCAGCACAGGTAGGGCCTGCTATACAGCGAGTCAAGGCTAAGGCAGCAGATTTTGAGGTGACACCAGGAGTTTGTTTTTATGGTACAGGAGGGCCGCATTTCTAGTTAGCGTTCCTGCCTGGCACCCCGTCAGGATCTCTGATTGGTGTCCTGTAGTGCCCTTATCTAAGAAGGGCAACCTTTTGTACTGGCTGAGATGCCGTTAGGGTGCAGGTACTTAACCTGCTTTTAAGAAGCTTGTGACTGCCCAGAAAGTGAATGTAACACAGGTTTGTGGTCAAAACCCACCACCTAGGCCTGGCGAGGTGGCTCACGCCTATAATATCAGCGCTTCTGGAGGCCGAAGTGGTGGAGGTTGGGGGTTGGGAATTGCTTGAGGCCAGGAGTTTGAAACCATGCTGGGCAACATAGTAAGACCCTGTCTACAAAAAATAAAAAATAAAAATTGTTGGGCATGGGGTGGCTCACACCTGTAGTCCCAGCTGCTCAGGAGTTTGAGGCAGAAGGATCACTTCAGCCTAGGAGTTTGAGGCTGCAGTGAGTTAGGGTGACAGCGAGACCCTGCTTCTAAACACACACACACACACACAGAAAGAGACAAGCACCACCCTGGGGTGCTGGTATTAGAGGATTGGGACACTATGGGATTTAGGTCAGAGGGCCCTTTGAATTCTGAAGAACAAGTGAGGCAAAGGAACTGTGACTTATTAATGTCATTCTCATATACAGTGAATCTAAACCCACACCTAGTCCGTAGACTGCATTGTACACACAGATTTGCCATGGGTAGGATGGCAGTTGCCAGAGAAAGAATCCATGGATGGATTATATTTAACCGTTTTGTGCCTCAGATTCCTCATCTGTAAAATGCAAATAGTAACAATTGCCAGCTGGTAGAGTTGTTACAAAGAATAAAAGTACCTGTGAGTGTTACCCACTATTATTACCATTATTAAAGTAGGTAGGGATGGTGTGTAGGTAACATAGAAAAGAAAATATCAGTGCCAACACCCCACTCCCAGAGCTGCTGCTGTTTTCTGTTTAGGGTAAGACATTTAGTGGGTATGTCTTCAGAATGCTTTTCAGATGACTCTGAACTGAGGCAGGACTGCGATTGTGTAATGCTGGGTAGTACAGAGGAAGGAAGGACCACCCATGGAGCCAGAGAGATTCTCGGAAGGAGTGATACTTTTGCTGGATATTGATTAGGGATGCAGGTGCGAGGGCGGGAGTGACTCTGCCAGGTATTACTAAAGAACTGGGTGTAAAGCCGTGTGCGGTGGCTCATGCCTGCAATCCTAGCACTTCGGGAGGCCGAGGCAGGCAGATCACTTGAGGCCAGGAGTTCAAAACCAGCCTGGCCAACATGATGAAACCCCATCTCTACCAAAAATACAAAAATCAGCCCAGCATGATGGTGCACTCCTGTAATCCCAGCTACTGAGGAGTCTGAGGCAGGAGAATTGCTTGAACCTGGGAGTCGGAGGCTGCAGTGAGCTGAGATCGCACCACTGCACTCCAGCCTGGCCAACAGTGAGACTGCCTCAAAGCAAAAAAAGGAACTGGGTGTAGAAGTTGAGGGATTTTGTGCAACTGGGGTGTAGGGTACATGGATGGGACAGAAAGTCAAGAAGTGAGATTAGGAAGGTGCGTTGGGACCGTATTATGAAGGGTCTTGTAACGGTATAAAAATCTGGGTTTAATTCTGTGTAAACAGGTTAAGTAATGTGATCAGATCTGCACTCTAGAGATATAACTAAATGGTAAGAGGAAGTGTGGACTATGGGTGGTGAGTGGGCAGGGGTCAAAACTGGGAGCTGGGGAAGTCAGTAGAGGGGGCAAGAGTACTCCAGGCAAGAGAGGAGTGGGGACTAGAGCTGAGAGAATGCAGCCTGTTGACATTGCTGCAGTGGGAGAGATGAGGCTTGATGAGCAATCGAACATGGGACAAAAGGGAAGGAACATTCAGCCTTGCGGGAATTTGTAAACTGCATTGTGTGTTGAATCAGGTAGTGTATTTGGATTGCTACTGGTTGCTCTTCTATTTATTCCACTTTACACAGTGGAAACAGAGAAGAAAGAAAAGCATGTCTGAGCACTGTAGTGTTGTCTGTTTTTGTTTACATATATAAGCTTTAGCCTTTGCAGGAATTGAGGCACTTTAGAAAATGAAGTTATTGGGCCAGGCGCGGTGGCTCACACCTGTAATCCCAGCACTTTGGGAGGCCGAGGCGGGCGGATCACGAGGTCAGCAAATCGAGACCATCCTGACTAACACGGTGAAACCGTGTCTCTACTTAAAAATACAAAAAATTAGCTGGGTGTGGTGGCGGGCACCTTCAGTCCCAGCTACTCGGAGGCTGAGGCAGGAGAAGGGCGTGAACCCAGGAGGCGAGGCTTGCAGTAAGCCGAGATCGCACCACTGTACTCCAGCCTGGGTGACAGAGCGAGACTCCGTCTCAAAAAAAAAAAAAGAAAAGTTATTAATGTAAGAGGTAAAGAGGAAAGAAACACCAGGTGGGGTGCGGTGACTCACGCCTATAATCCCAGCACTTTGGGAAGCCAAGGCAGGTGGATCACCTGAGGTCAGGAGTTTGAGACCAGCCTGGCCAACATGGTGAAACCGTGTCTCTACTAAAAAGACAAAAATTAGCTGGGCGTGGTGGCGGGTGCCTGTAATCCCAGCTAGTTGGGAGGCTGAGGCAGGAGAATCACTTGAACCCGGAGGTTGCAGTGAGCTGAGATCATGCTACTGCACTCCAGCCTGGGGGATAAGAGTGAGACTTCATCACAAAAAAGTAAAAAAAAAAAAAAAAGAGAAAACCACGAAACGCAGCATGGCAGTCAAAGACAGATTTTCTTTAGTGAAAACCTGAGAGGCACTCCTGGCCGATGTGTTAACTAAACAAAACCTGTCTTTCACTGCTAAGCCGCGTTTCGTGTTTTTTCATCTTCCTTTAACTCTTAAAATTAACAGGTACAAAAACCTTAAGTTTCATTGGTAGGACCACAGATCATTGAATTTCAAATGACATATTTAATTACATAGTTCATAAATGTATATATTTGGTTGACTGAAACTTAATTATAATTTAGTTCTTAAAAATATATGGCTTGAAGTGGCAAGTAGCAAGTACTGATTTTACCAGATTCAAGTTGATTTTTAAAAGTAACCATTGGAGAAATTGTTATACATTTTTGTTTGCAGGATTTTTACCTCCTATAACTCCACCAGAAAAGTTTTTTCTTTCCCAGCTGATGCTGGCACCCCCACGGGAACTCTTCAAAAAGACGCCTCGCCAGATTGCGCTGATGGACGTTGGAAACATGGGCCAGTCTGTGGACATTAGTGGGCTTCAGTTAGCCTTGGCCGGTAAGGAGGAATCAATGGTTTGGGCATTCCTGTGTGGTAATATTAGGACTCTCTTGTTGAGGACTCGACTAAAATGATGGTTTTTGTAACTGCTAAAAGGTTAGTATCATCCGTTTTAAAAAGTAGTTTTAGTACTGGATCTTAAATGGAAGTCTTGGCTGGGCACGGTGGCTCACACCTGTAATCCAGCACTTTGGGAGACCGAGGCGGGCGGATTATTTGAGGTCAGGAGTTCAAGACTAGCCTGGCCAGCATGGTAAAACCCTGTCTCTACTAAATATACAAAAAATTAGCCGTGTGTGGTGGTGCACACCTGTAATCCCAGCTACTTGGGAGGCTGAGGCAGGAGAATTGCTTGAACCTGGGAGGTGGAGGTTGCAGTGAGCCAAGAACGCACCACTGCACTCCAGCCTAGGCTACAGCAAGACTCCATCTCTAAATAAATAAATAAATGGAAATCTTTATTTTCGGATGCTAATAGCTTGTACATTCATTTGTAGTTTTCACTTGAGTTGATTGCTTTTCCTGATTTAGAAGAAAGCTGGATAAAATTTAGTGTTTTTTTTTAAGCTCTGATTGGAAGACTTAATATTTGTTAAAATGTCAATACTATCCAAAACAATCAGCAGATTTGGTGTAATTCCTGTCAAAATTCCAACAGTGTTTTTTGCAGAAATAGAAAAATCCGGCCAGTCACAGTGGCTCACACCTGTAATTGGGAGGCTGAGGCACAAGAATCACTTGAACCTGGGAGGCGGAGGTTGCAGTGAGTCGAGATTACACCACTGCACTTCAGCCTGGGTGACAGAGCGAGACTCCTGTCTCAAAAAAAAGGAAAAATCCATCTTTGAACTGAAGAAAGGCTGGCGTAGTAGCTCATGCCTGTAGTCTTTGGGAGAGGCTGAAGTGGGAGGATCATTTGAGGGCAGGAGTTCAAGACTAGCCTGGGCAACACAGGGAGACTTTGTCTCTACAAATAATTAAAAACTTAGCTGGGTGTGGTGGTGCATGCCTGTGGTCTCAACTACTTGGGAGGCCTAAGTGAGAGGATCACTTGAGCCTGGGAGATTGCAGTGAGCTGTGATTGCGCCACTGCACTCCAGCCTGCATGACAGTGTGAGACCTGTCTCAAGGGACCCTCAATAGCCAAACCCAATGTACTCTTGGCATCCTTGTTGAAAATCATTTGCCTGTATATGCCAGGATTTATTTCTGGGCTTTCTATTCCATTCCATTTGTCTATATGTCTGTCTTTCTGCCAGTACCACACTGTTTTGATTACTGTAGTTTTGTACTAAGTTTTGAAATTGGGAGGTATGAAACTTTCAACTTTGTTCTTGTTCAGGATTGTTCTGGCACATTCTGTGTTAAACATGTAAGCAAATGAATGAGTGCTCTTGAAGTAAACAGTGTGTTCTGACAGAAAATAATAGGAGAAGGAGAACTGGTGGTGAGAGAGAAGGTCTCTGAGTTCTGAAGGAGTAGAGGAGGCACTTTGGGCTTGCCTGCTATAAGCATTCATTTTGTCATTTGAGAGCAGCTCAATAGGGAAATTGTAATATGTAGCTGGGTTTGTGAATGCTTGACTTTGTCCTTAAGTAAGCTGAAGTATTAATTTTGACAATGCCCCATCATCCTCTTAGACTTCATAGACCTGTGACATTTGGCTTCTGATATAAGGTGACATGTTGCAATAAACAGCTTTTCCTTTGGAACATTGTTAACCTTTAAACTATTGGGTATTAACAATACAACAATGGGGCCAGGCACAGTGGTGCATACCTGTAATCCCAGCAGTTTGGGAGGCCGAGGCATGAGAGTCACTTGAGCCCAGAAGTTTAAAACCAGCCTGGGCAACACAGGGGGACCCTGTTTCTACAAAAGTAATTTAAAAAAATTAGTTGGGTGTGGTGGTGTGTGCATCTGTGGTCCCAGCTACCTGGGAGGCTGACATAAGAGGATCGCTTGATCCTGGGAGGTCAAGGCTGCACTGAGCTGTGATTGCACCACTGCACTCCAGCCTGGGCAACAGAGTGAGACCCTGTCAGAAAAGCAGAGACAAGAACAATGTAACAAAGGTTATTTTCTGAAACCAAAAGAAATCTTTTTAAGACTTTTTAAGGTTGTACTAATAAGTACAAAAGTACTTATTAGCCACTAGTGCCAGATATAATTTAATAGAAATAAAATGATTATTTTTATTTATTCCTGACAAACACCGAAGATACTTTGAAAACTGGATACAGAAGTGATATATTCTGATGGTTCTAGCTTAGTATTTATAATAATATACTATTTAAACAGTATTTATTTATCATAATAAAGTGAGAATCACATCTCACCTTCCTTTTCACTGGGGATGTCTTGAGCCAGACGTGAGAAAGTTGTGAAGTATATCACGTGGAGGAAGGATCACACGCCTAGAGTAAGGGCTGAGAAGTCTGCCCGAGTGGCTAAGCTTGCTGCTTGCCGTTCTCTCCCCAGCTGGCAGATGTCCGAATCCATTCCTCTTCACAAGTGGAAAGAAAAAGCAAGCATGCCTCTCCACTCTGGGGCCGGCCACCCAGACCGTCTCTCTGGAGGCCTAAAATTCAGGTGTCTTACAGTGGCATCCGTGGACCACAGGTGTATTTTTGGATGATGCAGTTTGTGTTTTCTTAACTTTAAAAAAACAAGAAGACAAGTTAAACATAAGTGACTACAGGGGGTGAAGTTTTACCCCAACAATGACAGTATTCATTTCAGAGGTTTCGTTTTTCTTTATGATTTATTCCTGACAAACACCGATCACTAGTTTACCACGCAACTGGCCAGTTTTTACATTTTGGTTGATAGTATGTTATCTAACTTTTTGTACTTCAACAATCTGATATTTTTTAAAATGGCATTACAGGATAATTTTAGTGAGTATTTCTCTTAATAAATGAATGAGAAAAGATGCTCTGTGTCTCAGGCATCTTTTCATATGTCTGGCCATTTTTCCATTGGGTCGATGGTCTTCTACTGATTTGTATAGTTCTTTACTCAGGAATTTAGCCAAGTGTTTTTAAAATTATACAATCTGAAATAAAACATGCATTCACTTTTTAAAGGAATTATAATTAAGTGAACCTGGAGCAACCTGCCATCCAAGTTAAGAAAGAGAATATTTTCAGGGCCAAGAGGCTCCCTGGGTGTTTCTCCAGGTGGCTGCCTCATCACTAACCTGATTTTTATGATAATCATCCTCAATTTGCTTCCCTCCTGTGCCTGCTCATAGTGTCACGTTGCATGCCCTTGAACTTCATATATGTAGAATTGTACTGCATTTCTTCTTTTGTGCTTCTGTTGGGGGGTGAGAGATGAGTCCATGCCGATGGCGTGTAACTGCAGTGGCTGCTCTTCATTGCTGCTGTGGTACCTTCACACTGTGGAATACCAAGTTCTGTATCCATTCTGCCACTGATGGACATAATACTGCTGTGAACATTCTTGCACCTTATTCTGGGGTGCGTGTGAAAGTGTGTCTCCTAGATGGAAAGAGATGCACATGTAAAACTTTATAAGGAAACGTCAAATTGTTTTCCAAAGTTGCTGTGCCATTTTTCATTCCTGTAACAGTGTGCAAGTTACCTTACATCCTCTTCCGCATTTGATAATGTCAAGTTTATACATTTTTGCCAATCTGGTGGGTATGTTATAGTATCTTGTGTTTTAACTGGATTTTCCCTAGTTCCTAATGGGATTAAACATCTTTTCAGATTTTTTTGGCCATTCAAGCTTTTTAAATAAAATCCTTATTAAAGTTATTAGTTCATTTTTTCCTGTTGGGTTTTTTTTTTCAATTAATTAAAAAATTTATGTACAGTAAGTCCTCAACATCACTGACAGGTTGTTGGAAACTGCGGATTTAAGTGAAGTGATGTAGATCAGGTCCTTGAATAACACTGTTTCATCAACATTGTTTTATTATAACATTGATGAAAATAATTGTTATATGTCGTTTCACTTAGTTGCAGATGCCAAGAATCTTTCAACGACGTTAAGTGAGGACCTGCTGTACGTACAGACACACACACATACTCTTTCTCTCTCTCTCTGAATCTGGCTCTTTGTTTTTCTGTGTTACAGATAGCTGACCTCAGTCGGTAGCTTTTCAGTCTCCTCATGATGTTCATAATTTTAAAACATCTCCTATTTTAACCTTTTCCAGAACGCCAATCTGAACTGCCAACACAAAGCAAAGCAAGCTTCCCCAGTATTCTCAGTGACCCAGACCCGGATTCTTCTAATTCTGGATTTGACAGCTCAGTTGCCTCTCAGATCACAGAAGCTTTAGTCAGCGGACCAAAGCCACCTATTGAAAGTAGGTATATGTAAATTAATTTATATTCTTGGTTTTATTCCGTCAGCATCCTCTAGGACTTTTCAGTTTTTTGAGACATCATCTTATTTTTGTTATGACTTAAATTGTAATTTAGTGTGAACCTTTCTAGTGTAGTGAGTATCTAGAACATAGTAGAGATGTTCAGTGACAGTTTCTTCTTTAAGAAAAGTGCATGCCAAGTTGTTGGTTGCACGTCTATCCTATGCATACCTAAAGATACAGGCCGGGTGCGGTGGCTCACACCTGTAATCCTAGCATTTGGGAGGCCAAGGCGGGTGGATCACTTGAGGTCAGGAGTTTGACACCAGCCTGGCCAACATGGTGAAACCCCGTCTTTACTAAAAATACAAAAATTAGCCAAGAGTAGTGGTGCGTGCCTGTAGTCCCAGCTACTCAGGAGTCTGAGGCAGGAGAATGGCTCGAACCTGGGAGGCAGAGGTTGCAGTGAACCAAGATTGCACCACAGGACTCCAGCCTGGGGGGCAGAGTGAGAGAGTGTTTCAAAAAGGAAAAAAAAAAAATTTTTTTTAATTACAGATTCTGATTTTACTGAAATGAGTCTTTTTGTAGCAGCTCATTATCTTTTTGTTTCATACTTTTTAAGTAATCTTATCACTATCATTTCCTTTTCCATTGTAAAGTTTTTCTTATAAGCTCCTAATTTACTTTAATTCAAAGAAAATACTTGTAGAATTTGAAATAATATTAGCTGCATTTTTTGGGAATTTCTTTAAGAGATGGAGTCTTGCCGTGATGCCCAGCCAAATGTGAGAGTCTACTGTTGAGTTTACAGAAAACATCTATTTTCTGGTTAAAAATCGTCACTTTAACATCTCCACTGCCTCTTCTCTCACCTCACCAGGACTAGCATCTGAATCTGCCTTCAACCACTTACAAAATCTGCCAGACTCCATCCCCTGAGGCTCAGGGATCCTCCTACCTCAGACTCCCACGTAGCTGGAATTACAGGCATGCACCACTCTCCCTGGCATCTGTTTTATAGGCTTCTGTGTGCTCTGAATTATGAAGGCAAGCTTTCTGCTTTGGAATGAGAACATGTTTACCCGGTGATAGTGTGGTATCACCATGAGTTTGAAATTCACACAGTGACTTTTGTACCATTTGGTTTACAGTAGATCTTTGGCATACATAGGTTTAATATTTGAAATTTCCGCTAGTCACAAGTGTGACTGAAATGTCCATGGCATGTAGTGGCTTCTTTTTAATATTTGCTTGGGCACAACTCTACATTGCATAGGTCACCAGGAAGATATGTGAAAAGCAGATCACTCATCATAAGTGGGTCTAGCCAAATACCCGATGTCCCCACCTCGCAGGAACTCTCTACACATAAGGAGTACTGCTCGTAAATTGGTAAAAACTGTATTTTTGTAAGTGGTTGAAGGCAGATTCAGATGCTAGTCCTGGTGAGGTGAGAGAAGAGGCAGTGGAGATGTTAAAGTGACGATTTTTAACCAGAAAATAGATGTTTTCTGTAAACTCAACAGTAGACTCTCACATTTGGCAGGGCTAGGATCCATGATAGGAATAAACGACTTCTGCCCTATGTGGATCCATGATAGGAATAAACGACTTCTGCCCTATGTGGATCCATGATAGGAATAAGCCACTTCTGCCCTATGTGGATCCATGATAGGAATAAGCCACTTCTGCCCTATGTGGATCCATGATAGGAATAAGCCACTTCTGCCCTATGTGGATCCATGATAGGAATAAGCCACTTCTGCCCTATGTGGATCCATGATAGGAATAAGCCACTTCTGCCCTATGTGGATCCATGATGGGAATAAGCCACTTCTGCCCTATGTGGATCCATGATGGGAATAAGCCACTTCTGCCCTATGTGGATCCATGATGGGAATAAGCCACTTCTGCCCTATGTGGATCCATGATAGGAATAAGCCACTTCTGCCCTATGTGGATCCATGATAGGAATAAGCCACTTCTGCCCTATGTGGAAACCATGTGAGATGTGAAATTGGTTCAGCAGAAGTCCTAGCCAGCATTTATTTCAGTGGGTTTGTAACTCAGGGATGAATCTTGTTTTATAAAACAGTCGAGTTGAACCACTTCATTTTCCTTTTGTACTTATATTGTTTTCTGAAAATAAATACAGCATTTGTGAATTTAGGGATTCGTGACGGTCTCCACATTCATTTCAAAATATCAAAAGGCAACCATACTTTTCCTCCTGCTGTTTCATCACCACGTAATTTGTTACTTCAGTTATAAGATGCAAAGATAAAACTAGTACAGATCACAGTGGCGACTGAACGAACAGTGAAAAGCAGAACAAATAGTGGTAACTCAGAATAGGATGTGTGAGGACATAGTACTTCATTTTTTTCATCAAAAGTCTTCACCCGTTTAGCAGTCGCGCCCTTTTGCTGTTGAGTGGTCATGCTTAAGTACAGCGTGGGCAGGCCACGGCCAGGCTTTCCTCATTTCCCCAAAAATGAATAGCTTGTTCTCTGGCATCACGCTGGTATAGTGTTCTTTCACTGTCTTGTTTGCATTCTGACTGAAGCCCTGCCTTCCTGTGTCATTCCTGCTTTTGAGTTTGAAGTATAAGAGTTTTAGTCACGCCATCCTTATTAAGAGGTATCTTTGCATACTTTATTAAGTGAAATGTGTGAGATGTGTAGAGATGTTAGCTTCCTGATAGGAGCAACTATCACTGCTCTCATTACAGGCCATTTTCGACCAGAGTTTATTCGTCCACCGCCTCCACTCCACATTTGTGAGGATGAACTGGCCTGGCTAAACCCCACAGAGCCTGACCACGCAATCCAATGGGATAAATCAATGTGTGTTAAGAATAGCACTGGTGTGGAGATCAAGCGAATAATGGCCAAAGCCTTCAAAAGCCCCTTATCCTCTCCCCAACAAACACAGGTGTGTATTGATTGTAAGCATTTTTTTATCTTTTTCTAAAATTTATTTTTAATTAAAACAAATTTGTTTTTGAGACAGTCTCTCATTCAGTTGCCCAGGCTGGAGTGCAGTGGCACGATCTTGGCTCATTGCAACCTCTGCCTCCTGGGTTCAGGTGACTCGTGCCTCAGCCTCCCCAGCAGTTGGGACTACAGGCATGCACCACCATGCCCGGCTAATTTCTGTATTTTTGGTAGAGATGGGGTTTTGCCATTGTTGGCCAGGCTGGTCTGGCCTCAAGTGATCTGCCAGCCTTGGCCTCCCAAAGTGCTGGGATTACAGGTGTGAGCCACTGCACTCAGCCGTTGTGAGCCTTTTCTTATCTTTAATCCAACAAGAGTATTTGTTTTTTGGAAAGTGATAAGCAGTAAACTAATCCTGTCACCATGAGGCAGCAGTAGGAAGTTGCAAAGGGTTTTGGGTCTCTGAAGTTTTGTTCTGCTCTTTGGTAGTTTTGCTGTGGTGGAGCAAGAAGTCTGATGGCTGAAAATGTTCTGACGTTTGTTTGTGATCAGTTTGTCCCTGGGAGAGGTGGGGTCATGGGGGTGTCACTGCTGTGTACAGCGGGACACTTTCCACAGTGGTTACGTTTGAGCAGACAGTAACGCTTCTGATGGAAAGCGGAGTTACTGACAGGCTGTAGGGAGGAAACAAGGCTGGGAAGGGGAACCCGCCCCCATCACACAGCTGGATCGTGGTGGATTTGAGATTAAAGTAGCCCCCACTGCCCGAGCAGGAGACTGGATCCCCTCCGGAGAGGCAAGGCCACTCTTCTACTGGTTGGTGAATGTTATCCAGTTTGCATTAGAACTTTTCAGGAGATAGTGACCTCTCCAATCAAGTTTGCCACCAAAAATACCATTTTCAAAATGAAATAACGAATAGCAATGTTTGTAGTTTGCTTTGCTCGTGAGACTATCCTGAAAACACAGCCCACTGTGGAACATACAAGTAGACAGGGAAAAAAAAAACAGCATAGGACATTTAAAGAGGAAGTGCTTATTTGGTGGAAAAAATCTTGGGGATACCTGTTTGAATTACAAAGTGTGGCTGTGACTTGAACTGTCAAGTTCTGCAGACTGATGACTTGCAGCAGGTCGGCTGTCCCGCTTCCCACTCCGCCCCCTTCTCAGGTAGTTCTGGTCTCTACCTGAGTGGGGTGGGGCAGGACTGTTTCTTGGGATAACTAGTTGGTCATTAAGATTTTTAGTTACAACAGATGACAGAAAAAAAAAACCTGCAAAGGACTTGACATTGTTACAGCCAGACAGTGTTGTATCTGACCAGACAGTATGGAGTCTGGCTTGATGTCCAGGAAGAGGAATCACTAGCATATTTATAAACTGTCTTAGATGTGTTTGCGTTTTAGTTTGTTCAAAATTAAAATGTAAATTTAGAAATGTCAAGACATCATGGGTTTGAAGGAAGAAATTTATGAAGTTGGTTCAATGCAGATAGTTTTGTAGCTTTTTGTATAAAATGCTTATTTCATATACATGGGAAAAAAAAATTGACTCAAGACCCTCTTTTTCTCTCCCTCTCTCTCTTTAAAAATCTGGTGTATTTAGCTCCTTGGTGAGTTGGAAAAAGACCCCAAACTTGTCTATCATATTGGCCTCACCCCAGCCAAACTTCCTGACCTTGTGGAAAACAACCCTTTAGTTGCTATAGAAATGTTGCTGAAATTAATGCAGTCAAGCCAGATCACTGAGTATTTCTCTGTCCTGGTCAATATGGACATGTCTTTACATTCAATGGAAGTTGTAAATCGGTAAGTTTCTAGATTTGATTAAATGTGTGGGGATAGATACAGATTAGATGGCCAGGAAGGAAAAATTGTAACAGATTTTTGTGTTGATATTATTGGCATAAGAGTAACTATTAAAGAAATAATCTAAGCCTTAGCATTCACTACATGTGAATTTAGCATGCGTTAATAAGAACTGAGGGTAGGATTTCAAACATATTTAGTGTTAGTAGAAGCATAAATGAAAACTGCTGAAATTTATTTTATTTATTTTTTTGAGAGGGAGTCTCACTCTGTTGCCCAAGCTAGAGTACAGTGGTGCAATCTTGGCTCACCGCAACCTCCACCCCCTGGGTTCAAGCAATTCTCCTGCCTTAGCCTCCCTAGTAGCTGGGATTACAGGTGTGTGTGCTACCACACCCGGCTAATTTTTGTACTTTAGTAGAGACGGGGTTTTGCCATGGTCAGGCTGCTTTCGAACTCCTGACCTCAAGTGATCTGCCCACCTCAGCCTCCCAAAGTGCAAGGATTACAGGCGTGAGCCACTGTGCCAGCCAATTACTGAAATTCATTTCCCTGTACATAGTCCTATCTTCTTTATCCCTGTACAAATACAGATATTTTTTTCTTAGTGACTAACAGCTGTAAGTGTGGAAAAATATGGACCTTAGGAGCTGAGAATCCTAGGAATGCCGTCCTAGCTTCCTCATGCTCTTCTCCCAGCCTTTCTGACTCCCCCGTCTCCTGACCCTGCCATCCTTGACTGTCAGGAAAATAGAACGTCCTCCCTTCTTGATGTGTGCTATACAGTGTTTGCATTTTATAGTATTTTCCTTACAAATATCTTTTAGGCAAATTGTGAATTAGATGGGCTGGAGGGCTTCAGTTGTTTATGTGCAGGATGGCCAGAGGTTCAGGTGTGCCTGAGTCCTGGTGGAGGCTTTGCATCTGAGCTCCCTTTCACGTGGTATCCTGCTTTGGATGATAAATTATATGGTCCTCCTATATGGGGAAATCCGTTCTGAGTGCCAAGCGACTAAACTTCAGTGACAGCATAGTTTTTTAACACCTGTTTGTAAGTTGGGGCTTTTTGAAAAATCTATGTGAAATTGAACTACAGAATGTGCCCTTTTTTTTTTTTATCAACTATTGGAGAAAAAAGCCCAGCTGGAAGCCGAGGGAGTGGAAGTATGTGCATAGAAGGAGTGCATTCTTTTAGGGGCAGGAGGGGGAGGAAGCGTGAGGTTTCCAGATTAATTTTTAACTTTAACCTTGGTCACCGGCAAAACCAGCTAGCTGCTTGTTGAAAATGTGTTGCTGCATTTCTCCCACTCCTTGTTCCAGTCTTTCCCCTACTGAGTGAAGACTCTTTTCAGTGGCCCAGTTCTGTGCAGGTTTGCCCGCACAGCGTGGATTGACCACGCTGAGTGTTCACTTCCCCTTCACCATATTCTTATAGCAGTTCTTGTCACTACCAGACATTTGGCCCTGAGTCCAAGATGCAGAATCACTGTATCTTTTTGTCAGTGCGATTCTATCTGCTCAGTATCTTGGAATTCAAGGATAGGGTCCTGTTTGTTTTCCCCCAACACCTATCACAGTGCATCATCCTTAAGCGTGAAAACATGTTTGTTGGTGACACACAAATCTCAAGTGACTGCAGCAGCTCATGACAGTGTCCTTGGAGCACTGCCTCCTCATGCCTTATTGAAAAAAGTTTTGAGGTCTGGTAAGTTTAGAAAAGGTAGCATATATTAATCTTCTTTTGGAAATTCATACCTTGAGTATGGAATTCCTGTTCCCAGCCCACTCATTTTTCTCCTTAAAGCATTCCATGTAATCCTTTGGAAAATACTGGCTTTGGCCTTCATTATGACTCTAAATTCCAATAACAGACCATGACTTATGATTTAACCAAGAATACTCAGGGGCAGGGCTCAAAAAAATAATTGCGGTATGTACAGTTAAGTAGAGACATTTTTAAAAAGTGTTATAATTTATGAGTAAGTAGGTGTGGCTCTTGGGTTTACTTGCCCAAGTATATTTAAAACAAGGGAATTGGATATATCAGATAATTCCACCAGATGACCGAAGCAATTTTTGTATTTTATGGTTAACAGTGTTTTTCGATGTTAGCAAATGAAATTAATGGCCCAAATTTTCTTTTATGAAACAGACTAACTACAGCTGTTGATCTACCTCCTGAGTTTATTCACCTTTATATATCAAATTGCATCTCTACTTGTGAACAAATTAAGGATAAATATATGCAGGTAATAGAAATTTCTGTAAATTTTATAATTGCCTGCCAGGAAAATGAGCACACTAACATTTGTTCTTTTTCCCCTTTTTCAGAATCGGTTGGTGCGTCTTGTGTGTGTGTTTCTCCAATCCTTGATCCGTAACAAAATTATTAATGTACAGGATTTGTTTATAGAAGTGCAGGCATTCTGTATTGAATTCAGTAGGATACGAGAAGCTGCTGGTCTTTTCCGGTTGTTGAAGACATTGGATACTGGGGAAACACCTTCTGAGACCAAAATGTCAAAATAATACCTCATCAGAACCATCCCATCCATTCACTGTTCAGCTGTACTGTGATTTAGTTTTTACACCGTTAAAACCCTGAGTGGATTGCTTGGTCTAATGCATATAAAACAGTACTTTATCTACTTAAAGCAAAGTTTTGCTTTCTTGGATGACTTTTTCCGTGAGATGAATTTTTGATAAGAACTGGGGAAAACGTGTCTTTTAGGTGTCTTGCTGTTGACTATCCACAGGAGGAATGGCTATCCCAAAAAAATAGATGAGTTTTTTTTTTTTTAAGCACTAAAGAACAAAATGTGTTTTTCATTAATACAGGCTTCTGATGAAACAGGAATCCAGTTTTCGTAAAGTTCCAATGTTGATAATGAGAGTAAATTCTTAAACGTTTGTGATACTGTCCTAGAGGTGAAAGCAGCTGAATGTTTCTGAACCATCAAGAGGCAAACAGGAGTTTGGTTCTTGAACCTGCTTATGCACAAAGCTCTTAACTCCTCATGAACCAAGGATTTACTTGTAACTTTCTCCTTGTCGTGGAGGCTTAATAGACAACAGAATAAATGCATTTCTTGGGCCTCTTATAAACTTGGGAACGCTTAGAAAGCTGCTTCTATTACCAGGCTGTAATAGCTGGTATAGTTTTTTGGTTTTTTTCCCTCTTAAGATGTTCTGTTATTAGTCTGAGACAGCTATTTTTTTGTTTTAAGGAAAAACGTCAGTCAGTGCTCTGGGAGGTAACTTCCTGTGGGGTCTGCACCCTCCTGTCTGGGTGGTGGATGTGGGTTTGAGAAGTAGGAGAGCAGGGTGGTACCATGTGGGCTCTTACCCTTTCTGTGATTTTGGACAACAGTGCCTTCCATTAAAGTTCTTTTTATCAGCTGTTATCTGATATATTTTTTAAGAAATCATGAGAAATTCCTTTTACTGAGGTATTTTCAAAGTGTATTTACAAGGAAGATAATCTGTTCAACAGGAATTACTCTCTAACTCTTTGAAAAAGTTAAAGGAAACCAAGCCAAGTGATTTTAAGGTAAGTAAAAGTTCCAATCTTAAAACTCTGGAGAAAGCAGTACCAAAGATTTGTAACAAATTGTCTTATTTTTTCACTATAAGAGAAATGTTTAAGAACGTTTGCTTAGAGGAAATAATGAACTAAGCCCATCTATCAGAGGAATGCCTTCAGACAATTAAAACAATGGCAACAAGTGATTTCTTTCTACACCTAAAAGTGAGCATCCCCGTTAGCATTGGGAAAAGAACAGCTTATTACTGAAGTACTTTTGGAGTGGTGGTTTCAACAACCCAGCCTTAGGTTCCAGGACCTACAGGACCTACAGATTCTCTGGCATAATAAAACATTGAACTCACAGCCAACACCACAATCACTCATGCCTGAGTGAAGCTGATGTAACAGACACTGAGTCCATGAGGCACATCACAGCCTTGTTGCCTTTAAAGCAGTAGACAATATTTTGCTATACCTGGGGGCCATTTTAAATAGTGAAATCGCCAACAAAAAGTGCAGAAATGCAAAGAACATGGTACTGAAAAGACTATGAAAGGACACCTGTTTGTAGTAGGAGAGGAAACAAGGCATGGCATCCCCTCCAGCCTCGTCAGAAACGTGCATGTCAGGCAGCTTGGCTCATTCACTGCTCTGTGCATGTCTGAAAATGACTGCATGTGGTGATTTTGGGGTTACAAATAAATTTTAGTAGGGAGGTTCTCAAATAGGAACTTCGTAAGTGAGGATCAAAACCACAATATTGGTGTTTACTTGAAAGACTAAAATTTTAAATGGCTTACAAAGAATAGTGGTTATATTTATAGAACATTTTATAAAACAGTCATGATTTGTACTTGCAACACCAACAAAAGCTGCTTGAAAATAAAAGTTTACCTAAAGTAAAATTGGTGGCTAGGTTTGGTGGCTCACGCCTGTAATTCCAGCACTTTGGGAGGCTAAGGTGGGAGGATCACTGGAGTTCAAGACCAGACTGGATGACATAGCAAGACCTCGTTTATATTGAAAAAATAAAAAAATAACAAGGCGTGGCATGCACCTGTAGTCCCAGCTACTCTGGAAGCTGAGGTGGGAAGATTTCTTGAGCCTGGGAGATTGAGGCTGCAGTAAGCATCAATGGCACCACTGCACTCAAAAAAAGATTCAATAACTGCAATAAACTTTGTAATCAAATGAGATCAATTCAACTGTCACGTTAAGATGCCTTGAATTCTTTAGATTTTCTGGTTCCAATTTCTAGCTTTAATATCTTCACCTGTTAAAAAGAAGACAGCAATAAGTAACACCTTAGGGTAGAAAGCAGTTATTTCAAAAGAAAAATAGTTTGAGATCCTAAAATGTAACTATTAGAAATAATTAACTTTCTTTTAGAAAGCTTTAAAGAAATGGTACCGATTTTTATTCTTATAGTGTACATATACATTTACATCTAATTTTAAGTAGCACACTAAATGATCCACATTCCCTTGGAGAATGATGGTCACATGTCTCTCAAACAGTATTTTGAATGATACTCCTTAAACATTTTAAGGGTATCTGGAAAGTTAATGTATAGGAAGAACTTTTTACACATTTGTTAAAATGTCAGCACCCTCTGTCTACTAAGATGTTTTACTGATTTCACTTTACATCTTGTCTTTTTTTTTTTTTTTTTGCAATCACTGTTGTTCTTACCAGGAAAATCCCCAAGACACTTCCAAGAGTACCTGTATAATCCTGGATCTGATACCTGCAGTCACCCACACAAAGTCCTAGTGTTCCCAGGCTTCTCACTAGCCAATAATACAACCCTACAGCTCAGCAAAGAAAAGCATGGGTTGGTTTTTTTCCCTAATGTTTAAATGAATGTAGTGCAAATACTTTTTTCACAACTTTGCTGTACAGAGGGCAAGTCTCCAGCTGCGGGGCTGATGATGACACAGTAGAAATTTCACTTTTATAACTAGTAATCCAAATGTTAGTATTTTTGAAAATATGGTGACAAGTATTTAAAAAAAAACTTTTAAAACTTAATTAGCTGGGAATGTCGTAGGTGGCTTTTCTAGTTGACTATTAAGTCACAGAAACACAACATATATTGACTACAAAACTAGTTTTGGTTTGAGTCAACATCCTGTGCTTTAGCAAATCACAAAGTAGGGTTTATACCAAGCCCACAGAAACTGCTTTTGACTAAAACATATAATTACCTCAAGTTCTACTTAGTAATACATATATACTGACTTATAATTTCAGCCTTCATTGAGCAAATAAACTTCAGCGTGCTCAAAAGAAGAGACTATTGCCAAACTAAGCGATCTTACTGGGGAATTTGGTTACACTGGGTATTTCATCCCCAGTATATGGGGACAATCACCTATTCCTAAAGGTCTATTTTTTTTTTTTAAATAGTTCAGTTCTCTTTGGGATGCCTTTCTTGACCACTCCCATGGCATGAAGCTTCCAATCCTATTACTGAGGTCAGACTAGTGGTTCGCTTCAGGAAATTTTGTCATCGTGTGCCCAGAGAGAGCAAACTGCTGATGGAGACACTGCAATTCGGCCTTTTCTTGTCATCATTCCTCAGTAGCTGGAGGGAGCAGTCTTTTGGGAAAGGCTGTGTGTTCAGGATCCCTAAAAAGATAGCACATGGGAAATTACCTGCCAAGTGGTGTGTGTGTTTACACCTCTCTGGCCCTTTAGTTTTCCGCTGGGACACCCAGAACGCCAGTCCAGACACCAAGGAGCCGAGGAAACAGGACAGCAGACGGGGCTGCGGAGAGCGGCACAGTCACGGACAGTCTCCTTCGCCACGCCACCCACGGTTCCCACAGTTAAATACTGGTCTTCATTACACATGAACACATGGCTCTTACGACAACTGTTGGGAGGAAAGTGATTCATGTGGTAAATAATATAACTAAATGAAATCTGATTTATTATACATTCCCCCAATTCTCTGCATCTTAACTTAAAAGCTTTAGCAAAAACTCTCGTATTTGTCCCTTCCTGTTTTTTTTCCCCCCTTTAACAGGATTTCACTCTTGCCCAGGCTGGAATACAGTGGTGTGATCACGGCTCACTGCAGCCTCAACCTCCTGGGCTCAAGTGATCCTCCCACCTCAGCTTCCCAAGTAGCTGGAACTACAGACGGGTGCCACCATGCCCAGCTGATTTTTTAAATGTTCAGTAGAGATGAGTTTTGCCTTGTTGCCCAGGCTAGTCTTGAACTCCTGGGCTCAAGAGATCCTCCCATCTTGGCCTCCCAAATTGTTGGTGTTAAAAGCGTGAACCACCACACTTGGCCTGTCACTTCTTTCTCATGTTAATTTTCATCTAAACTTCTATCAATGAAAACTTTCTCCATTCAAAGTACCGAATAGTTTTCTTCTCTTGCTAATTTCTTTTTTGCTACTAAAGATTTGTGTTTCTAGATATATGACCATAATTATTCCAACCTCTCCAATTTATAATTTAGTGTTCAAGCTTTTAAATTAAGGAACACTATGTTTGACAGCTGCTGATTAAGAAATCACATTTCTGTAATGATCAAAAACAATTTACCTTGGTCTGGCACGGTATTTTTTTTTTTTTAAAGAAACACCAGTCAAATTTATTACAGTTATCCACAGTTAGCAATGGTGATCTTCATGCAAATTGCTGCTCTTGCCATTCCTGGACCCAAAGTGCGCCATGACCTTCACAGTATTCATGCCATCTTTCACCTTGCCAAAGACCACACGTTTGCCATCCAACCACTCAGCCTTGGCCATCTTGGCAGTGCAGATAAAAAACTGGGAAACATTCGTGCTGGGTTCAGCATTTGCCATGGGCAAGATGCCAGGACCTGTATGCTTCAGGATGAAGTTCTTGTCATCAAATTTCTCCCTGCAGATGGACTTGCCACCAATGCTGTATGGCGTGTGAAGTCACCACTCTGACACACAAACCCTGGAATAATTCTGTGAAAGCAGGAACTCTTATAACCAAATCCCTTCTTTCCAGTGCTCAGAGCACGGAGGTTTTCTGCTGTCTTTGGAACTGCAAACAGCTCCAATCTGCTAACATAGTTTCATGGATTAGATGAACAGTCACTTCTTGGTTTCTAGGCCCCTTACCTCAAAGGAGACACAGCCCAAGGGCTTGCCATCGACGGCAGTGTTGAAAAACGTGGGGTTGACCATGGCTGGAAGCAAGGGGCTCTGGGTGGCAGCATCTGCAAAGCTCACAGCCTTCTTTTCAAAAGTCAGCTTCGTTAGCTACTCGGAAGAATGACTAGTTAAAACATTTTCCCCTAGTATTTTTCTTTGTTTTGAGACGGAGCTTTGTTCTTGTTGCCCAGGCTAGAGTGCAGTGGTGTAATCTCAGCTCACTTCAACCTCTGCCTCCTGGGTTCAAGCGATTCTCCTGCCTCGGCCTCCTGAGTAGCTGGGACTACAGATGTATGCCACCACATTCAGCTAATTTTTTGTATTTTTAATGGAGACAGGGTTTCACCATGTTAGCCAGGATGGTCTCGATCTCCTGACCTCGTGATCCACCTGCCTCAGCCTCCCAACGTGCTGGGATTATAGGCATGAGCCACCGCACCCAGCCCTCCCCTAGTATTTCTTAAAAGACAAAGAGCAAACAATCTACTTGCTACAGAATCAGGATATATTTTCCTATACATATTAAGCTACAGAAGGTAGATTCAAAGGCAGTGGCTGTTATGGAAACCTACTTGAGGCTGTCTGCTAACACACACACAGTGTACAAAGCAAAACACATTTTCTGCTACAATAACTCCTCATGTTGCATCTATCTGTAGAGTTTATTTCAGTAAAACTGTTTACTTACCATTTCACGAATCAAAGTATTAAGTAGCTTGAGAAAATCATATTAATCTTTATACCCTACATATGGCTATAAAAATACATTTATAATTTTAAAAATTGTTTTAAATAAACATTTTTTACCTACCAACTAAAGATATAGTGTAACTAGAAGCAACACAAGACTACAATTCCACACTCTAAAAAATAACTGCCTCATATTCCTGACTTCTACCTCCACGAAGTGAGAACAGCAGAGTGTGCGTTTTATCACTTTCTAACACTTAGCGGTCTCCAAAAGCTTTGCATTAGCCTGCTCCTTTGACCCAAAAGAACAGCAAGCAAGTAAAAAAGAAGAAATGGTTACCAAGGTCATGGTATTAAATCTGCTTAAACTCTGGGCCGGGCGCGGTGACTCAAGCCTGTAATCCCAGCACTTTGGGAGGCCAAGACGAACGGATCACAAGGTCAGGAGATCGAGACCATCCTGGCTAACACGGTGAAACCCCGTCTCTACTAAATATACAAAAAACTAGCCGGGCGAGGTGGTGGGCGCCTGTAGTCCCAGCTACTCGGGAGGCTGAGGCAGGGGAATGGTGTGAACCCGGGAGGCGGAGCTTGTAGTGAGCTGAGATCAGGCCACTGCACTCCAGCCTGGGCGACAGAGCAAGACTCCGTCTCAAAAAAAAAAAAAAAATCTGCTTAAACTCTAATCAAGAAAACTGGTTATTTCGAGTCAACAATAAAAATTAAAATTGTATTATCTTTCGCCCTTTTAATTGTAAAGATTAAATTGTAACTGAAATCAATATAACAGATTCTCAGTCTGCCTACTCATTTTCCTTAACAAGGCAATAAAGAACTTAATGCTCATGTGCAATATAGAATCTTAGGTTTTTATTTGTAGGAAAAAATAAACAGATTTCCCTCCCCATCAAGGCGTCGCAAGAAATGAGGCAATAAAGGGAAAAATGCAAATCCTAAAGTCATCTAGTGACTTTCTCCTAATTCTAAACAAACAAAAAGTGCTCTCAGGTTTTGAAATCTCCACATACAACACAGATGGGCAAAAAAGCTATAGACATCTCAGTTACAAGTTTCAAGTTCTTAAAAAAAAAAAAAAATTTCCTCCAGGGAAAGCCCATGTGATCGATTACCGAATTGAATTATACAGTTCCACTTCAACTAGTCTAAAATTGATGTGCTTAGCCAAAACCTTGAAAAATAGAATTAACCAGCTTTTTACAGTACCGTAGCAGCCAGACTATTATACAGAAACACCACCTGTCCTTTACATTAGAGTACGTGCCCCAGTTGTCTTTGTAAGTCTGAAGCAA
Organism: Macaca fascicularis; assembly: GCF_037993035.2. Classification (NCBI taxonomy): domain Eukaryota; kingdom Metazoa; phylum Chordata; class Mammalia; order Primates; family Cercopithecidae; genus Macaca; species Macaca fascicularis. The sequence goes on from NC_088387.1 coordinate 5,758,294, forward strand.
CACACTGTTCATAGTAAATTTTAGTAGATAAATATATGAGGACTAATCGAAAAGTCTCTTTAAGAAGAAAATATCTTAGTCCTTTGTATATCAAATCAGAATCTAATAGGTAAAATAATATACATTATTTTCAAATATACAAATTATGTGCTAAAGTAAAAAAAATAAAATGTCCTTTAGTTCAAGCCAAACTTCTGCCGGTGCCACTTCAGTGGGCACGTGCACTAGGAGATGGGTCCTCCATGCCGAGAGTCACTCCTGCCGGCTTCTGCAAGAGAACGACACAAGCTACTCCATCAGGAGAAGAGGGCAGCATATTCCGAGCTTCAACTACACAAACACAGTTACTCACTTGGAGATAATTCAAGATGGTAAACAGAAAACTTTTTTTTTTTTTTTTGAGATGGAGTCTCACTCTGTTGCCCAGGCTGGAGTGCAATGGCACCATCTCGGCTCACTGCAACCTCCACCTCCCAGGTTCAAGCAATTCTCCTGCCTCAGCCTCCTGGGTAGCTAGGATTACAGGCGCCCACCACCACACTCAGTGATCTTTTGCATTTTTAGTAGAGATAAGGTTTCACCATGTTGGCCAGGCTAGTCTCGAACTCCTAACCTCAGGTGATCCACCCACCTCAGCCTCCCAAAGTGGAGAAAACACCTTCTCCAGGGTCTACCATTACATGCAGGATTAGAGGCATGAGCCACCATGCCCGGCTAACAGAAAATTTTAAAGAAAACATATATGGAAAACCGATAACCCATTGATAGTCAACAAGAAAAACCGGTAAACATCTTTGTCATATGAGGAGTTTTCTAGCATTAGCCTAGCCAACATTAATCTCATCAGAAGATCAGTCTTTAAAGACAGAGATGGTGGTACCAGAAGATGTTCCCAAAAGTTGAACAAGTAGTTAAGGTGATGGTGACGCTGCCACCAATGAAAATAGCCAGTATTTATATTGACCCTAAGAGGTAGAGATTAACACGTCACCAGCCCTGGTGTATAGATGGCAAGGAAGAGGAGGAGCTGGTACTGAAATCCAGACAGTTGCTATTACTAGGTATACAAAAATCACTCCACACAAAAGGCTCTTAGAATAGAATACTTCCTTAAAGATAGCAGTAGAACCCACTACTTTTTATTTTGCCAATTTAAAGTTTCTCTTTTGAGACAGGGTCTCACTCTCTCACCCAGGCTGGAGTGCAGTGACATGATCATGGCCATGGCTCACTGCATCCTTGACCTGCTGGGTTCAAGTGATCCTCCTACCTCAGCTTCCCAGACAGCTGGGACTACAGGCACATGCTACTATTCTATGCCCTGCTAATGTTTTGTAGAGACAGGGTTTCTGTACGTTCCCCAGGCTGGCCTCATGCGATGTAATCTGCTCCCCACCACCCCACCTCCAAAAGTGCTAGGATTACAATTGTGTGCCACCATGTCCAGCCTAAAGTTTCTATTAAATGGTGAAATAACATAAGTAATCTCAAAATGTTTCCTCTTGCTTTATAAATATAAAATGTGTTTTTACTGTTTAAATTGACAAAAACTGCATATATTTATGGTATACAACATGATGTTCTGAAACATGTATACATTGTGGAATGGCTAAATCACAGTAATTCATGTGCATTACCTGACATACTTATTCAAAGTGAGAACATTTAAAATCTACTCTTTGGGCATCTTTCAAGAATACTATGCATTGTTATGAACTGTAGTCACCATGCTGTATAATGGAGTTCTTGAACTTACTCCTAACTGAAACTTTGCACCTTTTGATCAGTATCTCTCCAATCCCCCCCACACCCAATCAAATATTTTGCAATCCCCCACTCAACCAAATATTTTACACTCCCTTCAAGGAGGTGAAGTAGGTGGAGAGTGACGTAACTGGACAGTGGAAGGTGCACTTCCGCAGGAAAACACCTTCTCCAGGGTCTACCATAGTAACTTCCACACTCATTTCCTAGTTGCTCCTAAGAGTCTAGTAAATGTTTTCTCAACTATAAGTGAAACTACATTTTATTCTGGAGGTATTAATGCCTGATTTTTCTAATTTAGTGTTTTTCAATTTATATTGTTACCGTTACAAGGCTGAAAGAACATTAACAGATAAAGTCAACTTGCTGATGCACAATACTTGGGAATTTAAAAAAAGGACAAAGAGAGAAAAACAGAATGTGAGCCCCACATGGGGTTGGGTGGGGAATGGGGGAAACTGGCTGCTTCAGAAGGTATCTGACATTCTGCTGCTTTGGAAACCTAGCTGCTGCTTCCACCTTCTTTATTTCTACCCATGATTTCAAATTGTATTATCTTTGTTCTAAGAGGGCATTTCAGGACAGCCAATGGTAAACTGTAATGCACTGCAAGTTAACAAGGTAGCAAGAATGCAGAAAACTCTGGAGGCTGCTCTTGAAGGACATTTAGTCAGAATAAGAGTCTTAGTATCTCCAGGGTGCTCATGTACTAGAGAAGGCAAAGTTAGTTTTCTTTCTGGAGTTGGAAGGCAATGGCAAAATCACACAGGTATGCATTCTGGCTCTATATAAAGACATTCTTAAAAATAAGAGCCATTTACCAACAGAACATGCTGCTTTGTAAGGTGGCCCAGTCTTAGCTGGAGAGCTGGTTAGGAGAATGCCTACACCAATCAATCGCTACAATTTTATAATTCTCCGAAATCTATTCTCCTTTTTTCTTCCACAATGCATTCTTTTCTTCCTCTGGTGCTGTTAATACTTACATTGTAATATTTCTACCTGTTTTTGCCTCACGAATCCTAAATGTGCCACAAAGAAACTGACTTAGTTTCAATCTTACTGCTTTGGAAAAATACGCTTCCTCTTCTAGGATGACAAAATTCAAAATCTGAAGCATCGATTCTTCCCATTTAAAATAACCTTTAAGTGAATCCAATTCCAATAAAAATTCTGAGATTTTCTTTTACTTGGCAAAATGATTTTAGAATTAATCTTTAAAAAATGTAGAATAGGCCAGGTGTGGTGGCTCATGCCTGTAATCCCAGCACTTTGGGAGGCCAAGGAGGGCACATCACCTGAGGCCAGCAAATCACTTGAACCCAGGAGGCGAAGGCTGCAGTGAGCTGAGATCACGCCACTGTACTCCAGACTGGCCGACAGAGCAAGACTCCATCTCAAACAAAAACAATAACAATAACAATAATAATAATATAGAATAGCCCAGGAATTTTTTTTAAAAGAAGAATAAAGATAAAAGAATTTGCCTTGCAAATATCAAAACATATTATTTGTAATTATTATTCACTAAACAATATTAGGACAACTGATTAAACACTTAGGTTTAACAAGTGGAATAAAAGGAAAAAAATAGATTAGTTAAATCTCTCCTCACACCTTAAACTATATATACTAAGATTTCAATGTAAAATACAAAACCCACAAATACTCGCAAAGTACAGGTCAATATCTTTATAATCCTAAGATAAGAAAGGCCTTCCTAAGTCAGCATGCAATCAAAGGCAGAATCATGAGAGAACAGGAAACTAAACTATATAATTTCTATCTGGAAAGTACAATGAAAAGCCAAAGGATACAGAAACTGGGGGAGAAATACACAAAATATATGACAAAGCCCTAGTATTTTCAGTGTATAAAAAGCTCTAAGCATCAATATGAAAAAATTACTATCTTCATAAAAAAATAAGCAAGGGATAAAATAAGCAGTTCATCAAAGAATAAAGATGACCAATAATCTGAAAAGAGGATTAACCTCATCGGTAATAAAAAAAAAAAAATGCGATTAGTCTAGACAACATGGTGAGACTTCATCACTTCAAAAAAATTTAAAAAGTTAGCTAGATGTGGTGGCACGTGCCTGTGGTCCCAGCTACTTGGGAGGCAGAGGTGGCAGGACTAGTTAAGCCTGGGAATTTGAGGATGCAGTGAGCTGTGTTCTCATCAGTATACTCCAGCCAGGGTGACAGAGCAACACCCTGCCTCAAAAAGTAAAACAAAACACACAAAAAAAAAACCAAACAAAAAATACATGCAGTTCACTACACTTTACCTATCAGAGTGACAGAAAACAATTAGACAAGTGGTAAGTATATATACATAATGATTTCAAAGTGCTAGTGATAATAAACACCCATGAATAGTTTCAAGAAATTATAGAAAATTCAAAATGTAGTACTATGTAGCTGTAAAAAAATCACCTATTTATCAACATAGAAAGAGCTTCATACATTAAGTAAAACGTAGGTTATATTTAATTCCTGGTTATTTATTCTTTGATAGCTCAAACTCAAGCAATCCTCCCACCTTAATCTCCCAAAGCCCTGAGATTACAGGTGTGAGCCACCACACCTGGCCACATGCCATTGTTTTATAATTTGCACACCGCTCACCTAGCAATGCCGTATTTTCCCCTGCATCTCCTTTAAAGCTGGCATCGCACTGTGGCTCCGATTCAGCGGGGGAGGCTGATGGTGGGCTGCTCTCATCACTTCCGTCGTCCTCTGGTAAAGTTAGACTCAAATTTGCAGCCAGATCCCTTCCAGAAGGAGATTCTGGAGCAGGCATGTCCTGGACATCTCCAGGCTCTCCCTTGAGAATTAGAACAGAAGAAAAACATGATCAAAGCTTATCTGTCATCTGGCTCGTAATTCACACACGATATTATGTACTTCTATACAATGAATCTGGCAAAAAGCACAACAATGTCTCCCTTATCTAGTATCACAGAAAATGAATTCTTTCTCGACAACCAACCTCCTAAGGCCTACATGTTTTTTATTCTAAAAAACATTTCCCCTCCTTGATACAAGCAATGCCACCTTTTAAACTATTGACAGAAAGTGAAGCTTTCCTCCACTTCCTTGCCTTCCTGGACAGAGGCCATAGCCATGAACTCTGATTACCGCCCTGTGCTGGTTTACAGTGAGGCACTAGGGTTTCAGAGATAAACAAGGCTTTTGAACAACAGATGCCTTCAGACTGTATTATTTTCTTGAAAAAGTTACTTTGGCTCCTTCCATATGGACAGGGTGGTGATCAGCTGTAGTTTGCCTCCACCTTCCCTCCCGCTTCCATTTGCTGCTTTAAAGAAAGGAAAACAGTGAAAGTGGAGGGCTGGAGACGCTATCAGCAACACTACATTAAGTCTCGACATTTGGGGAACAGCTAGAAACCTCATTTGATTAATACCAGAGTCAAAGCTGTGTTGTAAGTGGATGGAACTCCTGGTAAAGTGACTTATTAGATGAGGGGTTGCTGCAAGTTCACTATGACCATCTGGCTCAGCATCTCACCATTGCTTCAAGTAAAAACACCACTCACAGGCACTCCACCTCCCTCCACCGGGCTGCGCCCCCAACAGCCCTGCTCCACCTGGTTCTAGAACCTGCCCCTCCTGCCTCACCAGCAACGTAACGCCCTCCCATCCCTGCTCCTGACACACCAAGCAACAAATCCTGTGGCTGTGACATCACAATACCCAAACTTCTGCCAGCCTAGCCCCAACCTGTTTACCTATATCTGCTAACTTAACTACCTGCCAACCTCCAACCCTGTCTGTTCACTCCCCAGACATAGCATTAGCCTCAAGACTTTGGTGTGTCTGACGGATAATGCAACACCCAGCTCAACTGCCCTCTCAAATGCACTTGCTCCACCTTCCAATTTCTACCTGGCAGCAGGCCGTATGACCCTCCTCTGTGCTCCCACAGGCAGCACTTCAAACAGGCCTCTTTGGCCGTGTCGTGTCTGTGTGCGTGCCCTGACCCCCCACCAGTCCAGAAAGTGAAATCCTCAAGAGCCCGTGAGGGGAGGGGCTGTGTCTCACTCATCTTTGTCTCCCCAGAGCCAAGTGCAGATCTAGCACCTCAGATGTCATTTCTTTGACCCATCCTTGCCAAATCAATGAAAACAAGTGACAAGGATCACTGAAATAGCTGTAAACCTTTAAAGTCTGTGTGGTGGACTGAGGCTGACTCTCACTACAGTTATGGGGAAATAGAGAACTAGTTACTCCAAGAGGGCACAGCATGGCTAACTAAAGCATCCACTGCAGGAGGGGGTCAACAGGTCCACAGAAAAGGGTGTACTGTCTAAAGATTCAAAAGTCAAAGACAAGACAGTAAGTTTCTGAGGTTTAATGTTACTATAGGTTCTGTTCATCAAAAAATAAATTAGGCATTCTGGGGATATATAGTCTAGCTTTCTGAAATTAACATTCTAAGAAAGCAACTCAACCTTATGTGAGATGAAGAGTCTTAATTTTTAATATATGAAATATATAGCTTATTTCCACAAACAAAACTCATGAGGATTAAAGTCCCTATGCTACAGTCAGTGAAATTCCTTTCATACAAACATCCAGAAATGAAAAGCATGTTAAACTACTGACTGATGGGCCGGGCGCGGTGGCTCACGCCTGTAATCCCGCACTTTGGGAGGCCGAGACGGGCGGATCACGAGGTCAGGAGATCGAGACCATCCTGGCTAACACGGTGAAACCCCGTCTCTACTAAAAAATACAAAAAACTAGCCGGGCGAGGTGGCGGGCGCCTATAGTCCCAGCTACTCGGGAGGCTGAGGCAGGAGAATGGCGTGAACCCGGGAGGCGGAGCTTGCAGTGAGCTGAGATCCGGCCACCGCACTCCAGCCTGGGTGACAGAGCGAGACTCCGTCTCAAAAAAAAAAAAAAAAAAACTACTGACTGATGAAGAAAACAACTTAGAATATGCTTTAGAGCGTATCTAATGAAGGAAGAGTTCTAAAACCTTGCCAAGAAAGAAATCCATCAAGCTCCCTGTATGCTATTAGTTAAAATGCTGTCCCCACAAAGGCTCATCGTCTCATCTAAGCTACAGTTTCTGCAGTAAAGGGGGATGAGCCAGGTTCATTAAGAAAGCGTGTTATGCCATGCTAAACACAGCTACAATTATTGAACACCATGAATATGTGAAGAAATTCTAGAAGAGAGACACATTTTCTGGACATCAAAATAGTCTCAGTTTCTAGTAAGGCCGTTCTTGAACACTGACCGCCACCTTCCTGTGAGCACACAGTGAAGGCGTTCTGGAACTCACATTTAAAAAACAATTCAGTGGCCAGGTGCGATGGCTCACGCCTGTAATCTCAGCACTTTGGGAGGCTGACGCGGATGGATCACTTGAGGCCAAGAGTTCGAGACCAGCCTGGCCAATGTGGTAAAACTCCATCTCTACAAAAAATATAAAAAATTAGCTGGATGTAGTGGAGTGCACCTGTAAGCTTAGCTACTTGGGAGGCTGAGGCGGGAGAATCACTTGAACCCACGAGGCAGAGGTTGAAGTGAGCCGAGATCATACCACTGCACTCCAGCCTGGGCGACAGAGTGAGGCTGTCTCAAAAAAACAAATGAATTGTAATTCATAGAGAATGACAGGAGTTGTTAAGGAAGCGGTCTCTTAAGCTAGAAGATGAGGGGACATTTTAAACAGACTGCAGTCTGGGAAATAAGTCCCATTAAATAACTGTATGACTTCAGGTGAGTTATTTAGCTTCTCTAAGCGCTTTAATGATGCCACTATAGAAGCTTACATGACCATAATGGCTTAAAGCTGCATAAAATGATCATCATTAAAAAAAACCCAAACTGCAGTTTCTAATTCCACAATAAACTCTATGAAAAACTCTAAAAATATGTTTAGCAACAAGACGATATTTGATAAATTATTTTCCCCAAAGATCTTTATTTAAAAATTTTTTTTTTTTTTTTTTAATTGATTGATTGAGAGAGACAGGGTTTCACCCTTGTTGCCCTGGCTAGAGTGCAGTGGCACGCTCTCAGTTCACTACAACCTCTGCCTCCCAGACCCAAGCGATCCTCCTGTCTCAGTCTCCCAAGTAAATGGGACTATAGGAGCGTGCCATCACATCTGGCTGATTTTTTTTTGTATTTTTAGTAGAGACAGGGTTTCACCATGTTGGCCAGGCTGGTCTGGAACTCCTGACCTCAAGTGATCCGCCCACCTCAGCCTCCCTAAATGCCAAGATTATAGGCATGAGCCACCAAGTCCGGCCTAAAACTGTTTATCTTCTAAATGAGAATATGTTGAGACATTAATAGATTGTATGAAGACTCTAAAACCAATAAAAAATATAACCTAAACAAAAGTATTCTTTCCCTCTATGTTCCCCTCTTTGGGTAGGGTAATAGTTAAGTGCTCAGACCCTGAAATTAAGCAAACTTTATTTGAAAGATGAGTTCCCATTAAATAACTGTATGACTTCAGGTGAGTTATTTAGCTTCTCTAAGCTCAAGTTTCTAATTAGTAAGATGGGAATAGTGACAGCACTTATATAGCAACTGTGAAGATTAGACATAACAAGGTATGGAAGGCATTTGTTCAGCACGTGGCTAGCTACTCCTATGATTTCCTTTTCATTTTGCCCCCGTCTTCTGTGTAAGGCCCTGTGACCATCAGTGATGAACCAACTTCAATGCAGGACAAACTGCCCCAGGTCTATTTGATTCTGAAACCTAGGAATAGGGAATAATATTTGATGTTAAGAAGTATTGGCTTTGGTTTCTTCACATGTAGAATGCACATATTAAGCCAGGCAACCTATGCGGCTCCTTCCTTTTCAAATATTTTATGATTCTTGTTTATACAAAACTAGCATATATACATTCTGTGGTGCAGCATACCAAAACACATTACTCTAAGTAATTACAAACTCTCTGGGAAACATCTGAGCATATTATTCTATCATCACAAATCTATTTCACTGATTTTTTTGGACTGCCTTAAGAAGTCATTTTTAATAGTGAGGAAATTTTCTTCAGAGAACCACAAGGATATTAGGAGCCTTTCACCCGTTCCTCTTGTTTCTAGTCAATAATGAAACTGAATCACTCAGGAAGAACTGGGGCAGAGATTGAATATAAACAAAAATGTAACAAACCCAATATCCTAGGGCTTTGATGACATCAAGTTTACACATTGGACATGTTCGGTGATCCAAAAGCCATGGGTCAATGCATATTCTATGAAAAATATGCCTAAAAAAATTAAGTATGTGTTAATGTTTTTAAAATCAATGTTTATATAACTTATAAAAGAAATAAGACATTCTACCAACTCATCCTCTCATTACAAGTTAGCTGGCATCAAATCAACATTCTAGTCTACTTACTTATCATGTCATTATTCTCTCTTCCATGTGAAACAGAATCTGGCACTTCTAGGGAAAATTTCCCTTCACCCTACAAAAACCATGGCTTATTTATGCCCTCACACTAGGTTGTACATTTTTATGTGCCTTTGTAAGTTATTTGAAAAATTTTTGGGAAAAAATGTGGCATAAATCAACTAGTAGTAATAAGTAAACTAATACTAAACTGGCAGTACCTTATATAAAGTCCATAAAATGACTCAAATGGAAATACAACAAAAATATTAATAGATCATCTTGCGGTGGTAGGCTTACGCAGGCTTAGGCAACACTTTTTTTCTCTCTTACACAGTTTTGTATACACTCCATTTTTCTATAATGAACACCTATCACTTTCAGAATAAAAAAAAAGCATATATATTTTCTTCTTTTGCTGATTTGTCTCAGTTGGCTAACTTTTCCTGTGTGATAAATCTATTTTCTACAAGAGATGAAGAAAAGGAGTTAAGATTATAGTATGTATGGGTTTCAGAGCCAGACAGGCTGGGCTTAGACACGAGCATGCCATTCAATGGCTGGGACTCTGAACTAGGTTCCTACACTCTCTGCCCCACACCAGGGGTGCTGAGGGGCACATGCAACGTGTGTACAACTGCGCCAGGCACAGAGCTTACTTGGTCATTGTTTGGTATTATTACTGTTGTTTGGAGACTTTTTTTACAAACAGAAATCTGCTAGTGGAATTAAAAGTAACAGTACTTGCGGCCAGGCATGGTGGCTCACGCCTGTAATCCCAACATTTTGGGAGGCTGAGGTGGGTGGATCACCTGAGGTCAGGAGTTCGAGACTAGCCTGGCCAACATAGTGAAACCCGCTCTACACTAAAAGTACAAAAATTAGCTGGGTGTGTTGGCGGACGCCTGTAATCCCAGCTACTCAGGAGGCTGAGGTAGGAGAATCGCTTGAACTCGGAAGACAGAGGTTGTAGTGAGCCAAGATCACACCCCTTGCACTCCAGTCTGGGCAACAAGAACGAAACTCTGTCTCAAAAAAATAAAAAATAAATAAAAAAAAAACCAGTACGTAAGAAATAATTTTTACAAAAACATAAAAGGAACGTGTTGGCTTTATTGGGAAATTTGTTACATAAATAAAGCACAGGAGAAAATAAGGGAAAAGTCAAAAGCCCGGTAAGGAGACCAGGAACTGTGCACATGTGCCTGCATTTGAGGGTCAGGTCCAAACTCCAGCTCAGCCACCAGCATGACCTAGCACTGCTCGTCTATGCAGCTTCCTGGACATTGTTTTTAAGTTAGAAAGACTTGCCCTAAACCAGCCTGGAGTAAAAACTCTTTTCTCTACTTTAATAACTTTCTACATGACATGATCAACTTACACTGACCCAACCCAGTTTATTCAGTACCCATCGTACCAATCACATGTAAATGTTTGTAGGTTTAAACCAGCTACCTTTAGTCAGGAAACTTTCATTTGGTTACCCTGATATGCATGGCTGCATTTCCTTCACACAGTTATCAATCTACTAAAAAGTACTTGGATATATACTAAAATACTCTGCAAACAAAGCAAAATATAATTATATACTGACTTGTGACCTGCTTCTAATAGCTGTGAAATATAATTAAAATTCATCAGACTTAAAACATACCATTTCTGCACACAAAATGAACCTTTTTAACAAAGCAATTCTTTTTAAAAAGTTATCAATTAAAGTATCCCATTACTTTTTTTGGAGATAGAGTCTTGCCATGTTGCCCAGGTTGGAGTGCAATGGCATGATCTCAGCTCACTGCAACCTCTACCTCCCAGGTTCAAGCAATTCTCATGCCTCAGCCTCCTGAGTAGCTGGGATTACAGGCATGCGCCACCATGTCTGGCTAATTTTTGTATTTTTATTGTAATAGAGACGGGGTTTCGCCATGTTGGCCAGGCTGGTCTCAAACTCCTGGCCTTAAGTAATCCACCTGCCTTGGCCTTGCAAAATGCTGGGATTACAGTCATGAGCCACCACGCTCACCCTTTTCGTTCTATTTTTTTTTTAAAGCAACTTCCTGCTACTAAAACAAAACCCTTAGTGTAACCAGAATAAAGGAAAAAAAATTTCTTTTTTTTTTTTTTTGAGATGGAGTCTCACTCTGTCACCCAGGTTGGAGTGCAGTGGCGCAATCTTGGCTCACTGTAACCTTTGCCTCCCGGGTTCAAGCAATTCTCCTACCTCAGCTACCTGAGTAGCTGGGATTACAGGCGTACACCACCACACCCGGCTAATTTTTGTATTTTCAGTAGAGACGGGGTTTCACCATGTTGACCAGGCTGGTCTTGAACACCTGAGTCAGCCTCCCAAAGTGCTGGGATTACAGGTGTGAGCCAGCTAGGAATACTGATTTTAAACAACCTTAGAAGGAACGCAAGTCCAGGGTGCAAATAACAGCAAACTACTGCCCTCCCCAACCCACTTCATTTAGGCTGTTTCAGGCCCTTCTCCCTGGTCCCTCATTTTTCTTGCTCCCAACACAGCTTACTTTTTGCACTGCTAAACGTATAATGTAATTCCTAGGATTCTGATAAAGCCTTGCTTAGAAGACTAAAAGCCAATCTATGACAAAGATACTTAACGAGTCTTAATGTAACCTAAGAATCTCCTAGGTAAAGCAATCTTAAAGAGCAGTGAAGACATTACATTTAAAATCCAAGCTGCTTTTCTAAAAAGAGGAGATGATCACAAATAACAAGATCTTCATATCATAAAAAACAAATAACTATTTTATCAGACACCTAAAACTTGTCAAATAATTTTTAACATCTCAGTAGGTAAAAAGAACATACTTGCATGGCAGAATTCTAATAATATCCTTTACTTTGAAATTTTCAATACACACTGCACAATTTTCAGCATCAACATCAATTCCCTGTAAAAAGAAAAAGAAAGTGTTACTACATTCTTGGCACATAGTATATCCCTTGGTAAACTCACCACATCCGGACTACGACAACGATGAATTCCCTTCTACAGTGGTACAACCAGCGAAACTAAAACACAAACAACTCTAGTTGGTGTTTACCACTATTAGGGGATTATCTAAATAATATGACTGAAAAGGAAAAAATTTCATTGTCTGCCTAATCAGATATGAACAGTGTTTAAATACTAATACACTGTTCATATGTAATTACTGTATTTAAAAATATATTTAGCCATGTGCACCACCTGTCAATATGGAAGCAGTAAACATTTTATCTTATTTATTATTATTGTTTTATTTATTTATTTTTTAAAGAGACACGGTTTTGGCCAGGTGCAATGCCTCACACCTGTAATCCCGGCACTTTGGGAGGCCAAGGAGGGCCGATAATGAGGTCAGGAGACCGAGACCAGCCTGGCCAACATGGTGAAACCTCGTCTCTACTAAAAATACAAAAATTAGCTGGGCATGGTGGCGCATGCCTGTAGTCCCAGCTACTCGGGAGGCTGAGGCAGAAGAATCACTTGAACCAGGGAGTCAGAGGCTGCAGTGAGCCAAGATGGCGCCACTGCACTCCAGCCTGGGTGACAGCGAGACGTCATCTGAAAAAAAAAAAGAAAAAAGAGACAGGACCTCACCGTGTTGACCAGGCTGGTCTTAAACTCCTGGACTCAAGCGATCCTCCTGCCTCAGCCTCCCAAAGTGCTGGGATTACAGGCATGAGCCACCATGCCAGATGTTTGATTTTTTTATGTAGATATTGTTATCAAAGACTGTATTAAAATGAACTTTCACAGCCAGACACGGTGGCTCATGCCTGTAATCCTAGCACTTTGGGAGGCCAAGGCAGGCAGATCATGAGGTCAAGAGACTGAGACCATCCTGGCCAACATGGTGAAACCCCTCTCTACTAAAAATACAAAAATTAGCTGGGCATGGTAGTGCATGCCTGTAGTCCCAGCTACTCGGGAGGCTGAGGCAGGAGAATCGCTTGAACCTGGGAGGTGGAGGTTGCAGCGAGCCAAGATTGCATCACTGCACTCCAGCCTGGTGACAGAGCAAGATTCCATCTCAAAAAGCACAACAAAAAAAAAGAACTTTCAACATTTAAAATTATATGTTTCAATGAAAGTAAATACTATCATTTATCATATGCAGGGCAAAAACGATGAAATAATTTTTAAAGTCTTTAATAATGGTTTGCAAGTTTATACATTACTGTGAATGAGTCTACAAGGAAATAAAAATTAGACACCACTAGTCTCTCTAGAATGGAATATGATGTAGACCGAAGAAAACATTTTTGTACAGTTTAAAATGTTTAAATACTAAGCAAGTGTTCATGGGTTGTTAAAAAGTATTCATGTTTTAAATGCTGTAGAAATGCAAATGTCTGCTATATTATAAAATAAATTACTTTTCAAACATAAAACTTAGAATGACAAATTAGAGTAAGCTACCATTTTTCATCTAACTACTTAATAAAGGTACAAAGAAACAAAAATTGCTGGGGAGAAAGTAGTCTTGTGACAAAATTTCCACTTCTAAGAATCTATGGGTCATGAACCTCTTTGGTGGTAATCAGCCCTCCCTACTTCTCTGGAATAACTCCTGGATCTACACACCTGGTCTCATCCATTAACCAAGGCAGCCAGGGCCACAGTGGCCATCTGACACAAGACAGGCCAGCAGGATTCTCCTTCCCAGGATGCTCGGGTAGGGACTCAGAGACTCCCAATCAGTATCAGCATATGGCTGCAAATTTAGGCAGTTCATTTTATGGAACACAGTTACACTGTTCTTATGTAATTGCTGTATTTAAACATATATTTAGCCATGTGCACCACCTGTCAATATGGAAGCAGTAAACATTTTCTCTTATTAATTAATTTTTTGAGACACAGCCTCGCTCTGTTGCCAGGCTGGAGTGCAGTGGCATCATCTTGGCTCACTGCAACCTCCGCCTCCTGGGTTCAAGTGAATCTCCTGCCTCAGCCTCCTGAGTAGCTGGGACTACAGGCACGCACCACCCATGCCCAGCTAGTTTTTGTATTTTTAGTAGAGATGGGGTTTTACCATGTTGGTCAAGCTGGTCTCGAACTCCTGACCTTGTGATCCACCCACTTCGGCCTCCCAAAGTACTAGGATTACAGGCGTGAGCCACCACGCCCAGCCTATTTATTTTTTTTAAGAGACAGGGTTTCACCATGTTGCCCAGGCTGGTTTCAAACTCCTGGACTCAAGCGATCCTCCTGCCTCTGTCTCCCAAAGTGCTGGGATTACAGGCGCGACCACATTTGATTTTATATGTAGATATTGTTATCAAAGACTGTATTAAAATGAACTTGTAACAACATTTAAAATTGTATGTTTCAATGAAAGTAATCATATGTGGGGCAAGAATGATTAAATAATTTTTAAAATCTCTAATAATGGTTTGCAACTTTATACATTACTGTGAATTAGTCTACAAGAAAATAAAAATTAGACAACACTAATTTTTATTTTCTCTAGAATGGAATACAATGTAGTCTGAAGAAAACACATTTTTTTGTACAGTTTAAAATGTAAAATTGCAAGAAAATCTGTGTACAGCTGTTCTTCAACTTACCATGGGGTCACATCTCACTGAATCCATTGTAAGTTGAAAATATCATTAAGTGTAAAATGCATTCAATGTACCTGACCTATTGAACATCATGACTTAGCCTGGCCTACCATAAACATGCTCAGAACACTTACATTAGCCTACACTTGGGCAGAATCATCTAACACAAAGCCTATTTTATAATAAAGTACTGACTCTCTCATATAATCTACTGCATACCATACTGAAAGTTAAAAACAACACTTGAAGTATGGTTTCTACTGAATGCGTATTGCTTTCACACTGTCATAAAGTTGAAAAATTGTTAAGCCAAACCATTGGAAGTTGGGGGCCATCTGTATATACCTCATGGATCATTTAGGAATCTTCTTAAAAATATATACACCATAAGGCTTTTTTGCAAGGCTCCTCTTTTTTTCAACCATTATTTTGACAACTTTCAAGAAACAGTCCCTGGAAGCATATTTTCAAAATTGTTCTGTATGGGAAGAGGATAATATCAATTTACTTGTGTTCTCAAAGATTCGATTCAGTAAATTAAACAAATACATCTACGTCTTCTCACACTTAAGAACTTCGATTTCCGGCCAGGCACGGTGGCTCAAGCCTGTAATCCCAGCACTTTGGGAGGCCGAGGCGGGCGGATCACGAGGTCAGGAGATCGAGACCATCCTGGCCAACATGGTGAAATCCCATCTCTACTAAAAATACAAAAAATTAGCTGGGTGTAGTGGCGGGCACCCGTAGTCCCAGCTACTTGGGAGGCTGAGGCAGGAGAATGGCGTGAACCTAGGAGGCGGAGCTTGCAGTGAGCCGAGAATGCGCCACTGCACTCCAGCCTGGGTGACGGAGTGAGACTGTCTTATTAAAGAAGAAAAAAAAAGAACTGCGATTTCCTGCTAAGGAGGCTAAGAAGGCATGTTCCAAGAGGAACGTAAACCACATGCTTGTCAAGTAACTGACTATGCTGAATGTGTGCAGAGTTTGTCACAGGCATTAACCGGAAACTCGATCCCTAAGGACCTTCTGAGTGATCTGCAAACCAGACACTAATCTTAAGCCATGAGATGTGATCTTTTTTTTTTTTTTTACTTTTTCTGTTCAACACATTTACATGGAAAGAAAACAATACCTTGCACAAACTGTTAAAATTGAACTGCAGTACGACAGCAATCAGCAAAGGAATGGTAGCCACCAATACAATTCTCGAAGCCTCATTACTATCAATTCCAAATTAAAAAAAAAAAAAAAAATGAAAGGTCTGTAAGCTAATGTGTTATTTTTGCTTTAATCCTTTAAGGTCAAAGAAAGAGATATACACCATAAGTGCAGGTACTCTTTCTTTCTGAAGGGGAATAGAGACTGGAGGGTGGAACAGATTTTTGATAACTTAGTGAGATAACATGAAAATCCAAACAGCTACACCAAGTCATAGCTGCAAGTCAACACAATTATCAACATTTTAAAGCACACCAGAAGAACTACGAAAAGAATAAATACTACGCATTAGCAACAGTTTTCCTTTTAAGGCATCTATTCTCCAAGAATCTGAGCTTCTAGATTCAGGATTTGTCCTATTTCAAAAATGCTTTAAAATTCTGGTATGATTTTGAACTTTTAAGTGTCAGATTGGCCATGTCAAAATGTTTCCTTTTCCAAAAGTAGTTTTAAAAACCCCCTTTCTCTCCTTCTCCACAAATGCCAACATGTTCTCCCTGTAACTAAAGGAGTGGACACATAGTCTCAGATTTAACAGAAATGAACTGAAGGTATCAAGGGTTGGTGAAGACTGTATGCTCCTCCACATCTTTATAGTTACCTGGTTCTAACCAGCACCACTTTCTTCACTGCTGGGAATGTCAGAGCGGTCCAGGAGGGCAGCAACCAGCCACTGTGGCTCCCAAAGTGCTTGAACTGTCACCAGTGAGGGGCTCAATTTTAAATTAAATTGGTTTAAATGCAAATTGCCGTATGTGACTAGCGGCTACCATATTAATGCAGGTCTAGAAGGCTCTTCTCAATAGCAAAATATTTCTGCCAATCCTTCTTTAAAATAAACACGTACAGCATATTCTCTACTCTAAACCACAAAAAAAAACCATGAAAATATTACCTTTTCTCCATGCTTTACAGTATGAAGTAGAAGCTGGCCAATAACTTTCTTAGTTTCTTTTCTATGGCTCTTGGGTGGGAAAATATTAATATGGTTATTGAATAATTTAAATTAAATCACTATTTTTCTTAAAAGTCACAAATACAATACACATAAGCATACAGAAAACATTTCACTTGAAAGGCAAAGTCAAATGACTATACTGAAAATAACTTTTAATGGCAAAAACCGCAATTACTTTTGCACCAACTTAATAAAAAAGCCCCCAAACAACAAAAGCCATTCAAGTCTTAATATGCAGAACAGCCATATGTAACATTAAGAGGTGTGTGACCAAGAGTACTGATTTTCAATTTCTTTTCTGAAGAAGAAACCACATCTTATGTTTAAATATTGTCAAGAAAGTAAGAAGCTAAGGATAGGGGTACCATATGCTCATCTACTCAAGTACCTAAAAGCCAAAGGCCTCTTCCTAGTACTCAAGACAGAACAGTCAACTTTCCACAATGACAGAAATAAGTGGGACGTTCAAAAGGCCTGCCTTGGGAAGCCACTGGCTCTCTGACGGCCCTTCTCTTCGCTGTCACTGAGACAGATAAATGGCTTTACTATAGCTCCATGATGGAGACAGAGAGGCCCCCATTTCCTCTCTGCTCCTCACTTTTAGGTCTCATCAGAGAATGAGGGCTACCTAAGGACAGGTCCACCCTTAACTCAGGCCTTTTCATCACTCCTTTGTGTCTGGCAAGGGACTAAGAGGGTTCCTGCAGGAAACAAATGTGCAAAAAGTAACCCAGACTTAAAGGTATCTAATCTCCCACAAAACAAAAAATTTAACATAGTCCAATTAAAAAGTGATTTCCAAAAAGTCATGTGAATACTTAAATAATATAAGCAAAAATAAAAGAATACGGTCAAATATAACTTCTAGGAATACATATGGGGCATATTTATGAACTATCTTTTAAAAATCAAAATTCAGAGTTATCCATCATTACCTGACTTCCAATCTGAGAGCCAGTATATAGGAAACGCTGTATATAGTAAAATATTAGCCAGGCTAACGAGATAATCATCATGGTGATGAAGGCGATGGCCACAAACACCACAGACTGACCGCTGATGAACTCCTGTACGTGCCGAGTGCCAACCCCTATGGTCATCGTTACTGGAATTCCTTTCTGCACCAGCTCCAAAATTTCTCTTCCTTTTGGATAGCTAATCATAATGACCACTATATTTCCTGTTCCTGTAGGAAAGAACAAAGAAATCAATGTGAAGAACACAAAATATGATACAGAGAACATTAAATTAAATATAAGGGTACTATGTTCATCTACATATATAAATACATTAGAAAAATTCCATGGAAAACATAAGTTACCAAACCTGGTTCCAAAAGAAACTGATGACATTATAAGTAATAGAATCAATCACTAAAAACTACTCCCCCCGGCCAGGCATGGTGGCTCACGCCTGTAATACCAACACTTTGGGAGGCCTAGATGGGTGGATCACTAGGTCAGGAGTTCAAGACCAGTCTGGCCAACATAGTGAAACACCATTTCTACCAAACTTACAAAAAATTAGCCGGGTGTGGTGGTGGGCACCTGTAATCCCAGCTCGGGAGGCTGAGGCAGGAGAATCGGGGTGAACCGGGGAAGCAGAGGTTGCAGTGAGCTAAGATCGCGCCACTGGACTCCAGCCCCAGCGACAGTGCGAGACCCCAGCTCAAAAATAAATAAATAAATAACGATTCCCCCAAAAGCTAGAGTACTGTTCAGTTTCACAGGTGAAGTCTACCACCAAACCTTTAAGGAACAAGTAATAGCAACGATATTTAAGTTGTTCCACAGCAGATTAAAAAATTAGAAAGTTTAAAAATTACTTGTAAGACGGCCAGGCGCGGTGGCTCACGCCTGTAATCCCAGCACTTCAGGAGGCCGAGGCGGGTCGATCACGAGGTCAGGAGATCGAGACCATCCTGGCCAACATGGTGAAACCAAGTTTCTACTAAAAATACAAAAAATTAGCCAGGCGTGGTGGCAGGCGCCTGTGGTCCCAGCTACTCGGGAGGCTGAGGCAGGAGAATGGCGTAAACCCGGGAGATGGAGCTTGCAGTGAGCCGAGATCGCGTCACTGCACTCCAGCCTAGGCGACAGAGCAAGGCTCTGTCTAAAAAAAAAAAAAAATTACTTCTAAGATAATAAAACCAAACATGGTAATAAACAACCAACAAAAGAACCATACAAGCCAGGCATGGTAGTTCACACCTGTAATCCCAGCACTTTGAGACGTGAGATCGGAGGATCACTTGAGGCCAGGAGTTGGAGACCAGCCTGTGTAAGTGAGACCATGCCTCTACAAATAATTTAAAGAAAAAACGAGTTGGGAGCAGGTGGTTGAGGCTGCAGTGAGCTGAGATCATCCTACCGTACTCCAGCTTGGGCGACAGAGTGAGACTGTAGCTCAATGAAAAACAAACAAACAAAACACTATACAGATCAATTCCACTTATGAGTACTAATACATAATGCCTAAAGCATATTCATTAAAATCAGGGAGACAATATGAAAATTTCTACTATGATCACTATTATTTAGCATTGCTCTGAAGGCATAAGCAGACATGAGACAAAAATCAAGAGACATAGAAAAGAAGGGCTAAAATAAAAAATTTTACATGAATTTAGCTACAAATGAATGCAAGAATCATAAAGTATCAGTAAGATTAAAAAAGAACTAAAAATACTGCTTCTAAGTTCACTTAGAAGGAAAATAAGACCACTGGAACAACGTTTTAAACAGTGAAACCTGGACCGGTCTTTAAGTAATTAAAACATCGTGGCTGTAGCATATGGAGACGCCCACAGAATGAGACAGAATAAAAGTCCAAAAATAGACCCAAATACATTAAAGAATTTAGTGCACAGAAGCAGAATTCCAAATGCATGAGGCAAAATGAATTATTTAAAAAATTATTTGAGGCAACTGGGTATCACCGGTGGGGCGGGTGGGGAGAAGCTGCATCCATTTCTCACAACTTACGCCAAAATAAATTCCAACTAAATCAAAGATTTAAAGGTATATATATAAAAAGAGGAAACATACAACGGCCAGAAGATGGGAATTAAAAAATATATATTGAAGAAAAGCTTCTCCAAGTATAAAAACTACCTTAGAGGTTCTTAAAAAAAATTTTTTTTTAACTACAGAAAAATGAAAATTTTCTCCATGAGTAAAAGCAAAACCAAGGTCAAAAGAGCAAAAGAGCAATGTCCATGTCTCTTTGGCCCAGCAATTCTGTGTCCAGGAACGTAACTGCATAGATGTAACCAATGAGGTATCCATAAAGATTTATTGTTAGCTGGGCACGGTGACTCATGCCTGTAATCCCAGCACTTTGCGGGGCCAAGGCGGACGGATCAGGAGTTTGAGACCAGCCTGGCCACTACGGCAAAACCCTGTCTCTACTTCAAAGAAATACAAAAATTAGCTGGGTGTGGTGGTGCATGTCTGTAGTCCCAGCTACTTGAGAGGCTGAGGCAGGAGGATCACCTGAGCCTAGGAGGCAGAGACTGCAGTGAGCTGAAATTACACCACTGCACTCCAGACTGGGCAACAGAGCAAGACACTGTCTCAAAAATAATAATAAAATTAAATAAATAAAAAAGATTTATTGCCAATGTTTTTTCCTAAGTTTTCGCTATCACAATATAAATGTCCATTGAAAAGAAAAAAGCTATATAAATTACAGTATGTGTATGAAGGCTGAAGTAGCAGCTCTGTAAGTACTGACAGTATTCATGACAGAAAACACACAATATGTAAACTGTGTGGACAGCATGCTGCCCTTAAAAAAACAACAACGAAAACCCAAAGACCTACATGCTCCTATAAACACATACTACCTTCTGGAAGGCTACCCCAGAGACTGGAGACCATGACTGTTCTGGGGAAAGGCTCTAGGGGATGCAGGACGGGGTGGGGGGTCTTATTTGCATAGTAAGAATTCTGTATCATGTACACATGTTAGCTATTCAAAAAATAACTTTTAGGCGTGTTGGCTCACGTCTATAATCTCAGCACTTTGGGAGGCCGAGGCAGGTGGATCACTTGAGGTTAGGAGTTTGAGACCAGCCTGGCGAATATGGTGAAACCGTGTCTCTACTAATATTACACATGCAAAAAAGTAGCTGGGCGTGGTAGCTCATGCCTGTAATCCCAGCTACTCAGGAGGCTGAGGCAGAAGAATTGCTTGAACCTAGGAGTCGGAGGATGCAGTGAGCCAAAATCGCGCCACTGCACTCCAGCCTGGGCGAGAGGGCGAGACTCTGTCTCAAAACAAAACAAAAAATAACTTGAAAGGGTATATAAAGAATGTTCCCTGACATCACACTAAAACCACATTTTAACACTATTTTATTGTGGAGAGAAATTTCATCTGCAGCAAATCCACTGGGTCTCAAGCTTTGGGATTTAGTTACTGAAACACCAGAAGGACACCCTTCTAAGGTAGCCCCTGTGTGGAAGCCGATCCTATGATCTGATGACCTGCCTGTCTAACAGGGTCCGTTGGCAAGAACTGTAGTTTCCAAAGCACCCACACAACCAACCATGTCATCACAAGGCGACACAACAAGGAGAAAGGCATTTTCTGCCATCACGAAAATAAACATCTAGTAGTTAAGAAGGACATGTATAGAAAGAATTATGATGGTTATATCGGATATAATTACATGGCACTTTGCAAGCTGAAAGTCTTTTTTGTAAACCCGCTTTTGTGGAAAATTCCAAGCACAAACAAAGTAGAAAGAATAGTACCACGAACTCTCATGTTTCCATCTCAGTTAAAAGCTTTTACGCAGAAAACTAAACTATGCTACGATGATAGTTGAATCAATTTCTGGTACTGATACCACATTCTTTGTGTGGTAACGGGGAAGAACATGTTTACATTTATAACTCACTTGAAGCAGGAAAAGGCCACACTATAGTTCTACAGCTGAGTGTTTAGAAATCCTAGGGAGTTGCTCAATGTCACACACCACCTGAAAAAGCCAGTTCTAAAATCTGAAGACCCAGTTCCGAGGTAGTGTCCCTTCCCCGCACCCCTTCATAGGATCACAGGCTCCACAGCCAGACAGACCTGGGTGCAAATATCACTGTTATCTACTGCCTGGGGGGCTGGACAAATCATGCTCACTGAGAATGCTTCTGCAGCTACAAAATGGGGATGAGCATGACTCTATTTCAGACTACCACTTTTGCAATAAGAAAGCAGAGTAACAAAGAGCTACAGAAGTAAGGGGACGATTTTGTTTGGGGTGGAGGGAAATCTCCCCAGACACACTGGAACCACATCTCAAAGGAGAGAAGAGTTTACAAAGCAAAGGAAGAGGGTTTCTAGACGGTAGACCACAACAGTATATTTGGGATGGTGACAGTTTGGCTGGTGACTAAGATACATGTAAAGGTATCTTGTTGAATAAATGAACGGATGAGTAGGAGACAGAAGATTAACTGAGATTAAAAAGGTTCTTCAACACCTACAATCTCAAGGCTGGGGTGGGGGAAGGGATACTGCCGCAACAAGTATCAGGACACCCTGCCCAGAAAACACTTGCAATATCAATCTGAAATTTCTCACCTAGGAAATTCATCTTAGTTCACTGAGTTAAAAGAAATTATTAATTTATTTATTTATTTATTTATTTATTTTTGAGACAGAGTCTCGCTCTTGCTCTGTTGCCCAGGCTGGAGTGCCGTGGCACGATCTCGGCCTTGGCCTCCCAAAGTGCTGGGAACAGAGGCGTGAGCAACCACGTCTGGCCATGGATCTCTTGACCCTAGGGAGTTTGAGACCAGCCTGGGCAACATGGCAAAAATCCTGTCTCTATTAAAGCAAACCAAAAAAACCTGCCCAGCATGAGGACTGAACAGTTTGCTATATTATAATCATAGCAGCAAGATTGCTTCTGGAAATTATTTTAAATTAACAAAACCCAGAACGAAGACTATACCCTGAGATTTGCTTTTCCAGAACATTTCTGGGGACGAACTGGAGACAGGGCAGTTGGGGAAAAAACACGCTAGTTCAGGGGTCAGCATGTGCATAACCCCAAGGGGTGCCAGGCACAGGCACCTTGTAGGCCCTACTCTTGCCTCTGATACATCGCCGCCTCTCTGGTCAATACTTAAGAGCTAAGCTACTCAAGTTATTGTGCTCGACCCTTCCTTAATTGGCACATGAGACCAAATCACAGCTTATTTCCAAACTAAATGGCTGGATTTTTTCACGGAAACTCAAAGACTTGGGATGACAGAGGAAAAAGCCCTTTGAGGTTATATTTTCCTTCCCCAGGCCTCAACATTGTTACCAATATTGCTTGACTAAAAAAATGTCACCTTGCCCTCTTCCCCACAAGAAGCTACACACCTTGGCATTAGACAGGAAAATTTCTTGAAGGCAATTTATGCTTTTTGTTTTACACTTAGCAAAATATCTTTGCACATAGTACATAATCATACATCTACTTGCTGAACAACAATAAATACCGAATATAGTGTTTTTTTGTTTTTTGAGACAGGGTCTCACTCTGTTGCCCAGGCTGGAGTACAGCTGCACGATTACAGCTCACTGAAGCCTTGACCTCCCAGGCTCAGGCAATCCTCCCATCTCAGCCTCTCTAGTAGCTGGGACTGTGCCACCACACCCAGCTAATATTTGTCTGTCTATTTATTTATTGAGACGGAATCTTGCTCTGTCACCCTGGCTGGAGTGCAGTGGTGCAATCTCAGCTCACTGCATGCTCTGCCTCCCAGGTTCACACCATTCTCCTGCCTCAGTCTCCCTAGCAGCTGGGACTACAGGTGCCCGCCACCATGCCCAGCTAATTTTTTTGTATTTTTAGTAGAGACGGGGTTTCACCGTGTTAGCCAGGATGGTCTTATCTCCTGACCTCGTGATCTGCCCGCCTCGGGCTCCCAAAGTGCTGGGATTACAGGTGTGAGCCACCATGCCTGGCCTGCTAATTTTCATTTTTATATTTTTTGGGGGTTTCACCATGTTGCCCAGGCTGGTCTCAAGCAATCTGCCTGCCTAAGCCTCCCAAAGTGCTGGGATTACTGGTATGCATCACGACGTCCCACTTCAAAGACAGTATTTCTAACAAACCAAATCACCCGTAACACAATTTAACATTCTTCTGTGCCAAAAAGTAAAGTTGTGCTTACTTCTGTTTCTTTTCAAATTTCTGTGTTTCTCTTATCACGTTGTCAAAATAATAATAAAAAGGAAAAACGTTCTGACTTGGTCAACAGCTTTAAAATTCTTCTGGATGACATGAGTCTAGTGTACTATTTCTCCTCCCAAGACAGCTATTTAAAGTAGATTTCAACATTCTCTTGAAGGAGAAGGGAGCTATTGAAATATTTAAAGTAGTGGATTAGATTTCTGTTCTAGAAAACTAATTTAGGCAGCAAGAAATCGTTTCAAAGTTCCACAAAGAGAATACTATCAACTTTCAGGTTTTCTTTTCCCCAATAACTTAACTGCAACACTCTCTCTACTTTTTTCCCCCTCCTCTCTGGAGAATTTCTGGTCAAATCTTTAAGGTTCAGCATAAGCTCAACTTAAGACTTTTCAGCACCATCCGCCTCTTAGAGACCTCTTTTTGCACACCTACTGTAATTTATTTATACGTCTCCCTCACTAGACAAGTACTACCTGTTCTTATTTATTAGTTTTTGTAGCCCTAGCATCAAGCAGTGATGGCCTATAAAAAGGCTTCTACATGAATGAATAAAACTGAAAAACTGGCTCATCTTTTAGTGCTACAGTTAAAATGACCCAATAAGGCGAATTCCCAATAAAGAGATTCCCTAGCAGGTGAATTTGGTGAATTCATCAATATGAATGTAAATATCATGGAAATCTGAAGTATTATGCAAAGCAAACGTTTTTATGGTTGGTTAGGTGAGTTAGGAGGACCCCAACATAAGTGCAATTCTCTTTTTGGCACAGAATTTTAAATTATGTTTTGGACAATGTGTCTTGCTCAAAAACATTTTGTATTTTTGAATATAATACTCAACAATGTTAAGAACTCTTTTGCAATTTTCCCAAATGCACTGCTTTATCTTAGATCTTCATTCTCAGATCTCAGATCTTTTGCAATATTGCAAAAGGCTGTTTCTGCCACCCAGAATATCCTATAGCCCACTCACCTCTACCGCACACAACACACCTTCCCCATCGACTTTAACTTGTCCTTCAAAACTCAATCTTGGCCAGGTGTGGTGGCTCACACCTGTAATCCCAGCACTCTGGGAGGCCGAGGCAGGACAGCTTGAGTCCAGGAATTTGGAAGCAGCCGGGCAACACAGGGAGACCCCATCTCTACAAAACATTTAAAAAATTAGCCAGGTGTGGCAGCATGCACCTGTAGTCCCAGCTACACAGAAGGCTAAGGTGGGAGGACTGCTTGATCTCTAAAGGGCAAAGCTACAGTGAGCTATGATTGTGCCACTGCACTTCAGCCTGGGCAACAGACTGAGACACTGTCTCTAAAAAAAGAAATAAAAAAAACAAAACTCCAAAACCAACCAAACAAAAAACCCTCAACCTTTCTGGGAAGTGTCCTAGCTGATCCCATCCTCTGTGAGGCTATGAGGTGCCATTTCTGTCTTCCTACAGCACCAAAATACATTTTATTTTATTTTTGAGAGACAGTCTTGCTCTGTCGCCCAGGCTGTAATGCAGTGGCACAATCTTGGCTCACTGTAACCTCTGCCTCCCAGGTTCAAACTATTCTCATGCCTCAGCCTCCCAGGTAGCTGGAACTACAGGCGCTTGCCTCAACACCTGGCTAATTTTTTTTCGTATTTTTAGTAGAGACGGAGTTTTTCCCATGTTGGCCAGGCCGGTCTCGAACTCCTGACCTCAGGTGATCCACCTGCCTCAGCCTACTAAACTGCTGGGATTACAGGTGTGAGCTACTGTGCCCAGCCTCAAAATACATTTTAAATTCAAATCTAAAGTTTTAGATAATTTGTGAGAGTACAGCATTACAGATCATCAAGAACTTACTATCCATTCATAAAAGACTATTTAACTTGCTCTGCAAATACAAAATGCACACCCCTCAACATGTGAGCTCTCTAAAGGTCAGGGATTTTTAAAAAAATTTTCTTTCTATACCTCTAATCAATAAGAGGGATTTCTTACACATCTTTGTAACCTCCCCTGCTACCCACTCCAACTCTGGCAGATTCCCAAATATAGCTCCAAGCCTTGCCAGTACTTGGCACTCAGTAAATAACTGTCAAAAAATGAAAGTGCCATTCTTAAAAGACCACGCCAAGATTTCAGCTAAAGGATCAGCCTATTTGTTAACAAACACATGTACGTTAATTTAAGGCCAATATCCTGTAAAAGCTTTTATTGTAGTGCTTTGATGTTTATTAATTTCCACCTACCTTGGTCAAGTTTACTTTGATACCTTTGCAACACCTGCATTAAATCCCTTTCCTTAGCCAGGTGTGGTGGCCTATACTCCCAGCACTGTGGGAGGCCAAGACAGGCAGATCGCTTGAGCTGAGGGAGAACAGCCTGACTAACATGGCAAAACCCCATCTTTACAAAGAGTACAAAAATTAGCCAGACACGGTGGCGTGTGCTTGTAGTCCCAGCTACTTGGGGGGCTGAGGTAAGAGGATCGCTTGAGCCTAGGATGCAGAGGTTGCAATGAGCCAAGATTATGCCACTGCACTCTAGCCTGGGTGACAGAGCAAGACCTTGCCTCAAAAAAAAAAAAAAAAAAAAAAAGCCTTTCCTTTATACCTCCTAAGCACCTGTGCATACTGCAATTATGAGGTTCAAACCACATTGTCTGGAAAGTTCTGTGTATCACTCCCCCTAGACCATACACCTCTTAAGGGCAGGCCTGTGTCCTATGCATTTCTATCCCTGAGTAGGCATAATACTTAACCCAAAGTGGCTGCTGAATATATGTCTGCTAAAGTAAACAGAATTGACTTTGGAAATTAGTAACAGTCCTTATAGTTGTTCTGACGAAAAATTAAAATCACTTTTTTTTACAGCCACAATAAAATACTGATTTAAATCCCAAAATAATCTTGTACTGGATTCTAGTAGAGACAAGCAAGATTTCAGAAAAACTGGAGAAATTCTCCTGAGGCTTGGGAAGAGACTACCAGTATTCTTTTTTTTTTTTTTTTTGGAGACAGGGTCTCACTCTGTCACCCAGGCTGGAGTGCAGTGGCACAATCTCGGCTTACTGCATCCTCTGACTCCCGGGTTCAGGTGATTCTCTTGCCTCAGCCTCCCGAGTAGCTGGGACTACAGGCCCGCACCACCATGCCCAGCTCAGTTTTGTATTTTTAGTGGAGACGGGGTTTCACCATGTTGGCCAGGCTGGTCTCGATCTCTTGACCTCATGATCCACCTGCCTTGGCCTCCCAAAGTGCTGGGATTACAGGCGTGAGCCAACGCACCCAGTCTAGTATTCAATTTTATAGGCAGGCCACCACCACCTACTTCATAGAAAACCAATGTTACACAGAACAGTGAGAGCCACTGAATCAGTGGTTTTTCCTGGCTCTAGTCACACTCTGGCTAAACACAGAAACCTAAGTCTGAGCCATCTTCAAGGCTGGCTGTACACAGTCACCTTGTGACTTAATTCCATTCTCAAAAAGTCACACTGGGTACCATTATGCCCAACGTGGCCACATTCTGTAAAGGTCTTTTCATTTCTGCAGTCACCACTACAGTACTGGCCCTTATATTTCTACTTAGACTAGCCCCACAGTCTAAGTGGATTCTGTTCCCAGTTTTTGCTGTTTAATTCATCCGTCACACTGCTACCAAACTAATTTCCCTTTAATCAGTGCTTCAAAATGTTGGATAATTTTGTCAGCCCCTCCCCGACTCTCTAAACGTTTTGCAATATCTGCAGACATCTTTGATTGTCAGGACTGGAATTCAGTGGGTGGAGGCCAGGGATGCAGCTAATATATCCTACAACGCACAGGACAACCCCTGCCCCAACACACACAGAGACACACATGTGGTAAGGGGGTAGGGACAGGGAGGAAGAGGGAGAGGAGGGGGAGAGGGAGAGAGAACAAAGAATTATCTGGCCCTAGATGACTATGTTGTCCTGGGCTAGTCATTTAAACTCCTTGAGCGTCAGTTTCCTCATCGTATGTACTCCGTGGTCAAACACCTACCTTAAAGGCCGTTGGGACGAGTGAGTCACTCTATGCAGAACACTGAGCTGTGTCTGCAGACTGGACACTTCACACATCTTTAAATATTTTCGTTGGTCTTTTCTCTCAAACAGAATTATTCTCTCACTAAAAAGGCTAGAATGGACACCAATAATGGGAAGAGAAGCTCCCAAGAAGTAGATTTCACATGAACATCAGAGGTGTTTTTCTGGGCCTGGATAAATTACATGTCAATAACATAAGCAGGCAAGGTTGCTGAGCCATGGTTACAACAAGTGCTATTAGCCTGAAAAGGGGGTTCTTAAAGCTATTATCAAAAAATGCAGTAAGTAGATTTGGAAAACTGTAGGCTGATGAACCTGCCATTTGAAAAAAAGTCTACGTTAAGATGGGTGTATAAGGACCCAGCAACAGAGAATCACGGCACACTAACCTCTTTTCTTTGACAGAACTACTAAAGCAGGGAACACTGTTGATAGGATGTACGTGGAGTGCTATGTCAAATCTGACAGGACCTTTCATGACACTCTTGTGGAAACGCAGCCTGGGTACCATGACAATTAAATAGATTTGTAACCACTGGAATAACCGCACCCAACATGGTGCCTAGCCCAGTGCTACCACATGGACATCTGCTCTCATTCCCATGCCCTCCTTTCTGCTGCAACTGAGGAACTGTCCTTGGACTGCCTGTGGCCAAGCCTCCAGGATTCTGGACCCAGCCTTCCTGCCCTCTGGAAGACTCTGGCAGATCACTCCCACCCAATTTCAAACACACCCTACCAACTTTGTCCCACCATCCCGTACTCCCACAACTTCTGCCCATTCCTCTGCATCTCCCTCAGTCTTCAACCTTCTTGAAAAAGTTGTCCTAACAATCCTTACTTCCTCTCAACAGTCTTTCAGCTGGCTACTTTTCCCATCACTTCACAAAATAGGCAAATCCAAGGTTATTTTTCTGTCCTCACTTTACTGTTAGGTCCTGAACTTGTATTCAGGACGCCAAAATAGAGCAAAAAACAGAAGTATAGGAAAAATAATGTCTGACTTAGTAGCAGTGGAAACAAACACACAAAAAATTAACCACATTAAGCTGAGACTGAGTCAACTAGTTGTGTGATGCCTAAGTGGTTATCTTACATAACAGAATATGTTCACTCTCTGTGTACTGGTCGTTATTGTACCCGGAACTTAGTTTTAAGGATATTTTGCAAAATAAGACTTAAACTACGACTACTGCCTGAAGATACAACCTGCTGCCCTAGGGAATAGTATGTGTAGGAAGGGTTGCCTGGCAAATAGCAAGGTCTTATTATTATTATTATTATTTTTCTTGAGGTCTTGCTCTCTCGCCCAGGCTGGAGTACAGTGGCACAATCACAGCTCTCACTACAGTCTCGACCTCCTGGGCTCAAGTGATTCTCCCATCTCAGCCTCCTGAGTGCCTGGGACTACAGGTGGGCGCCACCCTGCCCACGCGATTTTTAAAAATTTTTATAGGATGATGTCTCACTATGTGCGCCAGGCTGGTCTCGCACTCCTGGCCTCAAGCGATCCTCCCACCTCGGCCTCCCAAAGTGCTGGGATTACAGGTCCCAAGGTCTTGTCTGGAATGAATACAGTAATTTCAAAATTTTGATCGTAACTCAAGACTCACTGAATCTGACCGGCAGTAGAGCCAGTGTTATAACCCTAAATTTAGCAAGTCAGAAAGCACAGGTCAAGGTTTACTGACTCAGTCAGATGCAGGTTTTCTGACTCAGAGTTTAGAATATTCAGACATGATTCAAGAAAGCGAAGAAACCAGAGTGCCAACGAGCCATCACCTTATGTTGATGAAGGGACAACCGATCCTGGGGCGCGCTGGGTTAAGAGCTTGGATTCCTACTCACCCCTCCAACTTTTGGAAGCGGTGAATGGAAAGGGGACCATGATTAGGAATCTAAGATTTCCCCACCTGTTAGAACCACAAGGCTCCTTCTGTGGATTTTAACGTCTTTTGTACTCCCTTCACCCCATGGATCAAAGGCGAAGATCATATCTCGTCTGCAGACTTACCTCCCTCCCAACAGCGCTCGGGGAGCCGCACCGAGCAATGAGGGCTTCCCTGAGAGTTCCAACAGCTAGAGGCCTGAGAATCGTGCCAGGCCCGCTTGGCGGCCTGCGGTTCAGGGCCAACCCTGAAGACCCCAGCCTCGGTTGCCGCGCATTAAGTCCCCCTCCCGTCCTCGCGCCCCGGCCTGCTCACCCGCATGGGACATGGGCATGGTGAGGTTCCCGTAGCGCTCCTCGTTGTACAGGACCACGGCCGAGGCGTTCCTCCGCGCCGCCACCAGCACCTTGTCCTTGAAGGTGCAGCCCCCGCGAGCCACCAGGGCGACCCAGGGCGCGGCCCCTCGGCCGCCGGGCTCGGGCACGAAGAAGCGCGTGTCGGGCGCGCAGCCCTCGGGGTCTCCGCCGGGCGCCCACGGGACGCCCACCAGGCCCTGAGCGCCCTCCTTGGGCGAGCTGTCGCCGAAGCGGCCGCTCTCCGAGACGCTCCACACCGTCAGGTTGGTCTGCGGGTCCACGTACTCGATGCTCACCACGGCCGAGAACCACTCGAGAGCCCGGCCCCGGGCCCCGGGCGCGCACAGGGCCAGGGCGAGCAACGCCAGAGCCAGCCCGCCGCGGGCCCCAACGCCGGCCTCGGGCCGCCGCCACGCCATGGCAGCACAGCTGAGCTGACTAGGGGCAGGCGGGGGTCACGCGCGAGTGCTGTGAGGCCGCGGAGCGCAGAGAAGCTGACGCCCACCGCCGCCCGGGAAGACTGAGGCGGGGTCGGGGCCCTGGCCGCTGCGCACGCGCACTTGGCGGAGAGGACGAGGGGCGTGACTGGCCCTGGCCCCGCCCTCGCCCGATCAGCCGCGCAGTACGCAGGCGTAAGCTCCGCTGAGCCACGGACCGCGAGCCGTTCCGGGCTCTCGGGCGCCTGTGGGCGGAGGCGGGGCGCGCAGCCTATACCACAGTTTGCGCCACGGCTGACCCCTTGGCCAGGGGCCGAGTTTGCGCAACAGGACGACTAGCATCCCCGAAGTGAGGGGAAGTAACTCCAGAGAAACGGGAAGCTTCCCTGAAAGCAGGCGTGGACCGCGGTTCTGTAAAATCGCTTAACAGATGTTTGTGGAGAGTTTATTGTGCAAGGCACATGGCAGAGGCCTTGTGTAAATCGTTTCAAAGTTAATTAGCCAAACCTGTTGGCGTCCGCCGGTAGTTCCCACTCGGGAGGCCGAGGTGGGAAGATCACCTGAGCCCCGCAGGTGGAGGCTGCATTGAGCCGAGATCACCACTCCTCTCCAGCCTGGGCGACTAGAGAGGCAATTAAAAAAAAAAAAAAAAACCAAAGTTACGCACACACTATCCAACTGCCTTTTGCTACCAATATTATGGTGCTAGTTGATTCCTTACAGCTTAAGTATATTTACATCAGCCATTTTTGTTACAGTGTTTTATGTGTAATCTGTAATTTTGAAATAATCAGGCATAGGCATACAACATAAGTGTCATTTAGGTAGTCTGATGCCTGCTACTGATGACATACAACGTAAGTGCTCATTTGGGCATCAGACTACCTAAATGAACACCTATGTTGTACGTCAATAAAAAAGGGAAAAGGATTTGTTGTTTGGATATCAATACCCAGTGATACAGAATCCATGTAAAACTACTGTGAGTACAAAGCCTACTGCTGTCAGAAAGGAAGTTCAGAACATTGGTTTCAGATAGACTCATCTTCCCGTGTTAAGGGTCTATAACTGTAGGAAGTAGGTTGTTGCCGCCCGCATCACGTGTTTTTTTGTTTTGTTTTGTTTTGTTTTGACAGAGTCTCGCTCTGTTGCCCAGGCTGGAGTGCAGTGGCGCGATCTTGGTTCACTGCAACCTCTGCCTCCCAGGTGCAAGCGATTCTCCTGCCTCAGGCTCCAGAGTAGGTGGGATTACAGGAGGGCGCCACCCACCTAATTTTTGTATTTTTAGTAGAAACAGGGTTTTGCAATGTTGGCCAGGCTGATCTTGAACTCCTGACCACAGCCTCCCGAAGTGCTGGGATTACAGGCCCGAGTCAGTGCCCCCGGCCTGCATCATATGTTTTTTGTTGGGCCTTAAACCCTCTCCATTTCCGCTTTGCTGCTGTCTTTCTTGGACTGTCTCTGTGCTCCAAAATGCAGTCTGACCCATAGCCTGTAAGTTTTCCATGAAGTTGGATCTCCTCTCCTTTCCCGTCAGGAAACTGAATTTTAAAAGGCCCAAAGGGCCTCAGGCTTAAATTATCGTGGTCTATGCAGGCTGAGAACGGGTTTTAGGGACGCCTCAACCACCACCCTTTATGCTGCAGCACAACAAACACTGTAGTTCCCAAAAACGCGTCCTTGCAGTTTCATGTTACGTCTTGCAAATTCATTTACTTCTTTCTCCAGTGACCTGCTCCTGGCTCTTGTCCCAGCAAACACTAAGTTAGTCTTCAAGTGTTAACTCAAAAGCTATTTTTTTTGGTGAAACCCGCCTTGGGTAACTACGGGCAAACTTGGGTTCTCCTCCAGTTTTCCATGTTGCTTGTGTATGTTTGTCCATTCATGCTGTAGCAGCAATACTGCTTTCCAAGTTTTGGGCCTTCTTTTAATGTGAACTTCGCAAGGGCTAGGATTGTGTCCTCGGTCTTTTCATGAGCCTACCTCAACTAGCACAGTGTTGTATGTGTAATTGATAAGTAATTGATAATTTCTGAAATAGGCAGAATAGCTTTTTTTTTTTTTTTTTTTTTTTTTTTTACTGCTCAGAGTTCAGTACTCAGGATTGGTTACAGGCTTGTTGAGCAAAGTCCAGCAAGCTAATAGGAACAGACGTTGCAGCTGTTGAGCTCAGCACAGTTCCTTGGTCTTTATGTTTTTATTACTAGCTCCAGGCCTCAGTTGGTTTTCCTTGATCCAAAGTTGCCACCACTACCTCAAATCTTCAGGACCTTCTTTCCCTACACTGGCTGCCAGGGGCCTTCAGTCTGGTTAATTCCCCTTCCGTACTGCCCCAGAAGAAAAACTAACAAGCCTTCCACCTCACTCTTTGGTGTGGGGAGGGAGAGAAAGGGTGCGAGAGGTGTCATTATCTTTTCTTTTAATCATTTTATTGTAGAAACTTTCAGATACTTTCAAAAGTAGAGAGACTGGTATAAGAAACGTTATGCACTTGTAACTTAGATTCAACAATGATCTGTAACCATAATAGGTCTATTGCCTGAAGCACATGGCGAGTCAAAACACTGATACACCAGATTGCAGCAGAGAGAGGTTTAATTGTAGAGCTGCTGAACGAGGAGATGAGAGAAACCTCAAATCCATCTCCCAGAGGAGTTTGGGACTAGGGTTCTTAAGAGTTTTGGAGTGGGCTAAAGTGTGGAAATCATTGGTTGGATGATTGAAGAGTGCAGAGTGTAAAATCATGGGATAGGGAGCTGAAGAAATCGTATTCTCATGATGATTCTGTTCCCCTGTGGGGGCCTTCAGATTGGTTGGCATCATCTGTTTTACTGGAATTAGGGATCCCAGAAACATCATAAGCAATTCTTAAACAAAAGCCTTCTGATGCTAACGTTAGAAGTCCTATCAATAGGAAGAATGGGGCTACAAACAGTCGGTGTCTACTGACACATGACTTGTGGTTACAAGGAAGTGGGTCAAAGTGCCGCCTGATTACTGCTTACCCATAACTATATTTCTATCCAGAATTCTTGTTAAACCTGTGAAGATTGCTTCAGATCAACTCACGGCTAATTTGATTTCAAGTATATACCTGACCACTTCCTATCTCCTCTGATGGAGTACTTTGAAGGTGTGAAATTAAATAATTCAAACTTAAAGCTGTTGGAACTTGAAAGTATTCTGAGTCTTGAAAGGGATGTGGCTGTGTGACCTGAGTCACGTGGCATGCAGCTGCAACTTCTGGTTTTTTTTCCTGTAAATAATTGGAAAGGCCAAGCAGCACCAGAGATAAGACCCCCCACAGATTTTTACCCCTCTTCACACAGTAGTAAATTAATAAATAAATCCTCCTTGGAATGTAGCAATCAAATATTTGTAGTTATCAAATAACTATAACACATGCACTGGTCTGATATGGAAAATATTTAATCCTGCTAAAACTTCTCCGTCTCTACCTACACAAGTAAAACCTTAACTTTTCTACTTTGGAACACTGACCCTGCTTATTTGGACTCTGTGTTTCTCTACGGCCATCTTTAAGCTTTGCACTTGAATTATAGAATTTTTCTATAATTAACTATATGTTCTGAATCTAATGAGTTAAGATTGACAAAGGAAATCCAAGATATTATATCATTTTATTTGTAAACATTTTAATATGTACCTTTAAAGCATAGGGACTCTGTAAAAACATGAAAGCACAATACTATTATCACATTAAAAAATGTGATCACAATTCTTTAATATCATTGAATATTCAGTCAGCACACGAATTTCCCCTGATTGTCTCCTGAATGTTATTTTACATTTTGTTTGGATGAAGATTCACACATTGCATTTGGTTGAAATGTCTCTCAAGTTTCCTTTATTTATAGGTTTTTTTTCTTTTCAGTTTTTAAAGGAAGAAACTGGATGATTTGTCCTGTATAATTTCCCACATTCTGTATTTGGCTCATCACATCCTCCTGCTGAACACAGTATTACCTATGAGTATGAACGAGGGTTTCCTTCATAATACGCAAAAACAGCCTCCAATAAAGAAGCGCTTTAGAGGGCGAGGCTGATATAGAATGGCATGTGTCATTCACAACTTGCAATTGAAGAATTTTGTATTCATCAAAATGGTTTGTTGTCTTATTTACTGACCTCATAATACGCGTAGTGGGTAAGATTCTCAGTCTACAATCTCAGGTGTACGAGAATTCTCCAGTTCCTTATTCTTTTGGGTGGTGGTATATTTTGTCGTTGTTTCCACTGTGTTGCCCAGGCTGGACTGCAGTGGCTATTCACAGGTGCAATCATAGTGCACTGTAGCCTCAAATTCCTGGGCTCAAGCAATCCTCCTGTCACAGCCTCCCAACAAGCTGGGACCATAAGCCATCATACCCACCTTGTTTTTAATAGAAATAAATTGATCTGTGAGATCCATCCTACGAGGGGTGTCTCAGTCAGTATAGGGGTCCCTCAAAAGGTGATAGGCCCCAATGGGGTCCAGAGGCCAGGGCTGGGGGTTTCGGCAGGGGCTTCTGGTTGGCAGCCTCAGTGAACACGTTGCCGCTCCCACTGTCTCTGCACTGCTTCCCAGCCTGCTGTGAGTGGCATGCGGCAGGAAAAGGCTTTGCTGGGCTGGGATCCTGACTGCCACCTCATCTGAAATTGTAACACCCCCTCAGGTGCAACCCTGGAGTCTCACGTGTCCAGGGGCTTACTCCCTCTCTTCTTTCTTCCCCCCAAAAGTGAACACACTCCACCACCTCTGAAATTCTTCCTGTAACCTGATGGTTTTCACACTTTAATGTGCATACTCATGGCCTGAAGAACTTGTTAAAAAAAGTTCCTCAACCTTACCCCCAGAGATTCTGATTCCAGAGGTCCGGCGGGCCCGTTTGTTCCCACTGCTGATGAGCTCACAGGCCCCTTAGAGGAGTCTCCTTTCTGTAATACTGCCTGTGTCCTCTTCAGAGGGTGGAAGAGCCTTAGAACCGCTTTTGCTGTCCACTCTGCACACCCTCCTGGGTCAGAGGAACATCAAACTTGGCACCTGCTCCAACTGGCTGTGGGATGATATGGGCATAGAGGGGAGAACAAACAAATTAGTATTTCAAAATAAATATCACTAATTGGAAATTAGGTTCTACTAATAAAACATCACTTATCTGATTTATATGTACACTTTATACATACTGGCATTTTGTTGAAATTGGGAAGAAAGAAGTTTCTAAAGAGGCTTAAAACCCCATTTTCCTTGACAGGGGGCCTTCATGATGACAGGGACTGTGGCTTTTAGATTTGTGTACCCAGATAAGCATAGGTTTGAATTAATGATAACTTATTGAAATATTAAAACACACATATTCACCTTCATAGAACTCAACTGTGTATGAAAAAAGACTTGGTATTACATAATCACTAATAGTGGTCATTTTGGATGTTGATACTGCTCTGAGTGAAAATGTTTCTGAATTTAGTTTTATTATAAATTTTAAAAATTGGCCAGACCTGGTGGCTTACGCCTGGAATTCCAACACTTTAGGATGCTGAAGTGGGAGAATCACGTGAGGTCAGGAGTTTGAGACCAGCCTGGGCAACACAAGGAGACCCCATCTCTACAAAAAAAAATTTTGTTTTTTTCCGAGACGGAGTCTCACTTTGTCGCCAAGCTGGAGTGCAGTGACTGATCTTGGCTCACTGCAACCTCTGCCTCCAGGGTTCAAGCAATTCTCCTGCCTCAGCCTCCCAAGTAGCTGGGATTACAGGCATGTGCCACCAAACCCACCTAATTTTTATATTTTTAGTAGAGACAGGGTTTCACCATGTTGACCAGGATGGTCTCGATCTCTTAACCTTGTGATCCGCCCGCCTCGGCCTCCCACAGTGCTGGGATTACAGGCGTGAGCCACCGCGCCCAGCCCAAAATTTTTTAAAAAAATTAGCTACATGTTGTGGTGTGTGCCTGTAGCCCCAGTTACTTAGGAGTTGAGGCAGGACAATCGCTTGAGCCCAGTATGTGGAGGTTGCAGCGAGCTATGGTCACGCTGCTGTATTCCAGTCTGGGTGACAGAGCAAGACTCTGTCTCTAAAAAAATTAAAACACAAATTATTTTCTGTACTTCATACATTTTCTTTAATGCACTTACATGATTTTATTGCTAATAAAATAAATATTACAATCCTGGCCAGGCACGATCACTCACACCTGTAATTCCAGCACTTTGGGAGGCCAAGGCGGGCGGACCATTTGAGGTCAGGTGTTCGAGACCAGCCTGGCCAACATGGCGAAACCCCATCTCTATTAAATATACAAAAATTACCTGGGCATGGTGGCGCACACCTGTAATCCCAACTACTCGGGAGGTTAAGGCAGGAAAAATGCCTGACCTGGGAGGCAGAGTTTGCGGTGAGCCCAGATCATGCCACTGCATACTCTAGCCTGAGGGAGAGAGTGAGACTCCATCTCAAAAAAAAAAAAAAAAATTACAACCTTAAGGAAAACCTGGAAAGGTCTACAAAATCTTTGCTCTGTTTGGGGTACTAGGTGTATACTGGGGGAGGAGTATAGGGTAAGGGACACTTGGAGGTACAAAGAATGGATTTTTTCTAAGCTATTTTGGTGAGTGTGTGAAAGGCACCAGGCGTGTGACCTCCCAGATGGATTGGCAGAGGCCCCACAGTGGACTTCTACTGGTTTATATTCAAACCAGAAAATCTAGGGGTGGCTCCTGAGAAGCAGGAGTCTCCCCAGGCTCATCTACGCCTCCAGTGGCCTAGATGAGTATGGCCAGGCTCTAATATGGGTCAGGAGTGCCTGCAGGCCTCTCAACTTTTTTTTTTTTTTGAGACGGAGTCTCGCTCTGTCGCCCGGGCTGGAGTGCAGTGGCCGGATCTCAGCTCACTGCAAGCTCCGCCTCCCGGGTTTACGCCATTCTCCTGCCTCAGCCTCCCGAATAGCTGGGACTACAGGCGCCCGCCACCTCGCCCGGCTAGTTTTTTGTTTTTTTTTTTTTAGTAGAGACGGGGTTTCACCGTGTTAGCCAGGATGGTCTCGATCTCCTGACCTCGTGATCCGCCCGCCTCGGCCTCCCAGAGTGCTGGGATTACAGGCTTGAGCCACCGCGCCCGGCCTGGCCTCTCAACTTTTTAATCTCTGTTTGAAATGAGTACTAGTGGAAGAGCCTGTAAATATGGCACCAAAGCACCTAAGGGGTAATTTGATAATGTTGGTCATTAGGCCATAAACTGGAACATTATCAAACATCTTTTCCAGGGGTTAAATCAAACTATAATCAGACCCAGGCCTGGGCACCCCTTTACATAGTAGCCTGTTTTTTGTTTATTTGTTTACGTCTTTAGTTTTCTGAACACTACCAGCATTAAAAAAGTGAGGAAAACCAGATTCCATTGTCCACCAGTTCTCTATGACGAATTTTCAGGAAGAAAACGTCTGCAGCCATTCCTGGGCATTCCTGCCAGTCTCTGATGCCAATTCCAGCATCTTCCAGTGGATGTGTTAAGTAGTCTGTGATAGACTAGGTCTTTGCAGTCCAAAAGACCTACAAGATAAGCCACATATATAATTTAGAATGCTTGAGTAGCCACATTAAAAAAAGAACAGAGGAAATTAATGTTAATAATGTATTTTATTCATCCAGATTTATGCAAAAATAGTTCAACATGTAAGGAATATAAAAAATTTGAGATCACTTACAAGGTTTTTTTTTTCTTTTTCTTTTTTTGAGATGGAGTCTCCCTCTGTTGTCCAGGCTGGAGTACAATGGTGCCATCTCGGCTCACTGCAACCCCCACCTCTGGGTTCAATCTATTCTTGTGCCTCAGCCTCCTGAATAGCTGGGACTACAGGCACGTACCACCATACCACACTAATTTGTGCATTTTTAGTAGAGATAGGGTTTTACCATGTTGCCCAGGCTGGTCTTGAACTCCTGGCCTCAAGTGATCCACCCACTTCGGCCTCCCAAAGTGATGGGATTATAGGCATGAGCCACCGTGCCCGGCTCTACAAGTTTTTTGTACTAAGTCTTTGGAACTCCGTGTGTCTCACACTTACAGCACACCTCCATTTGGACTAGTAACATTCCAGGTGCTTAACAGCCACATGTGGCTTATTGAACAATGCCGGGCCAGGTAAATGCAAGTGGATTTCCTGAGACATTGCTATTGAGTTTAGCAAGAACATATTATTTGTTAATGAACTCAAAATACGACTGTGCCTTCATGTTACACTCAAAGTATTCAAAGAACTTTCCTGACATCTGGTGAAGAATCAATCTTCTTTCTCAAGAACCAAAGATCTTAATTCCCAGGAATTTTATGTACCTAGTATTTTCTGTGTTTAAAATGTGACTCTCACAAATATTGCAGAATGGATCACAGAAAAATTTGCCTTACTACCATTCGAAAATTTAGCTCCAGTATATGAAAAAAAATTTACCAGAGGATGAAAAATTATGAGGTTACATATTTACCAAAACATTTGTATTAACCCTTTCTTATCCTTGTGGAAAAAGCAGGCTATCACATCCTGCAAACTCCATAAATACACAGATTTGTCAATGGTTTTGGAAAACCCATAAACAGGGGCTACGGTATTACCCGTAGGTGCAGGCTGCAATTTATAAGCTCTTTAGTACACTCCTAGCACCAGGTCATGCAGTGACTATAGCTTGTCTTGGCAGAGCCTGTTATGTCATGATAGCCCACCACAGTGAGAAATTCTTCCATTTCCTCAAGTTTGTGGATTGCGCTTCTCTCCTGGAAACATGTAACATATTCTTTTATACTCATATAATGTGCCAGTCTTCTGAGGTTATTTCAAAGAAAAGCCAGTATTATTCAACTGTACTTCATTCATCTTATATAATCAGTTGTAGCTGTAGAGCTCTACAAACAAAATAAAAAAAAAAGAAGACATGTGACAGACTTATCTGCCAATATTCAAAATGCAGCTATCTCTTTCCATAGTTTTCAGTTAATCTTTGTAAATACCTATTTATGAACAGGTAAATAAATATAGCTCCGTTATGTAGACAACTGTGTTATATTTGTCTTTCTAAGAATTTGTTTCACCTAGGTTATCTAATTTGTTGGCACATAATTACTCATAATATTCACTTATAATCCTTTTTATTTCTGTAAGGTTAGTAGTGATGTCCCCCTGCCCCCCTTTTTTGTTTTTTTTGAGACAGAGTTTTACTCTTGTTGCCCAGGCTGGAGTGCAATGGCACGATCTTGGCTCATGGCAACCTTCGCCTCCCAAGTTCAAGTGATTTTGCAGCCTCAGCCTCCCAAGTAACTGGGATTACAGGCATGCGCCACCACGCCCTGTCAATTTTGTATTTTAGTAGAGATGGGGTTTCACCATGTTGATCAGGCAGGTCTTGAATTCCTGACCTCAGGTAATCCACCCACCTCATCCTCCCAAAGTGCCGGGATTACAGGCTTGAGCAACCACGCCTGGCCGATGTCCCCTCTTTCATTCCTGATTTAATAGTGAGTTCTCTCTCTTTCTTCTTGAACAGTCTACTAAATTCTTGGACAGTCAAATAAAGGTCTGTCAATTTTGTTCATCTTTTCAAAGAGCCAACTTTTGTTTTAATTGATTTCCTCTATTTTTTTTTTTTTTCTATTCTCTATTTAGTTTATTTCTGCTCTAGATTTTGTTATGGTCTTCTGCTTGTTCTGGGTTTGGTTTGCTTTTCTTTTGCTAGTTTTTTAAGGTGAAAGGTTAAGGTACTGATTTCAGATATTCTTTTTAAAAAAGGTATTTACTGCTATAAATTTCTCTTTAGGTACTGCTTTAGCTGTATCTCAGAAGTTTTGGAATTTTTTTCATTTTAATTCATCTCAAAGTACTGTCTAACTTTCCTTGTTTTTTATTCTTCGATGCATTGATTATTTAGGAATGAGTTTTTAAAATTTTAACATATTTGTGAATTTCCCAAACTACTTTTTCTTGTAGATTTCTAATTTTTGTTTTGTTTTGTTTTGTTTTTTGAGATGGAGTCTCACTCTGTCGCCCAGGCTGGAGTGCAGTGGCATGATCTCAGCTCACTGCAGTCTCTGCCTCCAGGATTCAAGTGATTCTTGTGCCTCAGCCTCCTGTGTAGCTGGGATTACAGGCACACGCCACCACACTGGGCTAATTTTTTGGTATTTTTTTTAGTAGAGATGAGGTTTCACCATTTTAGCCAGGCTGGTCTCCAACTCCTGACCTCAAGTGATCCACCCGCCTTGGCCTCCCAAAGTGCTGGGATTTCAGGCGTGAGCCACCATTTCTGGCCCTCATTTAATTTCATTGTGGTTGGAGAACATACTTTATATAATTTTAATACTTTTAAATCTATTTGAATTTAAAATTCAATTGTTTTGTGAGGTAACATACAATCTATTCTGGGGAACATTCCATGTGCGCTTGAGAAGAATGTGTACTCTGCTGTTGCTGCGTGCAGTGTTCTACAGACACCTGTTAGATCTAGTTGGTTTACAGTGTTATTCCAGCCTTCTGTTTCCTTGTTGATCTTCTGTTAAGCTGTTTTTCTCATTATTTAAAGTGGGGTATTGAAGTCTTCAATTATTATTATTATTTTTTTCAAGACAGAATCTCGCTCTGTCACCCAGGCTGGAGTTCTGTAGCACAATCTTGGCTCACCACAACCTCTGCCTCCCAGTTTCAAGTGATTCTCCTGCCTCAGCCTCCCGAGTAGCTGGGATTACAGGCACGTGCCACTGTGCCCAGCTAATTTTTGTATTTGTAGTAGAGATGGGGTTTCACCATGTTGGCCAGGCTGGTCTTGAACTCCTGACCTCAAGTGATCCACCCACCTCAGCCTTCCAAAGTGCTGGGATTACAGGCAAGAGCCACCATGCCTGGTAAAGTCTTCAATTATTATTGTTGACTAATTAGCAACAACAAAGTCTCAACATACTGTGGGGAAAAGAAAGAGAGATCAGACTGTTACTGTGTCTATATAGAAAGAAGTAGACATAAGAGATTCCATTTTGTTCTGTATTTGAGATGCTGTTAATCTGTGACCCTACCCCCAACCTTGTCCTTGCAAGAGACATGTGCTATGGTGACTCAAGGTTTAACGGATTTTGGGCTGTGCAGGGTTTGCTTCGTTAAACAAGTGCCTGAAGGCAGCTTGCTGGTTAAAAGTCATCACCATTCTCTCAATCTCAAGTACCCAAGGATGGATACACTGCCAAAGGTCGCAGGGACCTCTGCCTAGGAAAGCTAGGTATTGTCCAAGGTTTCTCCCCATGTGATAGTCTGAAACATGGCCTTGTGGGAGGGGAAAGACCTGATCGTCCCCCAGCCTGACACCCGTGAAGGGTCTGTACTGAGGAGGACTAGTACAAGAGGAAAGAAGGCCTCTTGGCTGTTGAGATAGAGAAAAGCATCTGTCTCCTGCCCGTCCCTGGGCAATGGAACATCTCGGTATAAAACTCGATTGTATGTTCTGTTTACTGAGAAAGGAGAAAACCGCCTTAGGGCTGAAGGTGGGACTTGCTAGTGCAATGCTGCTCTTTATGCACTAAAAAGGTTTATGGAGATGTTTGCATATGCATATCAACGCACAGCACTTTTCCTTAAACCTATTCATGTCACAGAGATCTTTATTTATATGTCTTACTGCTGACCTTCTCCCTACGATGATCCTATTATCCTGCCACTTCCCTTTTTCTAAGATGGTAAAGATAATGATCAATGAATCAATAAATACTGAGGGAACTCAAAGACCGGTGCCAGCGTGGGTCCTCTCTATGCTGAGCAGCGGTCCCCTGGGCCCACTTTTTCTTTCTCTATACTTTGTCTCTGTGTCTCATTTCTTTTCTCAAGTCTCTCATTCCACCTAACGAGAAACACTCACAGGTGTGGAGGGGCAGGCCACCCCTTCAACATACGTGGAGCAAAACCCAACAGAACTAAAGGAAGAAATATCCACCTTTTAAATTTACATTTAATGTAATTACTGAAAAAGTAGGATTCACATCTGCCAATTTGCTGTTTATTTTCTATTTCTATATGTCTTGTTTTTCTTGTTTCTTCTGGTTCTGCTTTCTTTTGTGTTAGGTAGATATTTCTAGTTTATAACATTAATTCACTTGTCATTTTTCTTGTTATCTATCTGTATGAGTTATATTCTTACTAATTGCCCTAAGGATTGCAAGTACTTATATCCATCTAGTTGTCAATAATGCCAGCTAAATTTCAAAATAATACAAACTTCGCTTTTATATAGTTTTGTTTCCTTCACTGTCCTTTTTGCTCTTATGTCATACAAGTTATATCTTTATACATTATAAGCCCATCAATGTGATTTTATATATAATGGTTTATATGGTTATTTAAAAATCTATCAGGAGAAGGCCAGTTGTGGTGGTCCACGCCTGTAAT
Organism: Macaca fascicularis; assembly: GCF_037993035.2. Classification (NCBI taxonomy): domain Eukaryota; kingdom Metazoa; phylum Chordata; class Mammalia; order Primates; family Cercopithecidae; genus Macaca; species Macaca fascicularis. The sequence goes on from NC_088387.1 coordinate 5,801,548, forward strand.
CCCAGCACTTTGGGAGGCCAAGGTAGGTGGATCATGAGGTCAGGAGATTGAGACCATCCTGGCGAACACTGTGAAACCCCGTCTCTACTAAAAATACAAAAAAATTAGCCAGGCGTGGTGGCGGGTACCTGTAGTCCCAGCTACTTGGGAGGCTGAGGCAGGAGACTGGCATGAACCCGGGGGGCGGAGCCTGCAGTGAGCAGAGATGGCACCACTTCACTCCAGCCTGGGCGACTCAGTGAGACTCCATCTCAAATATATATATATATATTTTGTATATACATCTCCTGATGTATATACAAATATACAAATATACATTTTTTTGTATATACATCTCCTGATGTGTATATATATACACATCAGGAGAATAAAAGAGTTACAAACAAAAAATACAGTTAAACTGTCTGTTATATACACCTCTGTAGTTAACTTCACCAGTGTTCTTTATTTTTTTGTATGGATTAGAGTTACTATCTGGTGTTTTTTCATTTCAGTCTGAAGCATCCTTTTGAGTATTTCTAAATACAAGCACAGATTTTCTAGCAACAAATTCTCCTATTTTTTTGTTCTTCTGGGAGTGTCTTAATTTCTCCTACATTTTTGAAGTATAGTTTTGCTGGCATAGAATTCTTGGTTATCAGTCTTTTTTTTTGTTGTTCCAGTATTTTGAACATGTCATTCCCACTGTCTTTTGGCCTCCATGGTTTTTGATGAGAAATTAGCTGTTAATCTTATTGAGGATCACTTGTATGTGATAAGTCACTTCTCTTTACTGCTTTCAAGATTCAGTTGCTGTTTTCAAGATCCTCTCTTTGTTTTCCAACAGTTTGATTATAGTATGTCTAGATGTAAATCTCTATGAGTTTATCCTACTTGGAATTTTGTTTAGCTCCTTGGAACTGTAGAATAATGTTTTTCATCCAATTGGGAAGTTTTTGGCTCTTATTTCTATTAAGTTCTTTTTCTTCCTCTTTCTTGTCTCAACATTCTCTTACCATATGATCTGGCAATTGTGCTCTTTGGTATTTACCCAAAGATGTTGAAAACTTATGTCCACACAAAAACCTGCCTATGGATGTTTATAGCAAACAGCTTTATGAATAATTGTCAAAACTTGGAAGCAACCAAATTGTCCTTCAGCAGGTGAATGGATAAGTAAATTGTGATACATCCAGATAATGGAATATTATGAGACTGAGCTCTTAAGTCATGAAGGGACATAGAGGCTATGTTAAGTGCATGTTGCTAAATAAAAGAAACCAATCTGAAAAGACTATCTACTGTATTATTCTAACTATAAGATATTCTTGAAAAGGCAAAATCAGGGAGACAATAAAAAGGCCAGTGGTTGCTGGGGTTAGGGAGAAGGAAGAATAGGTGGAACACAGAGGACTTTTAGGACAGTGAAAATATTCTGTATGATACTACAGTGGTAGAAATATGTCATTATACATTTGTTCAAACTCTTAGAATATATAACACCAAGAGTGAATCCTAATGTAAACTGTGGACTTTGGGTGATAATGATGTGTCAATGTGGGCTCATCAACTGTCACAAATGTTCCACTCTAGTGGGGGATGTTTAGTTGGGGAGGCCTGTGTCCTGAGGCAGAGGGGATATGGGAACTCTCTGCACCTTTTGCTCAATTTTGTTGTGAACCTAAAATATGTCTTTTTAAAAAAATCTATTGAAAGGTACTGTTCCTAAGGCAATACTACTTAACGTGTGAACTGTGGTCTGGTGCCAGTCAATGAACTGTTTGGTAATAATCTGCCATGAGATAAGGAGCTTGTTCCAGAACGTACATCAATCTACTGTTGACCCTACCTAAACAGCCTTGCTATAAAATGAAAAAAAACTTCAGCTGAATTGAACAGTGTGCTTAATGATGTATGCCATACTTGGAGTATGAGGAGATGCATACCATACTGTATGAGGAGATAAGTATGGTATGAGGACATACCATACTGTATGAGGAGTTGCAAAGAGAAATCTGACATAAGCTTATTTACAAATGACTAGCAGAGATAAGACCTTCATTTTAGTGTGTCTTGTTATTAGGTAAATTGTAGTAAGAACCACAAGATGCTCCAAACAGTGAGAGAGCTTCCACATGGAAAAATTGGGCACTGTTTCATGGAAGTAGTGAATTTGAAGTCAACTTTGAATGATAGTTAAGATTTCAATGGGGTAGGCAGGGTGAAAAGGAAAGGCATTTGAGATAGGACACAAAATAAGCCAAGGTTTGGAAGTGGGAAAATGGGGGTTGTGTTTGAGACTAGTTAAATTTTGAATGAAAAATAGGGTATACAGGTTAAATCAAGTAAGGCAAGGTCAGAAGGCATTTGAGGCCATACTACAAAGGACTAGGATTCTATACCACGGAGTTTTTCTTCCATTTGGTAGATAATAGGGACATACTGACTTTTTTTTTTAATACCAGGAAATGACATGGTTCTACTGTGATGTAAAAGATGTACCTTGGCTGGATGCAGTGGCTCACACCTGTAATCCCAGCACTTTGGGAGGCCAAGGTGGGTGGATCACCTGAGGTCAGCAGTTCAAGACCAGCCTGGCCAACATGATGAAATCCCATTTCTACTAAAAATACAAATTAACTGGGTGTGGTAGTGGGCAACTGTAATCCCAGCTACTTGGGAGGCTGAGGCAGGAGAATCTCTTGAACCTGGGAGGTGGAGGTTGCAGTGAGTCGAGATTGTGCCACTACACTCCAGCCAGGGCAACAGAGTAAGACTCTGTCTCAAAAATAAATAAACAAATAAAATAAAATAAAAATGAAAGATATACCTCATATCATTGAGGAGAAGGCACCTAAAGAGGAAAAGACTAGTGGAAGGAGACTAACTAGAATGCTATATAAATAATAAAAACCCAACAATGAGGCATTGAATCAGAGTGGTGGCCTGAAAGGGATCTGAAAGGAATGACAGCATATAAGGAGAGATGATGGAGGCAACACTTACAGGTCCTGAAAACTGCTCAAATATGCACAAAGGAAAAGAAGGATGCCTGAAAATAATGATGATGCAAAAACTAAGCCAGGTAAGGCAGCAGGAAGAACCGGTTTGGTGGGAAGATGATGAATTTGGCTTGAGGTGCTTGGCAAGACATCCAAGTCTGCTGCACAGGCAATGTAGGTCAGCAATTTGAGAGAAAAGTAAACTTTCACAATCCTAATTTGAGAAGCAACAGCACAGAGATGATTATGGAGCCATGAGGGCTGAGACACTCAGCAGGGGAGACAAAAAACAAAAGAGATTCTTAGCCAGGAGAGAACTATGGTGTTGGGCGGGGAGAGAAGAAGTGGTGGTTGGAAAGGGCAAGGAAATGAAGAGGAACCACTGACAATGGCAGATAGATGTTCAGAGAAGACCCTAAAGACTACAGCTTTATGGCACCCAGGGCAGGACAGGCTCAGAAAGCAATGGGAACAATGTCATGTGCTGCAGAGTCTTGGTATTGGCCTAAGTGTTGGGGGCCATAAGCGTAGACCACTTTAAGTTGTTTGGGAAGAAGCAAGATCAGTAATTCCAAGAAGTAGAAGGGTTGAGGGAAGTGTTTTCTTTTTTGGGGAGTGGCAGACAGGGATGTTTGTCAGCTGAAAAGAAGGAACCAGGGGTAAGGGAAGATTGAGGCTGCAGAGTAGAGGAAGTGGTTGTGGGAACAAGTTTGCAAAATGAGCTAAAAGGGTGGGGTTGATTACAGCGGTAACCCTGGGAGGAAGGAAGTGTATTTCCTTTTTTGACACGGGGAGAAGGATGAGAGAGTCAGTGTGGACACAGACATTTTTGACATGCAGAGACAGGAAGCTGAAATCGTTCTGGGCAAGTGACTCTTCTCTTCTCAAAAGAATAGGAAGTGAGGTCGCCAGACACTAAGATGGGGCAAGTGTTGGGATTAGAGAATAAGGGACGGAGCAAAACAGCTGCCGGGAATGAGACAAGGAGTCCACCAGAAATGGGTAAATGGATTTCTGAAGACCTGTGAGAACTCTACTGAGTCTAAATTCCAGAATGTGCAGTAAAAACCACTGGTGCCATTACCCCCATGAATTAGAGGAAGCAGGTGGTGGGGTCTCCCTGGGATACAATCTAGTCCGCCATCTGGATATTTCACATTATTGCTGCAAATGAAAAGTAGGCTCATACCTTATTCATCACTGTGTTCCCAATACCCCGACAATTAACCATACTCATACTTAACAAATACGTATTGAATACATGAATGAACTGTGCAGCAAGATCAAAGTTCTCGTTAACTGCAGAAGGAGGCATTAGAAGGAGAGAAGCAGTGTTATTACTAAGGCTGAGTCAGTACCCTGTCAGCACCTGCCAGAGAGAAGGCCCCAGAACCTTGCATCCCTCTCCCCTTGCCTACAGAAGCTCACCCTGCCTGGCCTATGCCACAGAGGAGACGCATAAAAGCCCTCCACCCTCTTTCTTATGTCGCCATGCTTATCTTGCAATCTTGAGTTATAATCTGGCTGCCTGAAAATCTAACACGTGTAACATCAAGGCCACAATTGCGGTGCGCTACGAAGATTTTATCTGCTTTTAACATTAATCAATTATGATGATGTTGTATAAACCAGCCGTGTGAATTCAGTTCATGGGAGGCCTAGTAACTCGTGGGCAAGTTAATAAAACAAGTTCTAAGCTGCACAGCTGGGCATCAGCATCAGGATCAGAGGCAATTTTCTGTAATTATACTTCTTCCAGAAACCACCTCTCTACATTGCTAAGGCTGAAGTCAAGAAATATAGAACCTAGAGCTCCTATTCATAAATATCTTGTATTTTAGCAAAAGATAGGTGCTTCTCTCAAGACAGAAACAAACAAAAAACAAAAAACAGCAGAGACCCCATAAGGAAGGCATAAAATGAAATCAATAATCGTTTATAGGTTATATGAATATTTGTAGTCTACAGACCTAAATTCTCAGAATTTCCTATTTCTGGGCAGAATACACCCTTGAGGTTAAGTGACTTTGAACTTGCTGTGTTCATAGAATGCATCTTATGGACCTCAAACTACAGGGGCGTAAATGAGCAGGGCTGCTGACTGCTCTAAGTCAAGGACTGGACACTTTAGCCAGGCATCCTAAGGCAGTTTCTGGAAGATGGGGACGACTTCTGATGGCCAGCTTTGTCTTGAGGGCTCTCCTTTGGCCTTGTGGAAGCTTCTTTAGTTCACATAAGGGTCTAGGACACCTCCAGCTAGTCTTTCTTCCCTTTCTCCTTCACTCAAGCCAGACTTGCATGGGGTCTAATGTTGCTCTCAACCTTTCCCAGCTTCCTCTCTGTTATCTCTCACAGGCATAATAAAACCCTTGCCCTATTCATTCCATCTTGGTGTCTGCTTCTTGGAGGACTTGAACGGACATAGAACCTTTGCATCAGAGTCCAGAGGCCGGGAGAGGCTGATGGTAGGTGAGAATTTCCGTACCATTGCTGTAGCCACTGCATAGGCTTATGCATTTGGAAATCAGCAAAACATCATTAGCAAACAAGCAAATATGTCTGCAGACCCCATTTGCCTTCCATCTGACTGAGAAATAGATACTCCTAGAGTAGTTGGCCTGGAAGCAGAGACTGACCAAGCTGAGGAGGGCTGGGCTGCCCCGCTAGACTTGGAGCCCTGCTCTCTGAACCTACTCTGAGATCAGTGGGAGAATGCAGCCCTTGTTCAGCACATTTGCAAGTCTCCCCACCCCCGCCCGGCCAGACCAGGCCAGTGAGCTGAGTGCAGTGGGTGTCTGCTAGGCGTTCCTGGCCAGGCCTATTTCCTTCTCTTCTGGTACGAGGGTGACTGTTTTGCTCTATGGAAATAGTCTTCCACACAGGACCAGTCTTGATGAATAGCACTCAAGCGCTTCCTTTTCTTTCAGCCAAAGGTTGGGTAAGTAACTCAGCATAGTGCAAAGCAGGGCCCCCTCTCAGAACCTGAACTGGAGCAGCACAAAACTGGAAACTGCTGAAGAGTCACGCAGGGGCCCAGAACCTCCCTGTGCTCCAGTGTAAACCGAGTTGCTCTGTTTCTGCCCTTCAGAAGCCAGGAACTTCAGCTCTCAAGATCTTCCTCCTTCTCCTGCCCAAGGGTAAATAAAGCTTGCCCAGAATTACATAGGTAGGGAGTGACAAGGTTAGCACATATAGTCAATCTGCCAGACTCAGCGGTGCCATGCTAGGATCTCCCAAACCACTCCTCAGAAAGCCCAGCCTGGCCTCAGATGATCTGCATACCACCACTTATACTCTGTGGTGCCTGGGCTTCCTTGTCCATGTCTCTAACGTGAAGATGTTGGCTTCCCTGCCTCCTAATAGCTACTGATTCCCTCCTCACATTTTCTCTCTTTCTGTGAGAAATTGTGGATAGGAAATAGAACGTAAGACAAACTCACATTTCCTCTGTGCTTATGATGTGGCAGGCCCTGTTCTAAGCACTTTATATGCATGAACTCATTTAATCCTCGTAACAACCTGAGGCACCACGTTGACCCATTTTACAGGTGAGAAAACTGAGGCGCAGAAAGTTCTGAGTAACCACATGGCTAGTGAGTGGCAGGTGTGCTAAACGCGCACATTCTGCTGCGACAGAGGCTTCTTGAGGGCATGGCTTTGTTTGGCTCACAACTGCATCTACTGTGCATTTGGCATAAAGTAGATGCTTGATAAATGTCAGAACACATGAATAAATGTGTTTAAAAACTAAGATAAAAAAAGAAGCCATGAATGAATGGATAGGGATGGAAAAGAAGGTCTAATTTTCTCCAAGTCTAATTCTGTGCTGTTTTGGTTTTCCTGACACTTTTTTTTTCTTTTTTTCAATCCTGCTCCTTCTGTAGGTGCTCATTTGGGTTCTCATTACTTTTCAGGTAGGCTCTGGGTGTTTTAAGGAAATTCCTGAATTAGTCCCCCTTTTTCCAGTTGATGTAAAGGTATGATTTCTGAACCTGCTTCGTTACAATAACTATGTAAGAGCCCAATGGTGCAAGCACTTAGATGAAAAATAGATGTCATTTATTTCCCCATGATTTAGATCAGGAAGCCTCTAAGGGTTGTGAGATGATGTGTTAGGGTCCACATAATCTAGTTCTCATGGGGAATTTTCCATTCTTATGGGGAGTTTTCTATGATCTGTTCATTGAGGAGAAGCCCAAACAAAACTTGGGCTTAGCTTATAAAATGCTGGCATCAGCTGGAGGGCACAGCTGTGGAACAGCCCTGAAAGACAACAAGGAAATCTGTTTTTTGTTTGAGATGGAATCTCGCTCTGTCGCCCAGGCTGGAGTGCAGTGGCGCGATCTCAGCTCACCGCAAGCTCCACCTCCCTGGTTCACACCATTCTCCTGCCTCAGCTTCCCAAGTAGCTGGGACTACAGCAGCCCGCCACCACACCCGGCTAACGTTTTTTTGTATTCTTAGTAGAGACGGGGTTTCATCGTGTTAGCCAGGATGGTCTCAATCTCCTGACCTCGTGATCCGCCCGCCTCAGCCTCCCAAAGTGCTGGGATTACAGGCGTGAGCCACGCCGCCTGGCCTACAAGGAAATCTTAGACCCAGCTTCCTGGATGGAGCGGTGGCCAAAGAGATGGTCTCCCCTGATACCAGTGCGGGTGACGGTTAACTTTTCAATTTGGTCTTCAGTTTATAGAATACTGAGGCAGGAACTAATATTACCCAGAGGAGGATACAGTGGCTGATGGGACGTTCGGTTTCCCGTTTTCAGGGGGAAAGTGAGAGTATCTTTATTTCTGCAAAGTATAACTGCATCTTGTAAGGCAGAGCGTTGGGCTTGTTAGCTCTTTTAGCTGACTGTGCCTTGAAGGGTGCGGGTGCTGAGTAGTCAAAGCCGTGGGTTGTGCCCGTTATTGGCCGATTGTCTCCTACAGCCACAGTGGGTCCTTTCTACTTGGCTCTGTGGTGTAAAGGCTGGGAGTTTGCAAAATCTCTTGGGTGTAGGATCTGGGTGTCCCAGGCTCTCTTGCCAGCAGACTTACTGTTAGATTCTACCAGAAGGAGGCACTGGTGGGAGCTCCAAAGGTAGGAAGGGAGAAATTGAACTTTTTAAATAAGTGAAATCTAGTAAGTGTTTAAGAATGTTTACCTTCAAATGAACCATTTAACTAGCTTTTTTCTTTTCTTTTTTTTTTTTTTTGGAAACAGAGTTTTGCTCTTGTCACCCAAGCTGGAGTGCGATGGTGCAATCTCAGCTGACTGCAACCTCTGCCTCCTGGGTTCAAGTGGTTCTCCTGCCCCACCCTCCTGAGTAGATGGGATTACAGGCACCTGCCACCACACCTGGTTAACTTTTTTTTTTTTTTTTCTTTTTTGAGACAGAGTCTTGCTCTGTTGCCCAGGCTGGAGTGCAGTGGCCGGATCTCAGCTCACTGCAAGCTCTGCCTCCCGGGTTCATGCCATTCTCCTGCCTCAGCCTCCCGTGTAGCTGGGACTAGAGGCGCCCGCCACCTCGCCTGGCTAGTTTTTTGTATTTTTTAGTAGAGATGGGGTTTCACCCTGTTAGCCAGGATGGTCTCGATCTCCTGACCTCGTGATCCGCCCATCTCGGCCTCCCAAAGTGCTGGGATTACAGGCTTGAGCCACCGCGCCCGGCCTAACTTTCGCATTTTTAGTAGAGGTGGGGTTTTCTCATGTTGGCCAGGCTGGTCTCGAACTCCTGACCTCAGGTGATCCTCCCACCTCGGCCCCCACAAAGTGTTGGGATTACAGGCATGAGCCATTGTGCCCGGCCAGCTTTTCCAGATATTTGAGTGTTATATTTAAAGTTGCTAATTAACCAAAGAATTGCAAGACCAAACCATACAGTACTAACAAATATAAATGCCAGCATGTAATCATTACTGCTAAAGTCATTTAAAACCTATCAAATTTACTCTGGAAATTCTGACTGTTCCCTCTCAGAAAGCCTGTGGAACATTACCCACCCTGTAGGTCATTGAGCTTTCCTGACTTTTTCAAGTGCGTAATGAGAGCATGAGTCTTTTTCTCAGTAACATTAACAGCATCTTTGATTTCTGTTGACTTTTTCTACTGAAAAGAGTTGAAAATCTTTGTCAGCCTCAGAAAAGACAAATAATTGTCACTGTTGGATAGCTGTTTGATATTTGGCCTCTTTTAGCTGAAACGATTGAAGTCTTTAGAGAAATCATGTATTAATATTTGGTGAATAACTGTGCTCAATGATCTGTGAAAATAAAGGTGCTTTAAAAAGAATGTTTTTGGCTGCATAATATTGTGAATGTACCAAATGCTACTGAACTGTACACTTCAAAATGGTTAATTTTCTCTTCTGTGAATTTTACTTGAATAAAAATTATTTAAGTATCTTTTTCACATTGAAAAACTTATTTAGCTGTAATTTCACCAGATTGAAGAACGCTTAAAAGATTTCTCACTGCCTGCGTCCACTTATCTTTACACCCAGAACCATTTGACAGCTTTTAGATCATGGCAGTTTTTATTTTCAGTAGTTTATGATTTTAAATCACATAATAGATGAAACAAGATGTGAAGGACGCACTCGCACTGGTTACTTTTTCTTTTTTTTGAGACAGAGTCTCTCTCTGTAGCCAAAACTGGAGTGCAGTAGTACTATCTCGGCCTGCAACCTGTGCCTCCCAGATTCAAGCGATTCTTATGCCTCAGCCTCCCGAGGAGCTGGGACTAGAGGTGCGTGCTGCGCCTAATTTTTTGTATTTGTAGTAGAGATGGAGTTTCACCATGTTGGCCAGGCTGGTCTTGAACTCCCAACCTCAGGTGATCCACCCTCCTCAGCCTCCCAAAGTGCTGGGATTACAGATAGGTACTGGTTACTTAACCTAACTACTTCAAAAGGATCAACTATGAAAAATGCACAAAAGTCTCAGGACGCTTTTTTATGAGCCCTCAGAAAAATTACCTATTTTAAACTTGCATGAAATCATTATAAAGGGACTTTGGAAAAGAATTGAACTCTGCAAAGATTTCTTAAAATAGTTACAATGGGCTGGGTTTGGTGGCTCACGCCTGTAATCCCAGCACTTTGGGAGGCTGAGGCAGGTGGATCACCTGAGGTTGAGAGTTGAAGACCAGCCTGGGCAACATAGTGATACCCCATCACTATTAAAAATACAAAAATTAGCCAGGTGTGTTGGCGCACACCTGTAATCCCAGCTACTCGAGAGGCCAAGGCACAAGAATCACTTGAACCTGGGAGGCAGAAGTTGTGGTGAACAGAGATCACACCCTTGCACTCTCGCCTGGGCAACAGAGTGAGACTCTCTTAAAAAAAAAAAAAGAAAAAAAAAGATAGTTACAATGTAATAATAAATTATATTTTTATTTCTCACAATTCTCACCTGTATATATAGCTGATTGTTCTTTTTACAAAATAAAGCTATTTGGAAGAAAATAATGTCTACCAGAATTAGTACTGCTCTTCCTCATATGTTAATGATTTCCTAATGTCAAATTATGAGAACCATCATTATATGTTTGTTTGGAAATTAAAATTCTCATGTATTGGAAGAATATATCCTTTTTACATTGTATTTTATCTTTAATTTAGGTTGTGAATTTCAAAATAGATAGCCATGTTTTGTTTGTTTTATCAAAAAATCACATTTTTTTTTTTTTTTGAGATGGAGTCTCGCTGTGTAGCCCAGGCTGGAGTGCAGTGGCCGGATCTCAGCTCACTGCAAGCTCCGCCTCCCGGATTCACGCCATTCTCCGGCCTCAGCCTCCCGAGTAGCTGGGACTACAGGCGCCCGCCACCTCGCCCGGCTAGTTTTTTGTATTTCTTAGTAGAGACAGGGTTTCACCGTGTTAGCCAGGATGGTCTCGATCTCCTGACCTCGTGATCCACCCGTCTCGGCCTCCCAAAGTGCTGGGATTACAGGCTTGAGCCACCGCGCCCGGCCAAAAAAATCACATTTTTGTAATAGTGATGCCAACGTATAGCAAGAAGAGCTCTTTTTATTGTATGTGGGGATCCTGGCTACATCAGGCTTTCTCTCATTTCTCCCCATTTTTACTATTTAGGCCTCTGGCATAAAGAATAAACGTCGGCTTGTAATCCTAGCAGTTTGGGAGGTCAAGAGAGACAGATTGCTGGAGTCCAGGAGTTTGAGACCAGCCTCGGCAACAGGTGAAAACCTCTCGGCCGGACGCGGTGGCTCCTGCCTGTAATCCCGGCACTTTGGGAGGCCGAGGCAGACAGATCGTGAGGTCAAGAGACCGAGACCATCCTGGCCAACATGGTGAAACCCCGTCTCTAGTAAAAATACAAAAATTAGCTGGGCCTGGTGGTGCATGCCAGTAGTCTCAGCTACTCGGGAGACTGGGGCAGGAGAATCGCTTGAACCTGGCAGATGGAGGCTGCAGTGAGCCGAGATTGCACCACTGCACTCCAGCCTGGCAACAGCAGGCGACTGTCAACAAACAAACAAACAAACAATTTCTATTAAAAAAATGCAGAAATTAGCTGAGTGTGGTGGCACACACTGTACTCCCAGCTACTGGGGACGCTTAAGTGGAAGGATCACTTAAGCTAGGGGAAGTCAAGGCTGCAGTGAGCTGTGATTAGGCTGCTGCACTCCAGCCTGGGTGACAAAGCGAGACCCTGTCTCCAAGGAAAAAAAAAAGAATAAAAGTCAGTTAGCATTATTATTAAAAAAAAAAAAAATCTTACAGGGCACTTTATTCAATTAAATTGAGCAAGGTCTAATTTACTCATGTAAACTGAGTTTTGTTGTTAACTGGATCCTATCCTCCAGCTTTTATTCATTTTTCATGAGAACGAATTTATCATCAGTATCTACTGCAGTTGACCAGGCACGGTGGCTCATGCCTGCAATCCCAGCGCTCTGGGAGGCCAAGGCTGGTGGATCATCTTGAGACCAGCCTGACCAACATGGTGAAACCTTGTCTCTACTAAGAATACAAAAATTAGCCAGGCATGGTGGCGCACACCTGTAATTCCAGCTACTTGGGAGGCTGAGGTGGAAGGATCTCCTGAACCTGGGAGACAGAGGTTGCAGTGAGCCGAGATCGTGCCACTGCCCTCTAGTCTGGGCCACAGGGTGAGACTCCATCTAAAAAAAAAAAAAAGAAAGAAAAAAAAAGTACTGCACTCATTTCCTACTGCTTCTGTAACAAATGACCACAAAGTCAATGGCTGAAAATGACACAAATGTATTGTCCTACAGTTTTGGAGGTCAGAATTCTGAAACTCTTCTCAATGAGCTAAAGCTGAGGTCTCAGCACAGCCTCCCAAGTAGCTGGGGCCACAGGCACACACCACCATGCCTGGCTAACTTTTTGATTTTTTTTTTGTAGAGATGAGGTCTCACTATGTTGCCCAGGTTGGTCTCGAACCTCTAGGCTCAAGTGATCTTCCTGCCTCAGCCTCCCAAAGTTCTGGGATTACAGGCATAAGCCACCACAACTGGCTCCCTTGTACATTTTAAAATTCACTTGCTCCCCTGTTTTCTTCCTTAATTTTTACTATCTGGTTTATTTTTTAAAATCAGTATCTTCTTTTTTTTTTTTTTTTTTTTGAGACAGAGTCTTGCTCTGTTACCCAGGTTGGAGTGCAGTGGTGGGATCTCAGCTCACTGCAACCTCCACCTCCCGGGTTCAAGTGATTCTTCTGCCTCAGCCTCCTGAGTAGCTGGGATTACAGGTGCACACCACCATGCCCAGCTAATTTTTTTGTATTTTTAGTAGAGACAGGGTTTCACCATGCTGGCCAGGCTGGTCTTGAACTCCTGACCTCAAGTGATCCACTCGCCTTGTCCTCCCAAAGTGCTGGGATTACAGGCGTGAGCCACTGTGTCCAGACTCAATGAGCTAATTCTATTTTCCTCACTCTCACTCCTTTCTCCCATATGTTACTTGTGTTATTTCAACTTTGTTATAACATAATAACTTTCGTACACTAGTCTTCCCCATTTGTCTCACTTTTGTTTTAATCTTAGATGTATACTTCCATGTTCTTAAATGCTCACAATCAGTCTGATTGCTAAAGTTTTGCCAGTCATCATTTGCTTAGATAACAGTGATTCTTGGCCAGGTGTGGTGACTCACGCCTGTAATCCCAGCACTTTGGGAGGCCAAGGCAGGTGGATCACCTGAAGTCAGGAGTTTGAGACCAACTTGGCCAACATGGTGAAACCCTGTCTCTACTAAAAATACAAAAAAATCTGCTGGGAGTGGTAGCGCATGCCTGTAATCCATACAATAGCTGGGATAATAGTAATCCCAGCTATTCTGGAGGCTGAGGCAGGAGAATTGCTTGAACCCGGGGAGGTGGAGGTTGCAGTGAGCCGAGATTGTGCCATTGTACTCCGGCCTGGGTGACAAGAGCAAGACTGTCTCTCAAAACACAAAACAACAAACAAATATACAAACAAGCAAAAAACCGTGATTCTTCAGCAGATTCTTCAAGAAAGGTAGATAGGTACAGATTTCTCTCAGTTATTATCTGGTGAAAACTATGTTTCTTTAGCCTTGATATTTAAAGGACAATTTGGGTATAAAATCCTTGGATCACACTTTCTTTCATTTATTTATTTATTTTTAATAATGCCCATTGTTGCTTTGTTTTTTTTTTTTGTTTTTTTTTAATTTTTTTTTTTTTTTTGAGACAGAGTCTCGCTCTGTCACCCAGGCTGGAGTGCAGTGGCCGGATCTCAGCTCACTGCAAGCTCTGCCTCCCGGGTTTATGCCATTCTCCTGCCTCAGCCTCCCAAGTAGCTGGGACTGCAGGCGCCCGCCACCTCGCCCGGCTAGTTTTTTGTATTTTTTTAGTAGAGACGGGGTTTCACGGGGTTAGCCAGGATGGTCTCGATCTCCTGACCTCGTGATCCGCCCGTCTCGGCCTCCCAAAGTGCTGGGATTACAGGCTTGAGCCACCGCGCCTGGCCTGTTGCTTTGTTTGTATGTTGGCTTTGAAAAGTTTGATTCCAGACTAATTTTCTTGCTTTTTAAAGTTATCTAATATTTTTGCCTGGGGGGCTTTGGGATTTAATCTCTGTCTTTGAAATCTAATCATCTTCTTGGCCTAGCTCTCAGAGTTGATATTTCTGGGTTAGTTTCCCCCTTCCCCTGGCAAGCCCGTTCACTAGGCATTTTTTTTTTCATTTCTTCCTGCCATTCCTGTGAGTCATGAAATTATGCTCAGATCCTATAACTACCCAGATAGTTAGCTTTTGGAATCAGAAAAGAGCAATTCTTTGATTTAAGATATCAGTGTGCATGCTAAACACTAGACTACATTAGTTCTAACTAGCAACCTAAATATTGTACAGAGAAGCTGACTATAATAAGTGTTATGAAAATAAGAGAGTGGAGTGGTGGTACACACCTGTAATCCCAGCTATGTGGGAGGCTGAGGCAGGAAGATTGCTTGAGCCCAGGAGTTTGAGACCAGCCTGGGCAAAATAACAAGACCTCTGATATGATTTGGCTCTGTGTCCCCACCCAAATCTCATGTTGAATTCTGATCTTCAGTGCTGGAGGAGGGGCCTAGTGGGAGGTGATTGGATCATGGAAGTGGATATCCCCCTTGCGATAAGGCAGAGGGTCCGTTGAGCTGATGAACACACAAGCCATCGGCAGACGGCAAATCTACAAGAGTTTGGTAACACATGCCCACTTGGGCTTTGGGAGTCGAAGACACCCACCGTTAGATGCTGTTGTGGGCCAGAGCCCAAAAGGGCTTGGGTGGGCCTCTGCGCCTGCCCTTAGGGGTCTGAGCTGCAGGGCAACCAAGGACATGTCACATGTCCTATGAGGGGAATCAGGGAATTCTGTTTCATTGGAGCCTAAGACAAATTCTATTTGTATTACTAACCTGAGAAACATGAATGTGCTCTTACACTAAAACACACAACAACAAAATCTTTCACAAGTTTGCATTCATATGAACTTACTGAAGTAGACAATATCTTCTTTAAATAAGGAATAGTATCAAATTTATTTTTACCTGGATTTAAACTCCCTAAAAATTCTAGCAGTATGTATACTGCGCATTGCCGGCCTTAGAAACTGTATGACATAATACATGTTTGTTGCTTTAAGCTGTTACATTTTGGGGGTAATCTGTTACACGGTAATAGATAATGAAAACAGTGAGATATAATCTAGATTACTTAAGCAGAGTATTTGGAAATTGTTGGTTGCCATGGCAGGGCATCCCAGGACTTACTGAGTAGTTCCAATTAAATCAATACATAATACATTGTTGGAGATAGAGTATCTCATGGCTTATAGTACAGTGTCTTGAAATACAGCTTCATCAGTGATAATAAGCATTTCCCCATCCTTGTCTCCTAGCGGCAGAGAGCCACTATGTCTGGATTATGAGAGCAGCTTCTCTGCATTCTCTGTTGGAAAATAAAGATGAACTTACTTGCCTGTTTTTGAATTTAGGTGAATAATACCTTCTGTTCGTATGCTCATCGAACAACTCTGAATAATCACTTGGCTTTCCTGGTGCCTAGGAAGGAGTGTGGGGTGCCCTGGTTATGAAGTGTGTGCATTTAGGTCTGTGGATATTGTCCTAGCCAAAGGCCATCAGGACAGATCTGATGGACAGGACAGAAGTCCAATGAAATCAGGCTTATTGGCTCTTGGAAAAGAGGGAGGCTGCATGTCAATGGAACTACTGGGCATTTCACCAAAGAAAAAAGAGATAAGGTTATGTGATTTGGGGGAAGGGATGCCCTCAGGTAAAATTTAAATGAAGCAATGTTTTGATGGAGTCCAGGCAAACAGGCTGTGGGTTAGGGTTCAGCATTGGGCCTAAACTGCAAAGTTCTCTATTTCTTGGAAATTAGGAAGTTAAGAAAGCTTTGCTGTGTTGTGTCTAGAAGCCGTTGTCTGCAGCCTATATCTGGGTGGGAGATTGAGGCTGCTTCTCCAGGTTAAAAGACTTGAATACTCCAGGCAAAAGTGGAACATTTCATTTACACTGATGTGATTTCAAGCCGCTAAGTTTCTGACCGCTAAGTTTCTAAGACTTCAGAACAAGGTTTCTCACTGAGGCAGAAAGCAGAAATCACTCAAAACTGGGTTTGTGACATTTTACAGATGTAGCATGACCCTGGCAGAAACACTGTTTCCAGTTAACTTTGCAGCTGCCTTTGTCTGCGTTAGGCTAGCCTGATTCATAGCAGGGAAGATTTTTCCTTTCTCAATCTGACTTGATTTTTACTTTCTCAATAAAATGTCTGGAAGGAGAATTGTTTGGGTCTTTATAAAAATATCACCAGCTACTTTTGCAGAATATAGTACACCACTGATGAATACAATAAAACAATTTTCTCTTAAAAACCAAACAAAAAGGGCCAGGCGCAGTGGTTCACACCTGTAATCCAGCACTCTGGGAGGCCGAGGAGGGTGGATCACGAGGTCAGGAGATCGAGACCATCCTGGCTAATACGGTGAAATTCTGTCTCTGCCAAAATACAAAAAAATTAGCAGGGCGTGGTGGTGGTCATCTGTAGTCCCAGCTACTCAGGAGGCTGAGGCAGGCGAATGGTGTGAACCCGGGAGGCAGAGCTTGCAGTGAGTGGAGATCACGCCACTGTACTCCAGCCTGGGTGACAGAGCGAGACTCTGTCTCAAAAACAAATAAACAAACAAAAAACCCCCAAAACTTTCATACTTTTTTTTTTTTTTTTTTAATCCAAACACTTTTAGGTCAACTGCATGATTCTTTCAAAAGTATCTTGGCCAGCTGCAGTGGCTCACACCTGTAATCCCAGCACGAGGCAAGCAGATCACTGGAGGCCAGGAGCTTGAGACCAGCCTGGCCGACACAGTGAAACCCCATCTTTACTAAAAATACAAAAATTAGCCGGGCGTGGTGGTGGGTGCCTGTAATCCCAGCTACTCCAGAGACTGAGGCCCACGAATCGCTTGAACCTGGGAGGCGGAAGTTGCAGTGAGCCGAGATCGCACCACTGCACTCCAGCCTGGGTGACAGAGCCAGACACTGTCTCAAAAAAGGATCTATTAAAAGTGGCTTTCATATTAAGACAGATCCAGAGCCTGGTTTCAGAAGTAATTAAAATGTAATAAGATGACACAGGAAATGTGAAATGTGGTCGTTATAGAACAAATGCCTTAATTCCAAAACTAAGAGATCAATGCCCTGAAAATGTCTGTTAGGAGGCATGTTAGTCAGCGTCCAATTAGGAAAACAGACACTATTTCAAACAGAGGGGTTTAATCCAGGGGATTCGCTATAGAGAGGTTGGTAGGGACGACAAAGCAAAAGACCCAAGAAAGGAAGGGGCAGAGCTGGGGCAGGGCAAAGCTCCCCAGCCTGGCTAGAGGCCATCATGAGTCCACACTGAAGTTATGATTCTTGTAAGTATCATTGAATTAGAATCAAAATTTCAATCACAATCGAATACCAAAAAATACATAAATACGCCAGGGTAAGACTACTGGGTGGTAGTTCAGAGCATGAACCTGGGCTCACAATGGACCAATTATTACCCGTGTGATTCTGGGCAGCTTCTGAGTTGGCAATTAGTGAGAATAGGAGGACCTGCCTCACAGGGTCCTCCTGAGGACCAGGGAAGACACGGATTGTGAAGGATGCAGATGGAGCCTGGTCTCCATACACTGGAGCTGCTCCTCCTTGAGACTCCCCTGCTCCAGCCACTGTCGGGAGCAGGGAGAGGGTGGGGTGCTGAGAACGGAAGGAAGAGAAGGAAAACTCAAGGAGGGGAAAATAGGTCTGACCGCGTTCTGGAAAACCACAAAGCATTGAGAGGAGAGAAAGGAGGTTGGAGTCAGTCATGGGTTTAATACCTGCTCAGCCTCCTCCCTGGCCCTGGAAGCCCAGGAGCGCAGGTCTGTGAGCTTGCTGAGCCTCAGGTTTCTCATGTGAAAAACTGAAGCATTTCTTTCTTGCAGGGTGGATGTGAACAGCAGATGAGGTTAATGTCTGCATCTAGCTCCTGGCAGGATGCTGGGCTCCGGGAAAGGCGAGGTTTCCCAGATGGAGCCACCAGGGGGCGCAGTGGTTCTTTACCTTGGCGGCAGTGAAATATTGCCAGGCCTGCAAACCCGGGAGTTGATCAGAAACTCCGGGAGGCTCAGCGGCTAATCTGGAAGTAGTTAGGAGGGTGGGAGACCTCAGTGAGGTGGGGTAAGAAGGCGAGGGAGGGAGTCGCGGGGAAGCAGGAAAAAAGCAAGCGTGTCCGTGAGGCTACCCACTGAGACCTGGGCAGGGGCTCTGGCCCAAAGCCCTCAGAAAACGAAATCATCCCTTCTTTCTTTCTACTCATTTGCGGAGCACCTACCAGGAGTCAGAAACGGCCGTGTGCAAAATCAGCCCCTCCACTGGCTCCCGGTCTTGCTAAGGAGACTGACACGTGGACAAATGTCACCTATACGATATGCAAATGAGAAGTCCTATAATGCCACCAGGCATTGCATAATAATCCCATTTTACACGGGATGAAACTGAGATTCGAAGGAGTCACTCATTCCCGAAATTCGCAAAGCTAAGAAACAGTGGATTCAAGCTACGTTAGTCTATTATAAAGCTATGATCGTGCTTTGCAGGTCATTCCTCCTCCGGTAAAGCAACACGAAACAACCCTACTCCTTGAAAGTTCACGTCGGTAGCCCTCAGCAGCAGCGACAAGCAGGATGGCAGCACCCTCCCCTACCCCCATGGCTCCCAGTCAGCCTCTTTCCTCCTCTCTGCTGGCCTCGCCCTCCTGCTCACCTTCACTTTGACTGCAGCATCTGGCTCACCCCAGCCACCACGTTCCCGGTCACCTCCACTGTCCAGTGCCACAGCTTCAGCCTGGCCTTGTCATCGCTATCATCGCTCTGGAACTGGGTGTTCACATGTCTCACTGTGGACAATGCTGGGCCTTCCAGGTTGTGGTCTCAGGTCCCCTCCTGCAGCTGTCACAGCCTCCTGCTGCCTGCACTACCTTCCTTCCCACCCCAGCTGCTCTTAGAAAACACCCTAAACGGCTGGGCGCAGTGGCTCACGCTTGTAATCCCCGCACTTTGAGAGGCCGAGGTGGGTGTATCACCCGAGGAAAGGAGTTCCAGACCAGCCTGGCCAACATGGTGAAACCCCGTCTCTACTAAAAATACAAAATTAGCCGGGTGTGGTTGCACGCACCTGTTATCCCACCTGCTCGGGAGGCTGAGGCAGAGTTACTTAGAACCCGGGAGGCAGAGGTTGCAGTGAGCCAAGATCACACCATTACACTCCAGCCTGGGTGACAGAGCAAGACTCTGTCTCAAAAAAAAAAAAAAAAAAAAAAAAAAAGAGAAAACACCTTAAATGCCTCCTCGTTTCCCTTTCTTCCATCACACCTGGGATGAGTCTGGACCCGCACCTGCCCATATCCAGGCAGGGAAACCCTGCCCTGCAAAACCAGGCAGGAGGAGGAAGGGGCTGCGGCCACTGGAGGAATTCTCCAGGGATTGAGGGAGTGCTCACTGGAGACAGCCCAGTTCTCCAGGAGCATATAGGAGAGGGTGGGAGACAGCTGTGGGGAAAGCCCTGCTACAGGGAGGGCCTAGTCAGGGATGGCAGCCCTTGGATTTAAGGTCAAAGCAATCCTTGTGAATGTTATTCAGCTGCAGAGATGAGGACTGAATTTATCCAGGCTGGAGTTCACCACGTGGTTCTGATGAAAACAGCGGGGATACTGGCTGAAGGGATGGGGCATTGAATCTACAGAATGATGACCTGGGGTCCAAATGTACTTGTTTACTTACTGTTTAGAAACCATTTGTATCTTGAGTGCAGGGCCTGGCCATGTTCTCCACTGCAATCCCATCCTGTCGTCGGTCACCTTCCTGAGCAAGTGCTCTGGCGGCAGGGGAGAAAGGCTGGAAGGACAGAAGTGTGGGTGGAGATGTCTGAGTGCGTGGTCAGAAGTGGGTCACCCTAGAGATGGCCGGCTCCAGGGCGTGGCCCAGGATGTGGGAGACTGAGAGGTGGTGTCGAGGGAGGGGTGCCAACCTCTCCCAGTGTGCTAGGATTTTCCTGACTTTACCACTGAAAGTCCCACGTTCCAGGCACCTCCCCATTCCTAGGTGAACCAGGCCATCTGACGCCCTAAGTGGAGGACAAGAATATCCTGGAGAAGCCAGGGTGTTGGCGGGTGGTCTGTAGAAGCTAGAGTCACCCAGGATTGACCTCGTGGGCACACATCATTTTTTGCCACACTTTCTATGTGTGACCCCTTGTGCATGTTTCTTCATCAGTGAGATGGGGCTTTTTCCTAGCCCTGAACTCCAGGAATAGCAATTATGTTGAAAATGGCAAATATTTTCAAGGGCAGGAATACCAAAGTGTGGCTACGTTGGCATTTTAGAGTCTGCCAATTAGGTGCATTTTACCCTTAAGAAATCAACAAAAGTAACCCAGCTAATTCTTTCTTTTCTTTTTCTTTCTTTTTTGTATTTTTTTGAGACTGAGTTTCACTCTTGTCATCCAGGCTGGAGTGCAACGGCTCGGTCTCAGCTCACTGCAACCTCTGTCTCCCAAGTTCAACCGATTCTCCTGCCTCAGCCTCCCGAGTAGCTGGGATTACAGGTACCCACCACCACCCCCCGGCTCATTTTTGTATTTTTAGTAGCGACGGGGTTTCACTATGTTGGCCAAGCTGGTCTCCAGCTCCAGATCTCAGTTGATTCACCCGCCTCAGCCTCCCAAAGTGCTGGGATTACAGGCGTGAGCTACCACGCCTGACCTAATTCTTTCTTTTCTATTGGAAAATTAACTGCTGATTCTCTGTAGTCGTGTCTTTTTTTCTTAGAACCTCTAGTAATGATAATTTGTAGTATGACATGAAATGACTATATATCAATATCATAATTTAATCAAGCACACAAATCATATCAGGAATGAAATAGTCTTTGGTTAAATAGAGCTAGTTTTGAAAACAGATTTTACATTCTACATGCATTACATGGCACAAATAATGACATCATTACAATTCAAATTTTACAGTAATTGACTTTCTGTTATAGCAATCAAATAAGCATCAATAAATTATCCTAGAGAGGTTTTATTTTCAGAACAGTATTTAATAGTTCAATTATTTAAATAAATACAGACTTTTTGGAAAAATTGTAGAAATACCTTTTTTTTTTTTTTTTTTTTTTTTTGAGACGGAGTCTTGCTCTGTCGCCCAGGCTGGGGTGCAGTGGCCAGATCTCAGCTCACTGCAAGCTCCGCCTCCCGGGTTCCCGCCATTCTCCTGCCTCAGCCTCCTGAGTAGCTGGGACTACAGGCGCCCGCCACCTCGCCTGGCTAGTTTTTTGTACTTTTTAGTAGAGATGGGGTTTCACCGTGTTAGCCAGGATGGTCTTGATCTCCTGACCTCGTGATCCGCCCGTCTCGGCCTCCCAAAGTGCTGGGATTACAGGCTTGAGCCACCACGCCCGGCCTGTTTTGTTTTTAAGAGACAAAATCTCACTCTATCACTCAAGTGCGGTGGCATGATCATAGCTCACTGCAGTGTCAAACTCCTGGCCTCGAAGCAATCCTCCCACCTCAGCCTCTCAAGTAGCTAGAACTACAGGTGGGCACTACCATGCCGGGCTTTTTTTTTTTTTTTTAATAAACATTTTTTGTAGAGATGGGGGTCTCGCGATGTTGCCCAGGCTGGTCTTGAACTCCTGACCTCAAGTGATCCTCCTGCCTTGGCCTCCCAAAGTGTTGGGATTACAGGCATGAGCTACCTTGCCCAGCCTAGAAATACTTTTCAACCAAAAAGTGACTGTCTTATAAACAGCTAATATATACAAGGCATTTTGAAATAAGTAACATCAGAATTATACTCTACATGTCAAAATCATGGATATGTACAGTCACTGTAAATAAGAATATGGTGGTCTGGATAGACTTTAATCAGCTTATTCACTAAAACAGAATTATTTCCCACAATATTTAGAGGAAGATCACTGGAAATGTAGTTCTTCTCTATAAAATCAGTGGAGAATCATTATATACACTGGATACTCATGTATACCTATAGCTTACTCAACATGTTTATATCAGAAATTTGAAGATATCCTTTCCTCCTAAGTGACCCACTTAAAATCTATACAGCAGATTTGTTGCATTCTTATTAATTTGTATGTAACATTAAATGGAACATATTTAAGAAAATTTTAAAGAATTTTACATCTCTTCTGCAAATGGATATATTAACAGTTAACAAATGAAATGCCCTTTGTATTAGGTTTTGGCCTATAGCTCAGTTCCTTATTTTATTAGGGACTAATAAGAGAGAGAGTACAAATGCCTTATGAAGCTAAGCCTTAAATCTTGTTTATGTTAAGTTTTTTACTCAGAGATAATTGTAGAATCTGAGACAGTTGTAGATAATTGTAGATTCACATGCAGTTGTAAGAAATAATACAGAGATCCTATGTTCTTTTTACCCAGTTTTCCCCAGTGGCACGTCTTGCTAAACTATAGTATAACATCCTAACCAGAATCTTCACATTGATTTGATCAAGATACTGAACATGTCCACAAGGATCTCTTGTGCTATCCTTTTACAGTTATGCGCAACTCTCTTGTTCTCCCCACTCCTGCCTGGCAACCCCTAATCTATTCTCCATTCCTATACTTTTGCATTTCAAAATATGTAAATGGAATCATAGAGCGTGCAAACTTTTATGATTGGCTTTGCCCACTCAGCATAATTCTCTGGAATTCATCCCAGTAGTTACCCATGTGAGTAATTAGTTATTTTTTATTGCTGAGTAGTATTCAGCCCCACCCACTGTTCCACCAGCCACCTGTTAAAGGCCATCTGATTGCTCCAAGTTTTTAAACATTATGGATAAAGCTGATATGAACATTCACGCACAAGTTTTTGTGTGAACCTCTTTTCATTTCTCTGGGATAAATGCCCAGGAGCAATTGAGAGTCAGTATGGCAATTGCATGTTTAGTTTTATGGGAAACTGTCAAATGGTTTTCTGGAGTGGCTGTTCCATTTTATATTCCCACCATTAGTATCTGACTGACCCAGTTTATCTGCATCCTTGTCAGCATTTGGTGTTATCATTATTTTTTATTTGAGCAATTTTGGTTGGTATGTAGTGATAGCTCATTGTAGTATTAGTTTGCAGTTCCCTAGTGACTAGTGCTGTTGAATATCTTTTTACGTGTTTATTTGCCATTTGTATATCCTCTGCAGTGAAATGTCTGCTCATGTGCTCCATTTTCTAATTAAAATTTTTTTAACTGTTGAGTTTCGACAGTTCTTTATATATTCTAGATACTGATCTTTTGTTGGATATGTGGTTTGGAAATACTTTCTCTCAGTAAGTAGCCTGTCTTCTTGGTCTTTTAACATGGTCTGTTGCAGAACAAATGTTTTAAATTCTGATGAAGTTTAATTTTAATTTATCAAATTTTTCTTTTATGAATTGTGCTTTTGGTATCAAGTCTAAGAACTCTTTGCTTAGCCTTTGTTCCCAAAGATTTTCTATATTCTATAGTTGTACGTTTTATGTTTACAGATATGATCTCTTTTGAGTTAATTTTTTTATAAGGTATGAAGTTTAGTCCAAGGTTCATTTTATTTGCCTACAGATGTCCACTTGCTCCACATTTATTGAAAAGGTTATTCTCTGTTGAATTAGTTTGTACTTTTGTAAAAAAAATCAGTTGAGCCTATTTGTGTGGGCCTATTTCTACATTCCCTCTTCTGTTCCATGGATGTGTGTTTCTACGCCTCCACCAAATACCACACTTCTTGAGTACTGTAGCTACGTAATAACTCTATATTAAATAGAATGATTTCTCCTACCTTATTCTGCTTTTACAAGATTGTTTTAGCTATTTCAATGCCTGTGCCTTTCCATGTAACTTTTAAAATAAGCTTGTATTGGTCTACAAAATCCTTGCTGAGATTTTGATAGGAATTGCATTAAACGTAGAGATGGAGAGAGGGAGAACTGATCTCTTTACTGTTTTGTATCTTCCAATCCAAGAACATGGTATCCTCTTTCTCTGTGTAGGTCATTAATTTCTTTTCTTTTCTTTTTTTTTTTTTTTTTTTTTTTGAGACGGAGTCTCGCTCTGTCGCCCAGGCTGGAGTGCAGTGGCCGGATCGCAGCTCACTGTGAGCTCCGCCTCCCGGGTTTACGTCGTTCTTCGGTCTCAGCCTCCCGAGTAGCTGGGACTACAGGCGCCCGCCACCTCGCCCGGCTAGTTTTTTGTATTTCTTAATAGAGACGGGGTTTCACCGTGTTAGCCTGGATGGTCTCGATCTCCTGACCTCGTGATCCGCCCGTCTCGGCCTCCCAAAGTGCTGGGATTACAGGCTTGAGCCACCGCGCCCGGCCTTAATTTCTTTTCTTAGCATCTAAAAATTTTCACTACATAGGTCCTGGGTAAGTTTTGTTTATACGTAAGTATTTCACTTGGGAGTGATTGCAAATGGTATTGTGTTTTTCGTTTTTTCCCCACATGTTCATCGTTAGCGTAGAGAAATGCAATTGACTTTTGTATGCCGATCTTGTGTCCTGAGACATGGCTGCGCTCACTGGTTCCAGAGTTTCTTTTTTGAAAAATAGATTATTTGGAATTTTCTTTGTAGGCAATCCTGTCATCTCTAAATAGGGATACATCTTTTTTTCTTTCTGATCTGTATGTATTTAATCTCTTTTTCTTGCCTTATTGTCATGTCTAGAACTTCCAGAACAGTCTCTAAAATTTTAATCAGTGTAAATTTCTAGAGATTTGCTGAAACACACTTGCCTGAATGGAGTCCATCAAACTTAAAACTATGAATTTTCAACACTATTCTTAGCCAACCTTTTCAGGTTTCATTTCCTGTAATTTGGATAAATAGCTGATAACATTCATCAGCGGTTATAAATGGCATCCACTCGGCAAAGTCCTTTGGAGCAGCAGTGACCTTATTGAGCTAAATGGAACCTGACTATAAACGCAAACCTAGCAAGGGGACCTTATCTGCAGGACAGGATCGGGGGCAGCGAAGCTCCCAGTATGAAGGTGTGAGGTGGACTGCTGCAATACATTTGAGCACGTCATTTGTTCTTCCGGCTTTCTCCCCTTTTCTCTAAATTGGAGTAGCAATAATTTTAAACTCCGAAAATATAAAATTCCCTCAGAGGTACCTTATTCTTATATATTAGAAATCACCACTGTTAGGAATTCTTTTGAGGATGGTCTTATGACAAATAAATAATTCTCTGCATCCTACTATGTTTTTAGCAATAGGTAATTAAAATATATTTTGACAGGCCGGGCGCGGTGGCTCAAGCCTGTAATCCCAGCACTTTGGGAGGCCAAGACGGGCGGATCACGAGGTCAGGAGATCGAGACCATCCTGGCTAACACGGTGAAACCCTGTCTCCACTAAAAAAATACAAAAAACCAGCCGGGCGAGGTGGCGGGGCCTGTAGTCCCAGCTACTCGAGAGGCTGAGGCAGGAGAATGGCGTGAACCCGGGAGGCGGAGCTTGCAGTGAGCTGAGATCCAGCCACTGCACTCCAGCCTGGGTGATAGAGCGAGATTCTGTGTCAACAAAAAAAAAAAAAAGAAAGAAAGAAAAAAAAAAAAAAATATATATATATATATATATATTTTGACAAACTCTCATCATGTGTTTTGTTAAGCAAAAGTTTATAATCATTAATAACACTTTTATTTACTTGAAAAATGCATATTTCCTACATATAGTGATGTGTTTTTTATGTTATACAACCTCCCTAACCTACCAAAGAAAGTTTATAGCCATTACAGAAAGACAGAAAACTTGAGACAGCTCAACCCTTTATAGGTTTTAACGATCAGAGGTCTTAGATGTATATACATAGGTCCATGTAGGCCTTAGAAGTGTACACAGGTACAGTCTAATTTCTTGAAAACACTAGGAGCTCCTACATATAATATGTAGAAAATTTTAAATCTATAGTAAGAATCAAATTTCAGAGACTTTTTTTTTTCCCCCCAAAAACAAGAAACATCATCTCCAGGCAAGCTAGTCCTTCTTTTTTACAATCACTTCACTGATTTTCCTGGTTCAATTTCTACCCGTGCATTTCAATAACTCTTTTGTTGTTAAAACTGGACGTCTTCTAGGAGCCACTCCACCCGTGTCTGCAGTGAGCTGTCTGGGATGTGGACTCAGCCTCTCTGAGTCTAGTTTTCTTGTCTGTAAGAGCCAATGATGACGTGCAGCTCATTGGTTGCAGGGCTTAAATGAGATGGCTTCTGCTGAGGGCCTGGCCCCGGGCTGGGCAGGCAGTGGGCCCTCAGTTACTGGCTTCCTTTCTTCCTTCTGTAACATGCTGTCTTTACTTTCCCAGCTTCACCCTCTCCCCTCTCTGCTTTCCCCACCACAGAATGGGGAGCTTCTTATTTCGGATGCCCCTGTTCATGCATGAGAGAGGGGAACCCTTGCCAGAGGTATGAGCAGCAGGGATCTGGGGAGCTTCATGTCAAAGCTGCTCCTTTCTCTTTTTTTTTTTTTTTTTTTTTTTTGAGACGGAGTCTCACGCTGTTGCCCAGGCTGGAGTGCAGTGGCGCGATCTCGGCTCACTGCAAGCTCCACCTCCCGGGTTCCCACCTGCCATGGCTGCTTACATAGAGAAGGGCTGTGCACAAAGCATCCTGTGTTCTTACACTGCTTTCACGTCATGGTGGGAAAAAAGTTGCATAAGTGACCAGTACCTTCTAGCCAATATGACCTAATAATGCATCTGCAATCCACCAGCAGAAGGAGTAATCCACGGACACACAGTCCTCCACCCTCACCCTAAAAACAATATGGTGGCTGCGTGATGCACAGTCAGCTCCTTCGTGGTCACGATGAGCTTAGAACCAAGACTGCGTTTGGCACAGCAAGCGACAAAGACACTCTCACAATACAAAGCAATCACGTTGTAGGTACAGGCATTGTCTTTTCTTAAAGAGTGAAACAACAATGATCTCAAAACGTCATTTTGACCACCAGCTATTATATGATTTCTGAATAGGTGAGTCTGGACTGAATACAATGGAATAAAGACTATCTACGTGAAGTATCCGTGTGAGTTGGAGATCTGCAAATGACCACTTTAATCTCAAATCTAGCACAGAGTTCCCTGTTCACCCTCTCTCATTCTGCTGCGGGGATGGCAGGGCTGCTACGAACCCTTCAACAAAGAGACAGTGGTCAATGGCTGTCTGGCTGCATCACTGAAAAGGTTTTTATTTAAGTGCAAACACCAAGGACTTTCTTCTTACTCCATCAGGCCTTTCTGGGAACTGCTTTGAAATATTCCTCCTTTGAAATATTGGATACGCCTCCATACCATTTCAGAAGCCAGATATGTTCTATCCTCATCTTCATAAAGAACCATTCATATTGACGAGGCCACTTCCTCATCCCTGGGTGCCTGTAGGAATAAAGAGAGACCACAGTAAAGCTGCTCTTATCAGAGGAGTGCACGCTGGGCCAAGTCATAGGACCTCCAGACTCCAGGCCTCATTTGGGCTGACAGCTGCTCAGAGGCAAAACTAGGGAGCTGAGTGTCAGTGCCTGGGACCACCAAAGGAAGTCAGGGACTGTAGACCTTAGCCCAGTGGCTAGAGGCTCAAGTCGTGGGCCAGGCTCCTTGGTGTGAATCTCAGTTCAACTGCTGATGAGCCGTGACGCCAGTGGGCTGTCGGCACTCTCAAGCGTCTGTCTCATCACCTGTCACGTGGGGTGATGTTGACGGGGCTTTTCATAGGGCGGTGTGGGGAAGCAGGCAATGAACCACATATACAACACCCGCAGAGAGTGAGTGCTCAGTGGAGGCTGGCTACCATTATTAGGAAACAAAGAAAGGCTTTATGCATCTCTATATGAAATGTTAACAGAATGGTGAGCCTGTGAAACCAGCTTGTTCATGGGAAGATTTCTAGTCGTGCAGCAGGCTGAGAGCTACTAGGGCAAGTGAGAGCCAGCTGGAGTTGACAGGCAACGTCACATCCCGTCTTGTGCTGCTGACTGACTTGCCTCTCCCCCATGCATACCCCTAAACATGCTGCGGTATCATTGAGGGCAGGGGCTGTGGCTCACTTCTTTCTTTTATAACTTCATAAAAATTTCCTTTATCTCTAAAAATGTTATAGACATAATTCAAAGACCAAGTCCAAACTGGGAAAAACATTTATTACAAAGCAAATGCATAATAGGTTGATGATCTTTATTTATTTTATTTTATTTTTATTTATTTATTTATTTTGAGACAGAGTCTTGCTCTGTCACCCAGGCTGGAGTGCAGTGGCCGGATCTCAGCTCACTGCAAGCTCCTCCTCTTGGGTTCATGCCATTCTCCTGCCTCAGCCTCCCGAGTAGCTGGGACTACAGGCACCCGCCACCTCGCTGGCTAGTTTTTTGTATTTTTCAGTAGAGACGGGGTTTCACCATGTCAGCCAGGATGGTCTCGATCTCCTGACCTCGTGATCCACCCGTCTCGGCCTCCCAAGTGCTGGGATTACAGGCTTGAGCCACCGCGCCTGGCCTGATGATCTTTATTTATTAAAAAAAATTTTTTTTTTTAGAGATAGGATCTTGCTCTGTTGCCCTGGCTGGAGTGCAGGGGCGGGATCACAGCTCACTGCAGCCTTGACCTCCTGGGCTCAAGCGATCCTCCTGCCTCAGCCTCATGAGTAGCATGCCACCATGCCTGGCTAATAAAAAAAAAAATTTTTTTTTGGTAGAGATGCAGTCTCACTATGTTGCCCAGGCTGGTCTTGAACTCCTGGCCTCAAGCAATCCTTCTGCCTCAGCCTTCCAAAGTGCTGGAATTATAGGTGTGTGCCACCACACCCAGTCAATCATCTTTTTGAAGAACAATTTATTTTGAAACAATAATAAACATACAGGGAAGTTGAAAGTACAGTATCCAAAACTGTTTTGTTTTCTTAATCCATTTGAACAAAAGTTGCTGATCTGATGCCATAACACCCCAAATATTATGCAGCCAAGATAGTAACATGATTTTTGTTGTTTTAAGAAACCTACTTTTGTACTGATAACTGGAACAAAGTTTGATACCTGGAAGTGGTGCTGGTGCGACAAACCCTAATCCATGGGGCACTGGCTTTGGGCCCAGGCCGTGGGTGGAAGCTGGAAGGACCCTGAGGAGACCGACAGTGAGCGCTTATAAAAAGGTAGTGCCTGGCTGGGTGGAGTGGTTCACGCCTGTCATCCCAGCACTTTGAGAGGCTGAGGCGGGAGGATAACATGAGGCCAGGAGTTCGAGACCATCCTGGACAACATGGCAAAACCCCTTCTCTACTAAAAATACAAAAATTAGCCAGGCGTGGTGGTGCACACCTGTAACCCCAGCTACTCGGAAGGCTGAGGCACAAGAATCACTTGAACCAGGGAGGCAGAGCTTGCAGTGAGCCGAGATCGTGCCACTGCACTCCAGCCTGGGCGACAGACTGAGACTCTGCCTCCAAAAAAGGTCGTGCCTGTGGGTAGTCCCAGCTACTCAGGAGGCTGAGGCAAGAAGATCCCTTGAGCCCAGGACTTGAAGGCTGCAGTGAAATATGATCACGCCACTGAACTCCAGCCTGCACAAAAGAAAAAGACCTTGTCTCTAAAATTAAAAATAAAAGCAGAGAAAGGCTACTGAAAGCTGGAGGTAAGGGGACCTACATTATGTAGCGGTAGGCAGACTTGGCAATGCTGTTGTCTACAGTTATGTGGAAAATAGGAAATGTTCACATCCTTTACCCACTTTTTGATGGGGTTGTTTGTTTTTTTCTTGTAAATTTGTTTAAGTTCCTTTTCGATTCTGGATATTAGACCTTTGTCAGATGGGTAGATGGAAAACATTTTCACCCATTCTGTAGGTTGCCTGTTCACTCTGATGATAGCTTCTTTTGCTGTGCAGAAGCTCTTTAGTTTAATTAGATCCCATTTATCAATTTTGGCTTTTGTTGCAATTGCTTTTGGTGTTTCAGTCATGAAGCAAAAGAAGACATTTATGCAGCCAACAAGTATATGAAACAAAGCTCATCATCACTGGTCGTTAGAGAAATGCAAATCAAAACCACAGTGAGATACCATCTCATGGCAGCTAGAATGGCAATCATTAAAAAGTCAGGAAACAACAGATGCTGGCGAGGCTGAGGAGAAATAGAAATGCTTTTACACTGTTGGTGGGAATGTAAATTACTTCAACCAGTGTGGTGATTCCTTAAGGATCTAGAACCAGAAATACCATTTGACCCAGCAATCTCATTACTGCATATATACCCAAAGGATTATAAATCATTCTACTGTAAAGACACATGTGCACGTATGTTTATTGCAGCACTATTTACAATAGTGACTTGGAACCAACCCAAATGCCCATCAGTAATAGACTAGATAAAGAAAATGTGGCACATATACCCCATGGAATACTATGTAGCCATAGAAAAGGATGAGTTCATGTCCTTTGCGGGGACATGGATGAAGCTGGAAGCCATCATCCTCAGCAAACTAACACTGGAACAGAAAACTAAACACCGCATGTTCTCACTCATAAGTGGGAGTTGAACAATGAGAACACGCGGACACAGGGAGGGGAACATCACACACCTGGGGCCTGTTGGGGGGTGGGGGCAAGGGGATGAAAAACATTAGGACACATACCTAATGTAGGGGGGCTTAAAACCTAGATGACGGGTACAGCAAACCACCATGGCACATGTATACCTATGTAACAAACCCGCACATTCTGCACATGTATCCCAGTACTTAAAATAAAAATTAAAAACAAGAAAATAGGAAATGAACTTAATGAACCCACTGATCTAGGGAAGATTCTGGCCTCTTCTCATTGCTTATAATAACATGTGAAAGAAGAGAGGAACTCAAGAACTAGAGTTGAGTTTAAAAGCTAGCAATAAAAAATAAAAATAAAAAATAAAAACGTTTGTGCGTGCACACACACACACACACACATCATCTGTTTCTTTAAGTATTGAAAGCCATGAGCTCATGTGACCATATCCAATCCCAGTAATTCTAGTTTTCTCTGATTGTGCCTTTAGCCCTTTTCTGTGTCCTTACAAGGCTTGCTTATTCACCGCATCCATGTGTGCAGGATCTTCCTCTTCCCGTGGGGTTGTGGATCGCCCCTCCAGCTCAACACTTGCCTTCGTGTTACCCTCCCTCTACTGCAGACCAATGCCTTCTAGCCTGTTTCCATCGCTGCACCAGCCCGCACCCCAGCTCCGAGCCTCCATTTCTGGCTGCCCCTGCATGGACACCTGTGGAAAGGCCACCCCGCGTGTGTGCGCCATCCTCAGCTTGTACAAGCTCTGACTCCAGGCTGGGCCGCCCTCTCACTTGTGTGGACCCCTACAGCAGTGGTTCTCAAACTGTAGCATGCACATCAATTTCCTGCAGATGCCTTTTACAATACAGATTTCTGAGCCTTGTTTCCGGAGAGTTTGATCCAGTAAGCAGGTGGAGGTGGGGTCCGTAAAACTGCATCTAAGTCAGCATCCTACTGATTTAAGGGTGAGAACACCACACTGCGAAACGCTGTGCTGGCATCCCCAGCAGGCAATGTGCTTTGTTTCAAGTGGATGCTTGAAAATGTTTGTGGTGTTGACGAGAAAGGCCCAGCTCTTTTCAAGGCAAGGCAGGGCATTGTCAAAGGTTGGAAGTAGGTAGCAATTGTACCTGGAATAGCTCAGTGCGGTGCTCTCCAGAGGCATTCACCTGGCTTCTGCTGCCACTGCTAGTGATCTCCACAGCCAGGCTAGCTTGGTCCTATTACCACTGAAGGGCAGTGGAGACTAATCACTGTCATTGCATCAGAGGCATCAAATGGCACAGTCTGACCTCGGCTTATTATTATTGTGTATTTCTAGGCATAAAATTTTAAAGCATTTACACACCTGGAAAACATGGCTTGCTTGGCAAATTCTACTTCTTCTGGAGACACTGCGATCATCTGGCCAGTGAGTGTTACCCGGACACATTGGGGATCTTCCGGGTCAACAATGTTTTTTCTGCATGTGAAAAACATTTTTCGTATATCAGAACAAGGATAGCACATCAGCTGGCAATTCTAACAATTTTATAAAATTAAAAATAGTACTCACATTCCTGGTTATATCATTCAGGTTATGTGATGGATAGTTACTTTAAAATACCCAGGCCTTGTAATAGGTGTGCTTGTGTAGGTTAGATATCAGTCTGCATTCTGGGGCAGTGAGATAACATCCGAAGCACCCTAGTCAAAAGTGCTCATTTGAGGGTGGAGGAAATTGAGACAGGAAAGTTTCCTGACTCCCTCGAGGGGCTTGGGACAGTGGGGCAGGGTGGGGTTTTTTTGGGGAGTGGGGGTGCTTGTTTTGCTGAGCTCAAACCCCTTGCAGGAGGGGGAGTACACAGGCGAGCAGGTGCATGAGCTGGGGCGAGTGCCCTTTTTAGGCAGGAATGAACCCCTTACCAAGTTGTCCACAAACTCTGGAGCCCCAGAGGGCATGTATTACAAACAATGCTCTTTTAGTGGTTGCCATCAGCAGATGGCTTAGTGTTAACCAGCTCAGTGGTGAGTCGGGGTGACATACACCCTGATCTCTTGGTACCCGGCTTCTTGTCCGGCATCCGGGAAGAATCGGGTCATACAGACTTAAAGACTGGTGAGTGCAGAGGTTTTATGAGGCAGTGGAAGTGGCTCTCAGTAGAAGAACAGCTGGAAAGGGGTTGGTGCAGGAAGGTGATCTTTCGCTGAGACCTGGCCATCTCCAGCCAGGCTCCTCTCCAAAGTCGTGCCGTCTGAAGTTAAGCTGTATCTATCCATCCTCTCTGACTCTCAGTTGCTGCTTCTCAAAGTCTGGCTGCTTTTCCGTCTGCCAGCTGCTGTCTGAGGTTTACATGGGCACAGGATGTGGGGGCAGGGCAGGCCAAAAAGCAACATTCAGGCTCAAAAACAGGAATGCCTGTTCTCATTCAGGGCTTCAGGTCCAGGCTTGAGGGTGGAGCCCTCGCCAGGGACCCTGCCCCCGTTCCTATCAAAATGGGGAGTTATTATTCAAAGGGAATGATGTTTCAGTTCTGCTACGAATAAGTGCTAGAGATCTGCTATACAACATAAGAGTTCACAAAATAATATTGTGCATGTAAAAATTTACTAAGAGGGTAGATCTCATGTTAGGTGAGTTTTCTTTTCTTTTTTTTTTTTTTTTTTTGAGACGGAGTCTCGCTCTGTCACCCAGGCTGGAGTGCAGTGGCGCGATCTCGGCTCACTGCAAGCTCCGCCTCCCGGGTTCACGCCATTCTCCTGGCTCAGCCTTCCGAGTAGCTGGGACTACAGGCGCCCACAACCGCGCCCGGCTAATTTTTTGTAGTTTTAGTAGAGATGGGGTTTCACCGTGGTCTCGATCTCCTGACCTTGTGATCCGCCTGCCTCGGCCTCCCAAAGTGCTGGGATTACAGGCGTAAGCCACCGCGCCGGGCTCTTTTTTTTTTTTTTTTTTTAACTGCAGAAACAAAACACATCAAATGGACACAAGAAAACTTCGGCAGGTGTTGGATGTGTGTGTAATATGAGTGGCATCCCTGGAGTAGCGCAATGCATCTGTTTGGATCCAGCAGTGACTGGAATAAGGGCTTTCAAATATTGCCATCAGAACCTGCACTGGAGGGTCCCTTAATCAGCAGAAAGTGTATTAGAAATAATAAGAACAGTAGTGTGTGATCGCATTTGTGACTGCTTGCTAAGAAATGTTTCTGCGGTGACAGAGTTATCCTAAGACGTGTTTCCATTTTAAAGGTCACCTGGCAGTGAGGATGTGGGGAAGAAAACTTTTTCTTCTTCTTTTTTTTTTTTTTTTTTGAGACAGAGTCTTACTCTGTCACCCACGCTGGAGTGCAGTGGTGAAATCTCGGCTCACTGCAACTTGTGCCACCCGGGTTCAAGCAATTCTCCTGCCTCAGCCTCTCGAGTAGCTGGGATTACAGGTGCCAGCAACCATGCCCACCTAATTTTTTTTTTTTTTTTTTGTGAGACAGAGTCTCAGTCTGTCGCCCAGGCTGGAGAGCAGTGGTGCAATCTTGACTCACTGCAACCTCCGCGTCCCAGGTTCAAGCAATTCTCCTGCCCCAGCCTCCCGAGTAGCGGGGACTACAGGCACGTTCTACCACACCCAGCTAATTTTTGTATTTTTAGTAGAGACGGGGTTTCACCATATTGGGCAAGCTGGTCTCAAACTCCTGACCTTGTGGTTCACCTCCCTCGGCCTCCCAAAGTGCTGGGATTATAGGCTTGAGCCACTGTACTTGGCCCAATTTTTGTATTTTTAATAGAGATGGTATTTCACCATGTTGGTCAGGCTGGTCTTGAACTCTTGACCTCAGGTGATCCACCCACCTCAGCCTCCCATAGTGCTGGGATGACAGGCATGAGCCACCGTGCCTGGCCTGTGGGGAAGGGAACTTAAAGCTCTCACCTACCTCTAATCATGTCAGGGTGCCTATTTCTGGAAGAAGCATAAACAAGAGAATCTGATTCTCCAAATGTCGTTCAGATAGTGGCTTCATGTAAATCCACAAGGGAAAGCTCTTCTTGGCCACAGCTTGTGCCTTATGCTGTTGCAAGCTGTGTCCATAAGTGTTTGGGAAGATGGTTCAAGGATAAGGCAGCACAATGATAATATCAGTCACTTACATTCACATAGTGTTTCTGGTATTTCTAAAAGGCTTGTATATTCCATCATCTGCTGCTGTAGTAAGATTTGTCAATTTTTATACCAAGGACATTTGTACATCACCTCATTTTGTTTGAGCTTCATGACAACCTTAGGAGGTTTTATTATTAACCCCTGTTTAGAAGTAAGAAAAGTGAGACTCAGAGGATTTAAGTTGTCCAGGGCCATGGTGCTCACAGGGGTGCAGCCAGGCCTGTAGGACCCTATCTTAGGTCCTCTGGTCTCAAGTAGAAAGCTAGGCTACCTCCCAGCTACTTGGGAGGCTGAGGCGGGAGAATGGCATGAACCCGGGAGGCGGAGCTTGCAGTGAGCCGAGATTGCGCCACTGCATTCCAGCCTGGGTGACTGAGTGAGACTCCGTCTCAAAAAAAAAAAAAAAAAAAAAAAAAAAAAAAAGCTAGGCTACTTGTCATCTGGTCAGAGTCTCACTGTCTCCCAGGCTGGCATGCAGTGATGTGATCTCAGCTCACTGCAACCTCTGCCTCCCGGGTTCAAGCGATTCTCCTGCCTCAGTTTCCCAAATAGCTGGGATTACAGGCTCACACCACCATGCCCGGCTAAGTTTTATATTTTTAACGGAGGTGCAGTTTCACCATGTTGGCCAGGCTGGTCTCAAACTCCTGACTTCAAGTGATCCACTTGCCTCGGCCTCCCAAAGTGTTGGGATTACAGGCGTGAGCCACCGCATCTGGCCCCATCTGGTCCCTTATATCTGGGTATATCCCAGACTTGACCCCTCCTCTATCTCCCAGATCCAATCAGTCCCCAAGGTTTATAGATTCTTTATCCCAATATCTGATTATAAACTTTTAAATATCATGCTAGGACATTTTCTCAAAAGCTTGCCTTGGAGGTAAAAAAAAAAAAAAAATACTACCACATGAGAAAAAAAGAGCCTGTTGCATAGAATTGTTTATGATGGCAAAAATTGGAAGTAACCAAAAAGCTTAGCAGTGGGGAAATACAAATATTAAGTTTTATCAATACTATAACATACAGCCTTTAAAATACATGAGATAGAACTATAGGTGTCCATGACAAAGATATAAGTAAAAATGTTACAGGCAGTGAATACGTATGGGTCTGCAGCAACCTCAATTCTTGCCTCCTCGGAAGAAAGAATTCAACTGAGGGGGGGCATAAGGCAGAGTGAGAACTGAGGCAAGTTTTAGAGCAGGAGTGAGAGTGTGTTAAAAAGTTTTAGGGCAGGAATGAAAGGAAGTAAAGTACACTTGGAGGAGGGCCAAGCTGGCCACTTGAGAGATCAAGTACGTGGTTTGACCTTTGACCTAGGGTTTTATACATTGGCACACTTCTGGGGCCTTGCATCCCTTCTCTCTGATTCTTCCCTTGGGGTGGGCTGTCTGCATGTGCAGTGGCCTGCCAGCTCTTGGAGGGGAGCATGTGCAGTGTGTTTATGAACTTGTACACACACTCACTTGAGACGTTCTTCCCTTACCAGTCAAGTCTTCCTATAATGTCACATACCAGTTAAATGCTGCCATTTTGCCTCTTAGTGCACACGTGTGAGCCCACTCACCCAACTCCTGAGATATTAGCAGGAA
Source organism: Macaca fascicularis (assembly GCF_037993035.2). Taxonomy (NCBI): domain Eukaryota; kingdom Metazoa; phylum Chordata; class Mammalia; order Primates; family Cercopithecidae; genus Macaca; species Macaca fascicularis. The sequence continues at coordinate 5,837,876 of NC_088387.1, forward strand.
GTTGCTGATCACCAACTTCAGGTTTTTTCTATCTATTGGGAGACTGCCTTTCCCTGGTACTGGGTGTGACCAATCATTACTTTAGAGAGACAGTTAACAACCACCTGACCACCACCTGATAGTCACCTGACATTCCTGGTCGGGGTAGGAGTGGGCCCTCTCCTGGCCTGCCCGTGTCTGACTAGTTACTTACAGTAACAAAAACAGTTGAAGAAATTTTAAAAATCTCTGGACCCTCAAACTCCTTATGCCAGAGGGAAGGTTAAGTCTAGAGGTTGAGTTATGCAACTCCCTCTTCCAAATAAATCGCTGTTACCAGCATTATGCATCGGCCAGACTCCCAGGGAAAAGGGAAAAGGCCTCAGGGGTCTCCAAATGACTGCCCCCACAGACCATTCATAAGTAAATTTTTTTGCTGGCCTCCCATAAACAAGGACATGCCAATTGTAACTTCAGGTGTGCAATCTAAGTCTAGCTCCTGAAACTAAAGTCTGTTTGATTCCATGCTGATAATGGAATTGACATTCAATTGCAAGCTTATCTTCCCAGGTGCAGAACAAAGACAAGACTAGATCAATCATTCCTCTGCTTACCCAGAGACACTGGCATAATAAATTCTTCCTTTACTCCCTTTTTTTCTTTCAAACATTCACCTTATCCTATGTAAAATGTTGATTTACCAGGCACTAACTAAAGTCTCACAAAGATATAACCATTGCCTTACCACCTACCTGCCTCTCTTCCTACATGCCTTTCTCCCCTTTAAGAAAATGTACAAATACTAAACCTCCTGAAAACCTCTTCAGGAAAACAGCCACAGATAGGTCTGTGGCTTGCATGTTCCTGGACATGCCCAGAGGTTGGCTTAATAAATCTAAACTGACTGAGACACTTGCTTCAGTGACTCATTTTGGTTAACAGGAAAAATATGTGCTGTGCGGCTCCATTAAAAGAAGAAAGAAAGGGCTGGGTGTGGTGGCTCACACCTGTAATCCTAGTAGGGGAGAAGACCACCCCTCATATTGTCTTATGCCCAATTTCTGCCTCCAAAGAATGAAGAAGTAAAAACTAAAAGGCAGAAATGAAATCCACAGGCAGATAGCCTGGCACCACACCCTGGGCCTGGTAGTTAAATATCGACCCTTGATCTAATCAGTTATGTTATCTATAGATTACAGACATTGTATAGAAAAGCACTGTGAAAATCCCTGTCCTGTTCTGTTCCATTCTAATTACCAGAGCATGCAGCCCCCAGTCACGTACCCCTGTTTGCTCAATCGATCACGACCCTCTCACGCTGACCCGCTTAGAGCTGTGAGCCCTTAAAAGGGATAGGAATTGCTCACTGGGGGAGCTCGGTTGTTGGAGATGTGAGTCTTGCCGAAGCTCCCGGACGAATAAAGCCCTTCCTTCCTTAACTCAGTGTCTGAGGGGTTTTGTCTGTGGCTTGTCCTGCTACACTAGCATTTTGGGAGCCTGAGGCGGACAGATCACCTAAGGTCAGGAGCTCAAGACCAGCCTGGCCAACATAGGTGAAACTCTATCTCTACTAAAAATACAAAAATTAGCCGGGCATGGTGGTGGGCAGCTGTAATTCCAGTTACTCAGGAGGCTGAGACATGAGAATAGCTTGAACCCGGGAGATGGAAGTTGTAGCGAGCCGAGATTGCACCACTGTGCTCCAGCCTGGCCGACAAAGCAAGACTCAGTCTCAGAAAAAAAAAGAAAAAAAGAAAATTATAATCTGTGATAGATACTGCAAAAATGTGGTTGTTAAGTTATAAACTTTTCTTGTGAGTTAAGAGGAAAGAATGATGGAATGTAATCTACATAACAAAAGCTAAATCTATATCTTTGTACAAATAACTGAGATGCATAGGAGAAAAGAAGTAAAAATTGTAAGAAGAAACTGAATTCACATATATGAAAAATATTTAGAATTTGTGTCTGAATGATACTGTCATTAGTTGCACCCAATTTATTTGTTCACTATTAAAGCTAATTTCTTCATAAAATTGTTCTGTGATGAAAGCAATGAGATTAGCCTTCAGATGTAAGTCATTATAGAATAAGAACACAGTACATTTACATAGGGAGCATTTTTGCTTCTCTACTGTGGGTAATTACATAGAAATAGAAAGGAGATTATATATTTTAAAAAGCAAATAGAAAACTTTGCATTTACACCATGGAAAACCCAGCTAAACTTGGTATCACTTCCTTCTACATGTGGTAGGCAGGCCCCCCAAAGATGTCCACATCCTAATCTCTGGAACATGTGAATATATTCCCTTACATGGCAAAGAGGAAGTCGGTTGCTAATCAGCTGATTTTGGATCGAAGATCATCCTGGAAGGTTTGGCTGAGCCCAAGGCAATCACAAGGATCATTGAGTGGAAAGCGTTGAAGTGATTTGACTGAGAAAGACCCACCTGGCCATGGCTGGCTTCGAATACGGGAGGGGCACAAGCCCTGGGGTGCAGGCAGCCTTTCTCCAGAACAATAACATGATACATCTGGGTTATTTTAAGCCAGTAAAGTGTGGTAATTTTTCACAGCAGCAATAGGAAACTAATATACCATCTAAAGGAATTTGGATGGCAGCCCCACCCTTAGTCACAGGAGTGCAGCACACCTGTGGTTACTGGCAGCTGCGCCCCTGAAATGGCCAGCAAATGCAACACCAACTAGGCGAGAGGGCCCTGAGCACCCTGGGGACCCTGATGCACGCTGTCAATTGGTGAGAGGCTACTTTGGTAAACAGGGGCCACGGGAGGTGTTGCCCCTCCTCTGGGTGACAGATCTCATCTATTGTTGAGGCATCTGCTTCCCTCTCACACACAGCTTTCAGGAACCCTGGTCCATCCCCAGGTCCCGAGAACCTGGACTGCCTAAGCCAACCAGGGTATTCCAGTCCCTGGCTGTAGTGATGGATTCAGGGACTGGCACAACAGCAAGTTTGGTCACGAAAGCTCAAGGGGCTACTGGCTGAGGACTTTCAGAGTGGAACCCCCCCCCAACTCTTCTTTGGAGTCTACCTGGAGAGATGCTCACTTTTGTTGGACATAAACAGGGCAGCATCTGTACCTGGGGAGGGGGGGCGGCTACACTGCATTACAAAGGAGCCACCCTTAAAATGAAACAGACACGACAGGAAAGAGGGAGAGGGAAAAAATCTCATTTGGTTGACATTGTTTAGGCCCTAGGAAAAGCCTTCCTCTGAATTTTTCAGTCAGGTGAACTGTTAAATTTCTCAATTCTTTAAGTCCATATGAGTTTACTTTTCTATTTCTTTCAGCTGAAAGGTTCCTCACTAATTACAGGGCTTCAAGTTTCTGGAGCTCTGTTTGTCTCTATTCTTAGATGTGGTGGAGACATGCCCACCTAATGTTAGATGTATTAATAGCAATCAATGAGCTATTTTTCGTAAAGGCAATGAAGAAGCACCCTGGGGTGTCCCGTTGGGCTACCTCCTGCAACTTGAGCGAGCTTACTTATTTTTATTTGTGTTTCACTGGTGTGGGTGACCCTAGGAGCTGAAGGACAGGGGCTGTGTTGATTGCATCTCTCCTTCAGGCCAGTGGACATTCTTTTGGGTATTTCTCCCCTTTTCACCTGACTTTAGGGTTGGCTACCCATGCCCTGTGAGGATGGATGGGCAGCTTGTAAACCAAGAGGATTCAAGTCTCAAGGGTAGGACCAGAAAAGCCTGATCCATGCTCTCAAAGTGGCCACCTGGGGAGCCCAGAGGGATGTCCTTCCTGCTTGCGGACCCTGCCGGAGAGTGGCAGGAGCCATCCTGGACTGTGACGTCTGCCCTCCGGACCCTGACTGCGCTCACTCATCGAGGCTGGCCTGGTCCCCACCCAGCACTCCACAGGTGTCCTCTACTGGATGAAATGCTTGCATACCCAGCCAGGAGCTTCTTTTAACCTTTTCTATTTTTATTTTGCCTATAACAGAACCTAAAATGGTATATGAAGATTCAATCTAGGGAGTCAAGGGACCAAATATCTGTTCTTAGGGGGTGGGTTTCATGCCCAAGGCATGGATGCCATTGTATTAGGGGTTCCAGAAGCTTCTGAATCGGGAGAATGATCAGTCACAGCACTTTGTATGCAACGGAGTGGATTACATGACCTGGGGAGTCATAAAGGATACAATAAAGCAGTGCTCTCCACTACGTTAAATGATCTCCAATTAAACGTGAAGCTTGCCTTCCAGATAGTTAACCTTCTCGGAGATAAGTAATCCTCCTCTTGCTACAACAATTTCTTTTACACTCATATTTTTATGGGCTACAATTTTGTAAGAGCTTCATAAGGGATGCATTTTTCTAAAAATACATGTAACCTTCCCAAACACTTTATATCTTGATAGTATATTTAAAAGTCTGTTTTATTTTTATGTGTTGGTGTTCAGTGGTAAAGAAAAATGTTGGAGGAAAGGATGTGTTATGTTCTTTGAGGATTTCAGAAATTATACCAATATATATAAACATACTGAACAAATGACATTAAAATATTTGTTTAACCTTTGTAATATTTTTTATAATATAGAGAAAATTCGCTGGGCGTGGTGGTGCACACCTGTAGTCCTAGCTACTCAGGAGGCTGAGGCAGGAGGATCACTTGAACCCAGGAGATTGAGGCTGCAGTGAGCTATGATCATGCCACTGCACTCTAGCCTGGGCGACAGAGTGAGACCCTGTCTCAAACACACACACACACACACACACACACACACGAAAAAAGGAAGTGGGTTGGACCGCCCAATCCTGCAAGTGATAAAATCACCATCATTGTACAATGGTTCTCAACTGGGAGAAGTTTCCTCTCCATAAAAAGCAACTGGAAATCTGGGGAGCATCCTGGTTTTCACAGAAACCTGGTTGAGGGGCTCTATCTCCTTGCACTTGGTGGGTAGGGGTCAGGAATTCTAAATGCCCTGCAATGTATGGGACGATCTTACACAAGGAACTGTCCTACCCCAAATGCCAATAGAACCCACTGAGATACGTCGCAAGGCTCTGTCTCTCCCTGATGTATCCAGCCAGATAGTAACAGTAGGAAGGTAGGTGTAGACCAGGCTTTCTCAACCTTAGCACGGCTGACATCTTGGGCTGGATGACTTTTTGAGGTGGGGGGCTGTCCTTTGCATAATAGAGTATTTAGCAGCATCCCTGGGCTCTACCTGCTAGATACCAGCAGCACCCCCTACCCGAACCCAAGTTGGAAGAACCAAAAAGGTCTCCAGACACTGCCAAATGTCCCTGTTTGAGATCCACTGGTGGAAACGCAGGTAAACTTTTCGACTTAGTGGAGGGAGAGGAGTGAGTTGCCTGGTGTGATTTCATACTGTGTCAAATAAGTATGAGCATCATCTGCAACTGAGAGAGAATGAAGGGGAGCGCTTAGGTTTGCTCTTTAAAAAAGGGATCTTACTGGGGAAATGAAATGGGATTTTCTAGGAGTGCTGAGAATGCATGCGAGGGTTCTGTTCATGAATTGAAAAGCGGCAGTCTCAGTTCGGCCACATCGGCCACATGGTTTTGGGCAGACCTGAGCCACCTGGGTGCAGGAACAGAGGAGGTGGAAGCAGGGCTTAAAGGTGTTGGGTATGGCCAGGCAGGAGGCGAGAGGGTCAGAGGAGGTGTAGGTGCTCTCAGGGCAATCGTGAAGACGGACCATGGAGTCTAACCTGGGCAAAGAGAAAGGGGAGCCAGGACATGCTGACAGTTGGGAAGATCGTGACAGGGACAAAGGGTTGGCAGCTCCATGTGGTCCAAGCATGTTGCAGGAGGGTTGCACAAGCAAGAAGGATACAGGGTAGGAGGCGTGGAATGGAAATTCTGGATGTGGTGCCTTTGCTAGCAAATCTGGAGTGTGGGTGGTGAGAACCTGGCTGGAGAAGCTGGAGTGTAGGATGCGCCCTCCACCCAGTGCTGAAGGCAAGAGAAAGAGGATGGCAGCAGAGACGAAAAATGCGAGGCCTGCAGCTCCCACTGCCAGTTTTACTCCTGTTCCCCAGGGTAACCCCAGAACAAATAGGATTCTCCTCTTTGGTGTTAGCCTTTCCGGCATCTGCAGAAAGCACTGTGTCGTTCCTGAGACTGCTCCTTTCCGGGCTGGCTGCTTTCAGACATCCCAGCTTGTCCATGTCCCTGTTAAACTATGGGATCCAGAACTGCCCTCGAAACTCCAGCGGGAGGCGAGCAAGGTTGGGGAGGTATCTCACCTCCACCACCCTCTACTCCATCCTCCTAGGGATGCTATCCACAATAGCTCCCCTATTCATAGGAAACCTATCAAAGAAACGAATGCGCTTTGGTGTGACACCCTTCCCAACCAATATTGCCTGTAGGTGGTCACTTCTTTCCATTCTCAGGGCACAGAAAAAGCTTGTCTATTTTATTAATATCTTTCTTTTAATTTTTATTTTACTTTACAGCATACCAGTATAATGCCTCATACTGTCCTAGTTAATTTTTTCCCTCAGTTTTCTTGCCCTTCTTGGCACCATTTTCCTGGTTATGACATTGGCTTCTCTTGACAATTTTCTATGTCTCCCAAATATGTAGTTTTCCGTGTCTCTCACTGTATCAAGCTTCCAGTCGTTTCAACCCCAGAATCCTTCCTCTGGCTCCCAGACCCCTTCCCCCCACTTTTCAGTGTATTACAAAAGGCGAAGAAAGCAGAAACCTCCTACACAGAGTTCAGATGAAACCCCGCCCTACCAGTAGACCCTTTCGGTCATTGACCCAATTGTTCTTTCATCCACAGTTTCACACCCGTTGTGAAATTAGATATATGGGAAATAAATGTAAATCTGCCCAAGTTATTATTCCCCAGTTTACGTTATTCCATCTTGTCTATGAGAATACAACCATGCGGGTTTCTTCAAATGCCTCAGGGAAATCCACAACAGTTTCCTAACGCGTCATCACAGGAAAGCTATAAAAGAAAAGGATGGTCTTCGACATGACATCCTTCCCAACCAATATGGCCTGTAGGTGGCCACTTCTTCCTCTTCCTAGGGCACAGAAACCATCTCTTCAACAGCCTGTTCTAGAATCACTATGTAAGTTATTTGTGTTCACCCACAGATCCTCCCAACGTCTGATTTTTGAGACTCTGAATGACGCTTGCCCATTTTCAGGCTGTTGATGTCTCTTTTACCCCTCGATTCGGTGTTCCCAACCATGACTTCCCTGATTTCTCTGAATGAAATGTGTATTGTTTCGAAGCCTTAGACATACAGTTGGCCTTCCACATTCATGGATGTTTGCATCTGTGGATCCAACCAACCACAGACTGAAAATATTTAGGGGAAAAAAAAGCTACAGTATAAAATAAAAAATAATACAAATAGGCCAGGCGCAGTGGCTCATGCCTGTAATCCCAGCACTTTGGGAGGGCAAGGCAGACGGATCACCTGAGGTCAGGAGTTCGAGACCAGCCTGGTCAACATGACAAAATCCCGTCTCTACTAAAAATACAAAAATTAGCCAGGCGTGGTGGCAGGCGCCTGTAATCCCAGCAACTTGGGAGGATGAGGCAGGAGAATCGCTTGAACCCAGGAGGTGGAGGTTGTGGTGAGCCAAGATTGTGCCACTACATTCCAGCCTGGGCAACAGAGTGAGACTCTGTCTCAATAATAATAACAATAATAATACAAATAAAAAAATCAATATACTATCACAACTATTTATAGAGCACTTAAATTGTATGAGGTATTATAAGTAATCTAGAGATGACTTAAAGTACACAGGAAGATGTGTGTAGGTTACATGCATACTATCCCATTTTACATCAGGGACTTGAGCATCCACAGATTTTGGCGTCTTTTGGTGGGGGACTGGAGGAGGGTTTCTGGAACCAATTGCCCACGGATACCAAGGGATGAATTGCTTAACTGGAATAGTGGTCCATTACATATCCTTACTCATTTTGGGCTAGAATTTTCTCTTATCCAGTGTCAAATGTTGTGATTCAACAGACACTGGCCAGCCACACACAACAGACGGCACCAGAAAAGGGGGGATGTGGACCCACCTCCTGGACAGGAGAGCAGCAGGCGTGTTTGAACAGCCCACTCTGAGAGGCGAGGCACTGTCTAGCAAGACGGTTCAATGTATGACCCCTTTCCTTTGAGTTTTCACATTCATTTATAACTTCGATATGCTGAGATTATATTAAAATTTATCGTCATCAATTGAATCTCACATGTGTTTGAGCCATTTTAATTTCTATATTTAAAACATTTGTATTATAAATAATTGCCATCATGACACCTCCAACATACCAAAGGGGGCTGCAGCATACATTAGAATAAATCACTATGTTTCTATCTCCACTTGCAAATCCATGTAAACTGTTACTTCCATCCTGCGGTAGATAGAATAACAGCTCCCCCAAAGATGTCCTAATCCCCAGATGCCAAAGATGTCCTAATCCCCAGAATGTGTGAATGTGACTTTATGTGGTAACAGGGACTTTGCAGATGTGATTAAGTGAGGGAGCCCGAGAGGGAAAGATTATCGTAGATTATCCAGGATATCCATACATATCTATGATAGCTATGATATTCGAACAATTCAAATCAACTTTAAAAATAGTTCTGTGTTTTTGTTGGTTCTGCAGCTTCTGAATCAGTGCTTTCTGAAATGTGGGTGGGGATTCTCATTGCCTTTGGGATGCAGCTGATCCCACAGAGGGCCTAATGTAAACAGAAGATCCTCCTAGGGGGAGGCAGAAGTCTCAAGTGAGCAGTAGGAGATGGGATGGCAGAAGCAAGCCCTGAGAGAGGTAAGCAAGGGGCCACGCGCCAAGGAATGCATGCAGCCTCTAGGAGCTGAAAAGGCAAGGAAATGGCTTCTCCTCTGGAGCCTCCAGAAAGAAGCAGCTCAGCCCACACCTTGGTTTTAGCTTTGTGAGACTCATTTCAGACTTCTGCCCTCTAGAACTGTAAAATAATACATCTGTGGCTGGGTGCGGTGGCTCACACCTATAATCCCAGCACTTTGGGAGGCTGAGGTGGGCGGATCACGAGGTTAGGAGTTTGAGACCAGCCTGGCCAATACAGTGAAACCCCGTCTCTAATAAAAATACAAAAAATTAGCTGGGCATGGTGGCATGCACCTGTAGTCCCAGCTACTCGGGAGGCTGAGGCAGGAGAATCGCTTGAGCCCAGGAGGCAGAGCTTGCAGTGAGCCGAAATTGCACCATTGCACTCCAGCCTGGGCAACAGTGCGAGACTCCATCTCAAAAAAAAAAAAAAAAAAAGAAGACATCTGTGCTGTTCTAAAGCACGAAGTCTGTGGCAATTTCTTATAGTAGCAGTGGGAAATGAAAGTGCCCTTCCTTAATGCTCCCATGAATATTCCTCATATGCAACCAACAAATACTCCCACACGGTGCTCCAGGCCCTGCACCTGCTGAGGGCTGCAGACAGCAAGAAAGATGTGGTCCTGGCCTTCAGGGAGCTGCACTCCGGCAGGAGACACGGACACCAGACAACTTGCCACACAATTAGTGATTTCATCACCTGCTATTACAACATGGAATCCTGAGAGTCAATGAAGTTCTGAAGGTCAATGAAGGCTGAACCCTAGGCAATGAGTAGGAATCAGGTAAGGGGGTGGGCAGGAAAGCACGCTAGAGAAAAGTGCTTCCCACCTTCCTGAGTGGGATTAGTGTCTTATAATAAAAGAAGCCCCAGAGAGTTCCCTGGCCCCTTGCCCCATGTGAGGGCACCGTGAGAAGATGCCACCTATGAACCAGAAAGCAGGTGCTCACCAGACACTAAATCTGCCTCAGCCTTGGCCTTCCACCTCCAGAACTGCAGGAAATAAGTTTCTGTTGTTTATAAGCCACCCAGTCTGTGGTATTTTGTTACTGTTATTTGCACAAACTAAGAGCCAAAAGGCCACTGGGACCAGGATAAAGACAAGGCAAGAGAGTGATGTCTAAGGCTGGAACTGTGCCGGGATGGGCCATTTAGGCCTCGCAGGACATGTTAAGATTTTAGAAATTTCCACTAAGTTTCTAAGATTTTAGAAACTCCCAGCAATGGGAAAGATTGAAGGATTTTAAGCTCGACAGTAGAATGATGAGACAGGTGTTTTGAAAATATCCCTCTAATTTTAGAATGGAGAATGCATTGATCCAGGGAGACCTAGTTGGGAGAATTTAGAACACAGTGAGTGATGCTAAGGGCTTGGGCCAGGGGGTGGAGAGAAGCAGTGAGCCGGGAGAAGTCTGGGAGGTAGAGCAGGTGAGCCTTGTAGACTGGGTGGGGGTGTGAGAGGGAGAAGGAGCCACAGCTGGCAGCTGAGTCTGCCATGCAGATGGGGAGCCCAGGTAGAGGAGGCCTCTGGGGAGGAGAGGAGGTTGGGTTCAAGGTGCCCAGGAAGCAGGTGGACTTGGGTCTAGAGCTCAGATGAGTGGTCTCAGCTGGGACTATACATTTGGGAGTCACTGGCACATATGAGTGGAGGTTTGAGGGTGGACTGGGCAGAGCAGGAAGAGGTGATGACTGAGAAGACACCACTGGCTCATAAGAGCTTCTCTCTCCCACCAATCTTCTACAGGCCGATAACTTGTAGGGGATTTAACACAAGCAGCTTGAATGATGCGTGTTTCCACGTGCGTCTTATACCTTCTCCCTCCCCTCAAAGGCAGATGCTCTCTTTTTTCACATTTATCTGTGACGGTGTTTAGCACGGTTCGTTACTCAGCAGATGCTCAGTGAGTATTTGTCCACGCGAATGTTTTATTGGAATATGTGGCCCACATGGACCTGTGTGCGTGTATTTAGAGCAAGTTTCATGTCTTGCCTCTATTGCGGTGCAAGCCTATGATGGATATGATATTCGAACAATTCAAATCAACTTTAAAAATATTTCTGTGTTTTTGTTGGTTCTGCAGCTTCTGAATCAGTGCTTTCTGAAATGTGGGTGGGGGTTCTCATTGCCTCTGGGATGCAGCTGATCCCACAGAGGCAGGGAATACAGTGGGTAACAGTCAGGCTCAGGACCCAGGTTGCCTGGGAGTGAATCCCAGCCCTATGAGGATTTGGTCTGTGGATCCTTAAGCAAGTCCCTCACACCCTCTGTGCCTGAGTTTCCTCATTTTTAAAAAGGTGCTAACAAGTGTACCTCTCTCATGGGACTCTTGTAAGAATCACATGAGTTATTTTGGCCGGGCGCGGTGGCTCAAGCCTGTAATCCCAGCACTTTGGGAGGCCGAGACGGGCGGATCACGAGGTCAGGAGATCGAGACCATCCTGGCTAACACCGTGAAACCCCGTCTCTACTAAAAATACAAAAAACTAGCCGGGCGAGGTGGCCGGCGCCTGTAGTCCCAGCTACTCGGGAGGCTGAGGCAGGAGAATGGCGTAAACCCGGGAGGCGGAGCTTGCAGTGAGCTGAGATCCGGCCACTGCACTCCAGCCCGGGCTACAGAGCAAGACTCCGTCTCAAAAAAAAAAAAAAAAAAAAAAAAAGAATCACATGAGTTATTTCTATAACTCTTTATGTATATCATATACTATTCCTCCCTTTATACATAGGAGGGGTACAGTGTAAATAGGGCACTATTGATTTCCATCTTTTTTCCCAGTCTCTGCCATCCCAGTCCTGTGCAGAAGAAACACTTGTTACTGACCATAGCTACCATTTTATAGTACTGAGCGTGTGCTCAAAACTTTACACGCATTGAAACATTTCATCCCCACAGTGGACTTAGGCTACTATTATTCCCATTTTAGGGTGAAGAAGATTGAGAATCAGACAAATTAAGTTTCTCAAAGCCAGGCAGATATTAATTGGAGGGCTTAGGACTCAAATCGATGAGCTTCAAATTAGAAGCCCTTTTCTCTAATGTCGTAATTCTCCTATTTAACTGTGCATCAGAAGTACTCTGGCTGCTCCTTGAAAGTGCAGATCCCAAAGTCCTTATTTTCAGAGACTGCTGGAGCCCAGAATTGGCATTTTCAACAGAATCAGGTGGCTCTCCTGGGCGCAGGCTGCTCCTGAGTGGTTTAGTCATGCTGCAGCCCACCAAATGGTTCCAGAATCAAGCCCAACAGGGTCAGGCTGGCCTCAGACCTGCTCCCAGGCCCTGAGCTAGCAGCCAGGCCGAGAAAGCAGGCTTCAGGGTCACCCCAGGGCCCTCTTGACTCATCTCCAGGATCAGGTGATCCTCTGGGACTGAAATGGGGCACCCTGGCAGCTCCCTGCCTGCTAAGGGTCTTGCTACCATGCTGACCTCTGATTGGAGGCCACTCTGAAACCACTTCTCAGATTCCTTCTGAGTTCCCTCTGCCATTTCCGCAGACACTGCCAGGAACTGACCTGGGCAGGCAGGTCTCTCGCTGCTCAGCCCTGGGTCCCTGTGCCTCAACCCGGATGGCAGACGTCAAGAATAGACCCATGATCCCCCCTGCCCCGCCCCCCACCCCGCCCTCACCCCCTGCCCCCTGCCCCGCAGAGGCCTCCATAGACCAAAGGAAGCCTCAGGGGGTGCTCCGCCTTTTTTCTTTTTCTGCATCACAGAGGATCCGGGAGGTGACCCCTACTCTAATACGCAACATGTGCTATGGAGTGACACCCTCCCCGCACCGCATGTTCAATTGTCCTTTCCAAAAGCCTGCTGTTCATCTCGTTAGAGATGCGCCACAAACAATGCATTTAAAAAGGGACCTGCCTGCCATTTGGATGCGTGATTCATTTAAAGGGAAGAAGGCGGCTACAGGGAGAGCAGAGGCCAAAGGCAAAGGGAGGCTGAGCCAGGACTGGAGCTGTCTGTAGAGACCACGCAGCAGGGAGCAGCGTATGGCCATGAAGACTAATTACTGCACTGTCCATTTTTCTGTCTTGCAGTTCTCAGGCCCTCAGCCTCCTAGTCTGAACGACGAAAGGCAGGAGTGGATGGCCAGGGCCCTTCCAGGCCGTAAATACTTCTAAGCACACTGGAGTCTCATCTCTTTTTACAGGGGAAGCTTTGCTGTTTCAAGGGTCACATGGGCCAGCAGCCCCAGCTGGCCTTAGCTCTGCCCATGCTGCAGAGACCTCAGGGACAAACAAGCAGGATGGAAATGGCTGCACGAACCAAGATCAGCAAGACCAGGGAAGGGGGTGGGCTTTCCAGAGGAAAGAGCCTTGGACTGGGAAGTCCCAGGAGGCTGAGTCACAAGAGAGGAAGAAAATGAAATCCTGGGGAATAAATCCGTGAGGGAACTCTAGTCCACAGGACTAGAAAATTGAGATATCGTCTTAAGGTGAGAAGAAAGAGGTAAAGAAGGGAAGGAACACCAAGGAGGAGCTTAGTGTCTTATTTTTGAAGGCCAGGTCAGGTTGGGCAGGCTGAGCTGGAGATGATGGGTAGATGAATGGACAGATATACAGATGGGGAATGAGGATGTCAAGGTGGGGGAAACTGCAGCCACGCTGTGGAACCCTACTCAGCTCCCCTATTGTGGAGAGCCTTGGTGTTAACTGTTAGGGGACTTTGTATATGTGGTCACGTGTTACACCTTGCTGTCTTGATTCAAATGGTAGTGAAAAATAAGCAGGGAGGCAAGAAGAGTCTGTGCCTCTAAGTGTTCATGCCTACGCATGCCTGGCTTATAGTAAGTGCTCAGTAAATCTCATTTGAAGGAAAAAAGTCTTATTTTCATCACAATATTTAATACGTTGGCTTATACTCAGTATGCTTAATTCATGTTGAATTAAATTTATTATTAGTATCTCCCTACCTTGTCTTTATACGTTTGGAGTAACAGCTTTCCCTCCCAAATTCCTTTCAATTAATTGAAATCTTTTCACATGTTTAGACACTTTCTTACCATTTCTACACGCTAGATAACTTAGATACACTTCTTTATCATCTCAGGAATGTTACTTCAATTATTTGCTTGTCTGATGGGGAAAGCCCAGCCTATAAGAGCAAAAGGACATTGACAAAGAGCATGTGCAACTGGAATGTCAATACTGAATCTTCAGCAGTTTTCCTGCTTCTTCCAAGACAAAAGAGGAGAAAATTAGACAAAGACATATAAGCACAATATTTGCAAGTCATATATCTAAAAAGGTTTATATCTAGAATATATAAAGAACTCTTACAACTCAACAATAAAAAGATAACCAAATTTAAAAACAGGTAAAGGGCTTAAATAGACAGTTCCCCGAAAGAGACGTGCAAATGGCCAATAAGCACACAAAAGGATGCTAGCATCATTAGTCATGAGGGAAATGCAAATCAAAACCACATCAAGATATTCCTTCACACCCACGAGGACAGGTATGATAAAAAAGACAGACAATAACAAGTGTTGGTGAGGACATAGGGAAATCAGAACCCTCATACATTTACGAAAACAGTTGGGCAGTTCTCCAAAAAGTTAAACACAGTTACCATAAGACCAAACAATTTCACTCCTAGGTATATACCAAAGTGAAATGAAATCACATATCTGCACAAAAACTTGTCCATGAATGCTCATAGCAGCATCACTTATGAGAGCCAAAACATGGAAACAAATGTTCATCAACTCATGATGAATGGGTAAATAAAAATGGATAAATAAAATGTGGTATATTCATGCAAAGGAATATTACTCAGCCATAAAAAGGAATGAATTATAGACACATGCTACAACATGATGAACTTTGAAAACATTATGCTAAAGTAGAAGTCGTCATTCACAGAAACCCATGTATTATATAATTCCATTTATATAATGTCCAGAATAGGAAAATCCATAGAGACAGAAAGAAGCTTAATGACTGCCAGGGGCTGAAAGTCCTGCAATGAAACCCTTATGTCCATCTTAACAGCCCTGAAAGCTTTTTGGTGGATGTATATTTATGGGCATCACATTCTCATCGCTTACTTGTATCATTTCTGCTTAAGATGGAGTCATGTCTAACAGATAAATAAAACATTGATAAGCTGGATGGGGACAGGTGGTCAGAAGGTAAAGGAAAAGGATAGTGTAATGACAGAGGAACTACAATCATTAGTGAATTCATGAAATAGACAGGAACCACAGAGACAAAGCTCAACAGGGTTGAAATAAAATTAGGGGGAGAGAAGTGACTGCAGGTTACTATGAGATATGACCTCAGAAACGAGAGGAAGGTGAAAGAATACTTGAACACTGGCTCATCAAGCTTTCTCTTTGCAAAGTTCTCTGACTCTTCCTAGACAGTGCTTTTATTTATTTTTATTTATTTATTTATTTATTTATTTATTTATTTATTTATTTTTTGAGAACAGGGTCTGCACTCTGTCACCCAGGCTGGAGTGCAGTGACATGATCGCTGCTCACTGCAGCCTCGACCAACCTGGGCTCAATGGATCCTCCCACCTTAGCTCCTGAGTAGCTGGTACTATAGGCGTGTGCCACTACACTTGGCTAATTTTTGTATTTTTTGTAGAGATAGGGTTTCACCCCATCAACTCAACGCCCTGCCCTGAGTTGTTTTTAAAAGAGCTATCCACCAGGTGTGGTGACTTACACCTGTAATCCCAGCACTTTGGGAGGCCTAGGCGGGTGGCTCACTTGAGGCCCAGTAGTTCTAGACAAGCTTGGCCAACATGGTGAAATCCCATCTCAACTAAAAATACAAAACTTAGCCGGGTGCGGTGGCTCAAGCCTGTAATCCCAGCACTTTGGGAGGCCGAGACGGGCGGATCACGAGGTCAGGAGATTGAGACCATCCTGGCTAACATGGTGAAACCCCGTCTCTACTAAAAAATACAAAAAACTAGCCGGGCGAGGTGGCGGACGCCTGTAGTCCCAGCTACTTGGGAGGCTGAGGCAGGAGAATGGCGTGAACCCGGGAGGCGGAGCTTGCAGTGAGCTGAGATCCGGCCACTGCACTCCAGCCTGGGCGACAGAGCGAGACTCCGTCTCAAAAAAAAAAAACAAAAAAAAAAAACAAAACAAAACTCAGCCAGGCATGGTGGCGCCTGCCTGTAGTCCCCCAGCAGGAGGCTGAGGCAGGAGAATTGCTTGAATCTGGGAGGCAGAGGTTGCAGTTAGCTGAGATGGCACCACTGCACTCCATCCTGGGTGACAGAGCCAGACTCTGTCTCAAGCAACAACAACAAAAACAACTCAGGTTGGCCGGGCGCGGTGGCTCACGCCTGTAATCCCAGCACTTTGGGAGGCCGAGACGGGTGGATCACGAGGTCGGGAGATCGAGACCATCCTGGCTAACACAGTGAAACCCCGTCTCTACTAAAAATACAAAAAATTAGCCGGGCGTGGTGGCGGCGCCTGTAGTCCCAGCTACTCGGAGGCTGAGGCAGGAGAATGGCGTGAATCCGGGAGGCGGAGCTTGCAGTGAGCCGAGATCGCGCCACTGCACTCCAGCCTGGGCGACAAAGCAAGACTCCGTCTCAAAAAGAAAAAAAAGAAAAAAAGAAAAAAAAAAAAAAAACGACTCAGGTTAATATTAGCTCTAGGAATACAAGAAGGTACAGCAAAGGAGAGGTAACATGAATCAGAACAGAGAGCAATTTATTTAAACTTATATGTTCCTTTCAAAAGGAATGAACAAGATTCACTGAAGAGAAATTGGATTCAGCTTCTATATCCAGTTAAGTCTGGGCCCTGGGCTTTGAAATGTACATTCCGTCTCAGGTGGACATAGGCTCCAGACAGAGATGCATCTTGGCTCTTAGCAAGCCAGCTGCTGCAAGCAGGTACTCCCTGTGTGTTCGCTTGATCCAGCTCATCTAGAAATGACTGAGTGAATAGAGCGCTTTCTAAGTCTAGTTCTAGGGGAACAAATCCCAGGGCCTGCCTTTGCAATTAGATTGGTTTGAGGTTTTCATCTATCATTCGACATTTTTTTCCTACAAGCATAGTTAAAAAGATGGAGGCTGGGGGAGGAATGGCCACAGACCATTCGCATTTCCAGAATCTCTTTTTACTTTTCACACAGAAGAAACGATTAGACTTGGTGCACCCTCATTGAGTTGTTTGCACTAAGGGTTTAATCTCGAACCCACGACATAAAGGCAAACTGGCCCTCCTGCTGACACGCTCCCCTCAGTTACCCCGCTTCACGGAAGCAGCTCCTCTTCCTGTTGACGTGTCTGCGGTATAAGGGGCTGCCTAGGAGACAGGGTAGGGATTCCATCTACGTCCCTGAACACCATCCCAGTTGCTCTGGTGTGAGCAGTCCCTCTCTGGCATGTGATTCCTCAGTGCTAATTTGCATCTTCAATATGCGCCCCTACCAGCAAGTCATTCCCAGGGATCCTCGTTTCTGAGAGGCTTCCCTTCTAGGTCTCATTGAGGCCCACTGGGCTTCAATCCATTCCATGGTCTGGCGCCTCCCCTCAGAAACTAGATTCCTTTGCAAACTGGAATCTTTTCAGTTTGCAAAACCACACCGAGGCCTGTCCATCAAAGGGCTCTGCCAAGAGCCACTGGTCATGGTGAGGCAGGGACGCCTTCATCCTGGGGGAATAAGAAGGGTTGTGACCCATGGCCATCTTTCATTAAGAGCCTTTGGAGGAAGAGGCAAAAGTACTGCTGGATCCTCCTTTCTTGATAGTCAAACCAGCCTACCTAGGAAACTAGGATTTGCCCAGACTATCAACAGGAAGGTTTTCCGGAGCCCTCAGGAGTGAGGTGGCTGAGTGCCTTCTGTGGCGCCCCAGGAGGCCAAGCTCTGCTTCTCCGAACCCCAGTGGTCAGACCTGCTCACGTCTAGGCATTTCCCCAGGACCACCCTACCCCGGGATGGGGTGAGGTGCAGCACATTCACCTGACACCGAGCCACCATTCTGGTTCCAAGGCTGTGTCTCTCCCCTGAACCAGTGAAAAGGGCTGACAGTGTTTTGCTCCTGGGCCTGCTCCCAGCTGCTTACTTGAACCTTTGCTCTGCGAGGGCCTATGCTTTGGCTGCAGCCCTTCCTCTCCACAGTCACTGGGGCCTTGGATAAGTTGTTACTGACTGTGTTCAAGGGGGTGCATCACAGAAAGCTGTCAAAGCAAGCCTTTCGGCACTTTCAGCTTTCAGCTTTGCTGGGCTGTGCTGTTTCAACTGTAGCGACACGGGCACCTGCGAAGCTGCTGCCAGGCTGTGGAAGCTCTGACCTTTTTAATGGAATACTTTAAACCCATGCATACATTTATGTAGTGGAGGGACATCTGCCCATGCTTATGTTATTGAAGGAAAGGGAAACTGGTGTCTGCCTCTTTGCCTCTGCTTTCTTGTGCCATTCAACTCACAATAAGGAGGAAATAACAGAGAAGTCCATTGAACAAACATCTTCTCTTAATCGCGTGCTTATTTTCAGAATTTAATCTTTTTTTTTTTTTTTTTTTAGGACAGAGTGTCACTCTGTCACCGAAGCTGGAGTGCAGTGGCTTGATCTCGGCTCACTGCAACCTCCACTTTCCGGGTTCAAGTGATTCTCCTGCCTCAGCCTCCCAAGCAGCTGGGACTACCGACGCACACCACCACACCTGGCTAATTTTATTGTATTTTTAATAGAGACGGGATTTCACCATGTTGGCCAGGTGGGTCTCGAACTCCTGACCTCAAGTAATTCGCCTGCCTCGGCCTCCCAAATTGCTGGGATTACAGGCATGAGCTACCTCGCCTGGCCCAGAATTTAATCTTTGAGGAAAAAGGTTTGAGAAGAATCTTATCCAAAAATTGTGAGACCAAGGCCTGTATTCTGGTGGGGTTGCCTCCCAGCTTCTCACAAGACTCACAGTATAACTCAACATGATACGAGCTTTTGCCTTTTAATTTAATAATCTCTGAAAGAGAGTCCAGATTTGTTACTATCACATGATCAAATTTCTCCTCTATTTGCCCTGGGAATAATGGACAGAAGAAAATACGGTTAATTCAGGAAGAAAAACTTTGCAGAAAATTAGACAGTGTTTAATTTTAGAAAACTTCCCTCTCTCGTCAGTAGACACCAGCTAGACTAGGGAAACTGTAAAATTAGGAAATGCTGATTTCCTCTCACATCATGAATTTCTAAATCCTAGGAAGAAAAGCTTGGACAGCTTCCGAATATAGAGGAGTTCCATTTAAAGATCAGTTCCCCCCCTTGGAGATGTATCAAAATATTATAAATTCTAAACTGAGACTTAATTCTCAAAGACGTTTTACTTGTACTAAAACAATCTGTCCACAAATATAAAACTCTAAGTGATAAATTGTTATTTTTTTCCCAGTGTGGGAATCTCTAATGTGAAAATGTACTCTATGAAAAGAAATTTTTTTTAAACCACACAAACTGTTGTATAACAAAAATGTATTCTACTCTTTCAACAAAAAGAAATGTTTTTATTTCGGGAAAAGCATCTGATAAAACCTCTTTGGGTTTCATTTACATCCTGATCTTCAAAATGAAAACGGATCCAATATGATCTGGGAGAATATCACCCCACAGACAAGTCCTCCCCGGTCCCAAGGGCTTGCTGCCCTGATTCACCAAGAAGGTACAAACCTAAAACCCATGCTGTCCAAGGCTGCATGCTCTGTAAGGGAAGATATTGCAGGGAAAGAGACATTTTTGGGTGGCCTTTCTCTGTCCATCAATATTTATTGAATTTTCATAAAGTAGGTTTCTTGGCTGAGCATAAATTCATTTAGTCAAGGGGCACGTGTCCATGCTTATGTCACTGAGGGAGAAGGAAACGAAGAGGAGAGGGCGTTGTTGATTGCCAGTGACTCTTTTAAACTAGACTTTTATTCTCCATTTGCCATTTTAACCTGAGCTGGGAAATAGATTCCCACCCCTAATTCATCTCATTAATTAAATGAAGGCATCACAGCACCCAGGAGTAAACAGAATAATTGGATAAAACAGACTTTAAATAAATGAACAATTACTAGGCAAGGCATGTTTGTAGGCTCTGGCTTGTACGAGTATGATGCCTGACAAGTGGAAAAACCACCTTCCTTTCACGGCTTTCTAGCCTAATCTTTTAACGTTCTAAAAATATTTAATTGTCACATAAAGATTGAATATATTCAACATACGCAACGTGATGATTTGATGTACGTACATATTGTGTGATCAGAGCCACGATCAAATGAATTCACACACCCAGCCCATGCTGCACATGAGATCCTCAGAACGTGTTTGTCTTCTAACTGAAAGTAGGCACCTGTAATCGACATTTCCCCATTGCCCGCTCTCGCCTGGTCCCTGGGAACCACCATTCTGCGGTCTGCTTCTATGAGTCGACTTCTTTAGATTCCACATATAGGTGAAATCATGCAGGATTTGTCTTTCCGTCAGACTCTAATTTTGCCTTCGTTTTACAAATGAGCTAAGCCATCCTGGGCCTAAATCACAGTTCTTAGTAGCCTTCACTGGAAACCCAGGAAATGCATATAAGACCTGCTTAAACGTCATTATTGTAAAGCAGTGTTAGCATCACTCGGGCGCTCCTTCCCTAAGAGGTCCTAGGCGAGGGGCAAAGCTATCCAGGTCAATAATACGTCCCTCTCATTCTTGCCCTTCAAGAAGTTGAAAGTCACTCTTCTCTAAATTTGCAGGAGTTCGCACTTTATGACAGTCTATGTAGAAATCTATATACCAAATATGTATCAGCTGTGATGACGGTGCTCATCTATTCCATCTTCACCATTCTTGGAGTATCCTACCTTCACTCAGCCATGGAGCCAGAGGGCCCTCAGATATCCTCCCCTCCCCTCTTCATCATGCCAATGGGAAAAGTGACACGCTGAACCGGCAGGGTATTTCATTCTAGCCCAGCAACTTTGTTCCACAGAAATCACCAACCTAGCTGGGTGCAGCACTTTGGGAGGCCGAGGCGGGGGGATCACAAGGTCAGGAGTTCAAGACCAGCCTGGCCAAGATGGTGAAACCCTGTCTCTACTAAAACTACAAAAATTAGCTGGGCACAGTGGTGGGTGCCTGTAATGCCAGGTACTCAGGAGGCTGAGGCAGGAGAATCGCTTGAACCCGGGCAGCAGAAGTTGCAGTGAGCCGAGATTGTGCCACTGCTCTCTACCCTGGGCAATAGAGTGAGACTCCGTCTCAAAAAAAAAAAAAAAAAAAAAAAGAGAAATCACCAACCTAGTACTTTTCCAGCTGAAAGTCACATTCTACTTATCATCCAGTCAGACTCATTTTTCATATTATCTCCTCCAAAAAGAAGGGCAGGTCAATAATGCCCAATTATTATGCCCTGGAATAACACCCAATCATTATGCCCTGGGGCAGCAGTCAAGACAACTGCGTCCAATTAAATCTAGGAACTTTACTGTGACATTTTAGGGAAAGTTCAGGGACCTGTGGATCAGGGCAATGAGAAGATCTGGCAAAAATCCCTAACTAGGTGGGATGAATTAGCCCAGGCTGAACTTGACACATTCATTTAAAAACTCTTTAAGTTCCCTAGAAAGCTGTAAAATATGAAGAGATGTTCATTGCTTTCATCATTCTCAAGATATTGGCTTCTCACGGCTGTGGTTAAGGAAATTACATCTGTTGGGCATTTTCTTCATTAAATTTCCTGAGACTCTTGGGACCATGGACACTCAATGTCCTTCACCTACTTCGACTTGGATCTAACTTTATCTTTAAGGCCCGTTAATGGATCGAAATTTCATTTTTGAGTGACATGAGTCGTCAACCTACATGCGGGGATTGCTAATGGAAAAGAATTTTCTAAACTCCATGCCAAAGAACATACACCAGCTTTGACTACAACAAGCTATCAGGTTGATGCTTTTAATTTGATAAAACTAGGTATAAATCAAATATTAAGTCAATCAGTAAAGAGGCAGACACTATTATTTATTCTGAGAGGGAGGCGGGCCCCTGGCCATGAAGGGCCTCCCAGGTCATATTAAAAATTCTGTTGCTTTTCCTCAGGATCTGATTTGGATTTTAAGAGAGTACCCCAGCTGCTGGGTTGAAGATGAATTCAAAGTGATGAAGAGTGGATTGGGGAGACTAAGTAGGGACAACTGTAATATTTGCTCTTTTGAATAGAGAAGAGTTGAATGTGTGGAAGCTTCTATCTATCTATCTATCTATCTATCTATCTATCTATCTATCTATCTATTGATCGATCGATCGATCGATCGGTCTGTCTGTCTGTCTGTCTGTCTGTCTATCTGTCTATCTACCTACCTACCCATCTATCCATCCATCCATCTATCATCTATCCATCCATCTATCCATCATCCATCTATTCATCTATCATCTATCAATTCATCCATCCATCCATCCTTTATCTATTTATCCATCTATCTATCATCAATCATCAATCTATTATCTATGTATAATCTATTTTTCCATTTATGTATCTGCTTATTAAACATGTACACATTACAGATACAATTGTTTGGCACCAAAGGGAGCTCTGAAAGTAGCCCGTCCTTGCAATAGTCTCAGACCTGCATTCCTCCCTCCCTAAGCCTGAGTTGTTCTTGCCCCAGTTGTTGGAGGCTTCTTGCTCCCGGGATGTGTCCTTGGAGCAGATGGCGCTCACCAGCCCATGCTGGTGCAGAGTCTGCAGTAACCCGGGCTAACCTGATGAACGCAGAGGCAGGCTTGCAGCTGAAATGCCCCCTCTCCCAGGGATGCCCAGTAGGCTGTAGGAAACGGCCACGAAGGCACCCCCTTTCCTTCCTCAGAAGTCAGTGGCCCCCCAACTTCCTCCCTCTCAAGACTTGCTTTATGGTCCAGTAAAGCCCAGTTCTGACTTTGTCTTCCCCCTTGGGATGAAACAGGGATGACTCACGCCCTCCCCGGCTGCACAAACTAGCAGGGGAATAGGAGCACCCAGAAGGCACCACACAGGTTGGTTAAAAATGCTGTTGCAGGCCGGGTGCGGTGGCTAATGCCTGTAATCCCAGCACTTTGGGAGGCTGAGGCAGGCTGATCACCTGAGGTCACGAGTTCAAGACCAGCCTGACCAACCTGCTGAAACCCCATCCCTACTAAAAAAAAAAAAAATACAAAAATTAGCTTGGCACGGTTGCAGGTGCCTGTAATCCCAGCTACTCGGGAGGCTGAGGCAGGAGAATCACTTGAACCAGGGAGTTGGAGATTGCAGTGAGCTGAGATTGCGCCACTGCACTCCAGCCTGACGACACAGTGAGACTCCATCTCAAAAAAACAAAAACAAAAAATATTGCTGTTGCAAGTTTTCCATGCACAGGATGGAAGGCAGTTTTCACTGTTCTGAGTATGAGCTTCTGAAGCTGAGAGGATCAGGTGGCCTTGACCTTTCGTTATTATCATAAGACATGGGTGTGCTTTCTTGAATCTCCTGCTCCTGTGGGAGATGGTGTGAAGCTCTGAAGCACCTGAGGACGAGCTCTGCCTTTGCTGGCGACCTCTTCAGGCCCAGGGTCAGGCAGGAGGGGCGCCCTGCTGGTACCTTGCCAGGCTGTCCTTCAAAACTCTACCCAGGTGTTCGGTAGCTGCGGACACTTCTACCAGATGCCTCGCTATGCTCCGGTGGCCCTAGGAGCCCCTTGCTTGGCTTGTTTATTCGGGGCTCTGGATTCTCTTTTTCAATGCCAGCCACATGGCTTTGACTTGTTAAGTCCCTGTGTTCAATATTACCAAGATCTTTTCTGAAGGTGAAACCTAAGACGTAATGCTCCACTTGGAATGTGAACCTCACACAGCTGAGTCACATCTGGGCTTACGCTGATTAGGGGAAGTCGTGGGCCCCAGGGTGACAAAAGCCCCATTGCTTCGTAAGCTTTGCATCGAAGTGTGAGGCTTACTAATCAAAACTTCGTTTCGTAGGCATTTATTTACATCATATTTCAATACTTCAGAAACTTAAGACAGTGTCGGGGGCATAGCAGTTCTGAGAAACAGTTTTATGAGAAGACATAAACTGAGGGGTACCCATGAGTATATCTCATCCTTCCTCTCCCAGGCCAGAGTAACAGGTGTGCGGAGATGCTCTTGCCCTTGGCCCCGGGGTGCTCACCTCCAGCCATGAGCTGCCTCACCCAGTTAGTCAGGGGGCTGCGCAGGTGTTTGCACGTCCCACATGTGGCCTGCCATGAAGAAAGTCCGCATACGTGGCTCTAGGCCGTGCAGGCAAGTCTTCCCCAGGGGCGGAAGGAAGTCACCCTGAGACCCTGTCCCCTGTGAGGACCTCTCCTAAGTCAGATTGCTCACTGCTCCTAGCTCCAGCTCCTGCTGCCATCTGCCTGGGGGTTGCCAGTTGACAAATCCTCCCCCGGCTGGAGTGCTGCCGCAGCTTTGTCCCAGGTATATATTCTGTTGCCTGTCCCGGGAACAGCTGTGCTCTGGGTTCTGGGAGCCACACGCTCCAGCACGACTGCTTTCAGGATACGTGAATGAGGAAAGCCTGGGAAGCTTAGAAAGGTATCCTGGATCGGAAGGCCGAGGCGGGTGGATCACCTGAGGTCAAGAGTTCGAGACCAGCCTGGCCAACATGGCAAAACCCTGTCTTACTAAAAACACAAAAATTAGCCAGGTATGGTGGTGGACACCTGTAATCCCAGCTACTTGGGAGGCTGAGGCAGGGAGAATTGCTTGAACCTGGGAGGCAGAGGTTCAAGGTTGCAGTGAGCTGAGATCATGCCACTGTACTCCAGCCTGGGAAACAAGAGCGAAACTCTGTCTCAAAAAAAAAAAAAAAAAAGAAAAAAGAAAAAAGAAAAGAAAGATATCCCGGAAATATACTTCTAGTAACAGCAAGCTTGACTGACCAAGAACAGGGAGAATATTCCATGAGAAAGGAAATGTTTCTTTTCCTGGCTTCTTGCCTTAACCTGGTGGGGCACAGGGTCAGCTGAAGTGTCTCCACATGGTCTGTCGTGGCTGTGGGGAAACAATGGCTTATCCAGGATGCATCTTGCATTATATAGTTGCTTTGATTAGCCTCTGTAAGAACTAATACGTTGTTTGGTTATTATGTTTTCCGTGCTGTGCATAAAGAATAATAGAATTTCACAGATGGAATGAGGCCTGTTGATTTTCTAAAGCATCACTACATTTAGGTGGAGTGACTAAGGTCCTGGAGGTTAAAGGGCTCACCCCAGGCCATCCTGGGCATTTGCCACTCCTCTGGGAAGGGTAAGGGGATCTCACATGTAGCCTCCACACCAGCTCCACGCAGACATTTACCCCCAGGGAGGATGCGAGTTCAGGCTCTGCATTTTGAATTCTCATAAAGGGGCTTGGGTTAATGATCTGTTAGTGCTTAAATGTCTTTAGAAGCATTTTCTTTCAGAGAGTTTTTGAAAAAGTGAATTAAAAAATGCTGGCTGTTTATTGCACATATATCTGGGGACAGGATATAAATAAGTTGGAAAGACAATATACAGACTCTGTGTTGCATGACTGTGATGGGGAGATGAACTACTGGCTCTTCCTTTACCAACCCTCACTCCCGCCCTCCCCCTTTTCCATAACAACAGGAGTTGTCTGGACTCCTGCCAGTGTTGCACAGAGCATTTTGCACCTATTTCCAACACTTGCAATAACCCTCGCAGGCAAAGATTATTATTCCCACTTTACAGATGAAGAAACTGAGGCTCCCAAAGATTAACTAACTTGCTACAAATCACACTGCTTGGCGAGTGGTGGAATTCTAATTTCTCTGATTTCAAGGGTGAACATCGATGTGCATCTCAGAGTTCTGTTAAAGTCATGTGACCCAGAGAGAAACCTAGCCCCAACTCTGTCAAAAACTTCCCAGGACCCACGCGAGTGAGGGCAAAACCGTCGTCTACCTGCAGAACTCCCCTTCTGATTCTGGCAGCATCAGCGAGGCCGTGGGGTTCTTCATCAGATCAGCCACCACGGGGTCCTTGGCCGTCATGTAGAAGAAAGGAATCCCAGTGCTGTTGTTGAAGGGGCCATCACTGATGGGCAGGCAGCTCCCAAACGGCAGTCCTTGGATCTAACAAACACCAGAAAAGGCTTTTTCAGTGCAGAGCTGTGGCTTGACTTGATCTGGGAGCTTAGCTTGTGCCTCTGGCTAGGAAATACAACACCAGGGATGAGGCGGGATCATGGCATCACAGTGGCTCTGACAGGTAGTAAATCAAGGTAAGGTGGTCCCCTGTCTGCCCAATTCACTCCGTGGTGGCCCTAGAATTTCTCCATAGGAGATGCTTAGCAGTGGCATCCTATTTGGAAGGGTGGTGAAAGGATTCTTCTTGAAGCTGCCTGTGCATGGCAAATATATTCACTTCATTAAATTTCATGTTCTTTTGGGGAGAGACAATGACATTTATGGGGGGTGGCGCTAAGCCTTTTCCTCAAGCTGCCTGTTACAGCCACACTGCCTTAACTCCCAAGGTTAACTGCCTCTCCCAAGTTTTTAGCAACTTTAGGGAGGATGTTTAAGTCTTTAACCTCTTGCCTGCTCTTTGGACTTCAGGAACTTTCTGTTATTGTTTCTTTTAGGGCTACATCACTTTCTGATTTATTAGCTGCGTTTTTTATTGTAATCAATAATATTTCATTGTATGACTCAGCAAGTTATGAGAAATTGATCTGTTACCCTTTTTGCATAAAGGAAGTCACAGAAACACGATACGCCAATTTTTCTTCATGATCACCCAGTAGGGTGGGAGAAGGGTGGAGCTATAGTTTGGATATCTGTCCCTCCAAATCTCATGTTAAATTCTGATCCCCAGTGTTGGAGGGGAGGCCCAGTGGGAAGGGTTTGGGTCATGGGGGTGGATCCCTCATGGGCTTGGTGCCCTCCTCAAGGTACTGAGTGAATTGTCCCTCTGTTGGTTTCCTTGAGAGTCCTGAGAGAAGGTTTAAAAAAGTCTGGTGCCAACTGGTCATGGGGACTCACCCTGTAATCCCAGCACTTTGGGAGCCCAACAGTTGAAGATCAGCCTGGGCAAGATGGTGAGACCCCCATCTCTATAAAAAGTTTTCCAAAAAATTAGCTTGGCCTGGTGGCATACATCTGTAGTGCCACTTACTTGAAAGGCTGAGGCAACAGGGTTGCTTGAGCCCAGGAGTTTGAGGCAGCAGTGAGCTATGATCGCACCACTGCATTCCAGCCTGGGTGACAGAGCCAGACCCCATCTATCAAATAAATAAATAAAAATAAAAAGAGCCTGGCACCTTCCCCTCTCTCTTGCTTTCTTTCGTGCCATGTGATCTCTGCACACACCGGCTCCTCTTCACCTTCCATCATGAGTGGAAGCAGCCTGAGGCCTCCTCAGAAGCACATGCTACGCCATGCTTTCTGAACAGCATGCAGAACTGTGAGCCAAATACACTTCTTTTCTTCATAAATTACCCAGCCTCAGCTATTTGTTTACAGCAATACAAATGGACTAAGACAGGTGGTATATCATGTTTCTGTGACTGCAGATATAAACAAAAATATTTATTTATTTATTTTATTCTTCTTATTATTTTTTGAGACAGAGTCTCACTTTATTGCCCAGGCTGGCATTCAGTGGCATGATTTTGGCTCACCACAGCCTCCATCTCCTGGGTTAAGCGACTCTTTTGCCTCAGCCTCCCAAGTTGCTGGGATTACAGGCGTGTGCCACCACGCCTGGCTAATTGTTGTATTTTTAGTAGAGACAGAGTTTCACCATGTTAGCCAGGCTGGTCTTGTACTCATGACCTCAAGTGATCTGCCTGCCTCGGCCTCCCAAAGTGCTGGGATTACAGGTGTGAGCCACCATGCCCGGCCAAAAAAAATATTTAGTGCTGAGGTTTTCCCAAATCCTGCCCGTCAAGCAACCCAATTTTCCATGATTTTATCCCTAACAAAGTGCACCTTGTTGTTACTTAGCTCAGAATTCAGGGGTTGTCTTTGGCCTTGGAACGTCGCATGATAATGGTGTGTAGAATTATAAAAGGCGGAGCTTTAATTTTTTAGGAACATGAAATGTTAAGGAATCTTCTAAAATGGTAATATAACTTTGTTCATATATCCTGTTTTCAGTTTGTCATAGCTGCCCAGAGTCATGCTTTGCATACATGGCATTGTAAGTACTTTCTGAATTTATTGTTTTAATCAAATGTCAATAAGGATTAGAAAGAGGAACTCCTAACAAAGCTAAGAGAAGGACTGTTGAAAGTCAAAATATCTCTAATACATTGGCACTAGACTTTTAATCTCTTGAAAAGATTTGTGTTTTCAACTAAGATCAGTGTCATCTTTAACCTTTATGTCTTTTTTTTCTTTTTTTTTTTTTTGTGAGACGGAGTCTTGCTCTGTCGCCCAGGCTGGAGTGCAGTGGCCGGATCTCGGCTCACTGCAAGCTCCGCCTCCCGGGGTTCAGGCCTCCTGCCTCAGCCTCCCAAGTAGCTGGGACTACAGGCGACCGCCACCTCCCCTGGCTAGTTTTTTGTATTTTTTAGTAGAGACGGGGTTTCACCGTATTAGCCAGGATGGTCTCCATCTCCTGACCTCGTGATCAGCCCGTCTCGGCCTCCCAAAGTGCTGGGATTACAGGCTTGAGCCACTGTGCCCGGTCTATGTCTTTAAGATGTGTCTTAGGAGTGCAAGACACAGCTGTGAAAAATCATTTGGGTGTTGAGAATATCCAACTGGATCTGCATTTGACACTGAAGAGGTTAAGACCATTGCCTCTTTGGTCTTGAAATAAAGTTGCCATTTAGGTAGTTTTTAAGCAAAAAAGGGCCTTAACAACTGCCTGGTTAACCACCTAATTTTACAGATGAGGAAAGCAAAGAAGAGAAGCCAGTGACTTGGCCACAGTCTTGGTGAGACCCAGAGCTGGGGCAAGAACCTGGCCAATGTCCTATGCATTCTATAAAATATTATTTCTTGTCGGAAGTAAATAGGAGTTCACATTACTGCTTTGTAGCTCTTTCATCTCTCTTAACACCCCTAAAAGCCTTCTGAAGGCATGGAAGTTACATCTGCATCACTTATCCATGTCATTCTAGGTGGAATCATGTCTGACAAGTGAGTAAAGCATTTGCGAACTGAACAATTAAAAGTGCAGCGAATAGCTCATTCCAGCATTTACCCACTTTGCATAATAAGCCTCCTTTCCAGAAAAAAAAAAACCTTGAACTCCATTTTCTTAAATGCAGATTTCCATCGAAGCCCTGGTGCTGTCTCTCTCCCCATCCCCACTTCAGCTTCAGGTCACAAGGTGATGGGGAGTTCGAGTCTATGAATTTGTGCCCTGCGCTGGGAAGGGCTGTCCCCGCCTACTCTGCAATTCCAAAGGCTGCTCTGGCTGTTTTGGTCCAGGTCTCGGTCAGACGCAGGTTAGGTGTCCGTCTCCCTGCCTGGCCACCTCAAGGTGGGGATTGGGTACCCAACTCTAGCTGGCAGGAAGCCTGATTATCCATGTCCCTCTCCGACCCTCCCCCCCGACTTCGCCAGGCTCACGGAGGCACCATCGCCTTCCATCACGTACAGTGTCGAGGGTCCCATCCAGCCAGCGCACCGGGCACGTCTGGTGGACCCGGATCCCAGTCCCGAGCGGTCGCAAGCACGTCCCCGTCCCCGTCTCCCGCCGCCGCCTGAATGCCAGGCCCCCTCGCGCTCCCCGCCGGGCGCTTACCTTCTCGTGGGCGGACACGGTGGCCAGGCAGCCCGAGGCGCTGGCGTGGGCCAGGGAGCGGGCGGTGGCCGCGAGCAGTCTAGGGCCCGGGGGCGCACCGGCCGCCTGGCCGCCCTCGCGCCGGTAGGAGAACATCCCGGGCGGCGCGGGGGGCTGCCTGGCGCGGGCGGCGCCCGCCCGGGGCCGCAGGTGCGCGTCCTCCTTGTGAGCCGAGGCGGGGAAGCTCTGCTGCCAGATGCTGCCCGAGTCCTCCAGCAGGGCGGGCATAGCCTCCTCAGTGGAGGCGCTGTCCAGCTCCTCGTCCACCTCGTTGGTGACGGCCCAGGACACGGAGCTCACGATCACGTAGCCCGCGGCTGGGGACAGCAGGGCGCTGCAGCACAGCAGCCAGCAGAGGCGGGTCCCCGGCCGCGCCGGGCGCCGGCTGCGGCGCACGGACATCTTGCAGGCTGCACGCCCGGCCGCGGGGGCCGCCAGCAGCGCTAGTGCCGGGGAGCCCGGCAGCGCCCCCCTGCGGCGGATCCCTGCAGCCGCGCGCCTGGCTCAAAAGTCCAGGCTCGCGGAAGACCAGGTTCCACGCACACGCCGCGCATCCTGCGGAGTCCCCCTCGCGCGCCAGGTCCCGGGATGAGTTAGTGTCCTGCAGGATGGCACAGGTTCCGCAGAGGGTGCGCGTTCAAATCCCGGCTCCATACACACCTCTGC
This sequence comes from Macaca fascicularis, assembly GCF_037993035.2. Lineage (NCBI taxonomy): Eukaryota > Metazoa > Chordata > Mammalia > Primates > Cercopithecidae > Macaca > Macaca fascicularis. The sequence continues at coordinate 5,868,132 of NC_088387.1, forward strand.
TCAACAGCTGTGAGACCTGCCAAGCCACTTAAACTCTCTGTGCCCATTTCCTTCATTAGCTGACAAAGATAATATCTACCTCTTAAGGATGATGGATGGGACGGTTGAACGATTAATATTTGAAGAGGCTTAGAACGGTGCGTGGCATGGAGGAAACGCGATACAGTAGTCCCCTGGTATCTGAGGGGTATGGTTACAGGACCCCCGTGGATACCAAAATCCAGACATGCTCAAGTCCCTTATAAAAAACGGTGCAGCATTTGCATAAAACCCATGCGCAGCCTCCTTTGATATCTAAATTGCTTGTAAAATGCCTAATACAATGTAAATACTATGTAAATTGTTGTTTACTCTATTTATCAGGTAATAGGACCAGAAAGAAAGCCAGTATATGTTCAGTACAGATGCAATCACCCTTTTTTATTTTGTATTTTTCTGATGAAGAGTCTTGCTCTGTCCTCCCAGGCTGGAGTGCAGCGGCACAATCACAGCTTACTGCAGCCTCAACTTCCCAGGCTCAGGTGATCCTCCTGCCTCGGTCTCCAAAAGTGCTGGGATTACAGGTGTGAACCACTGCGTCCAGCTTTTTTTTTTTTCTTCAAATATTTTCAGTCTGTGGTTGGTTGGGAACCCACAGATACGAAGGGCTGACTGTATTTAGTTAACTAGACACAAGGTAAGGATCGTTACCATCATCTTATTAGAGGAGAAAACTGAATAAATGATGGAGGTAAGATTAGCACCAATTCCATCTGATGCCCATTCTCTTTCTCTGCAAGGACGATAGCCCTTCTTACACTTTGCTGTGTCAGGAGGGCAGCGCAGCCAGTTCATCTAACTGCAGAATCAAGTTATTTGCATTTAAGCTGAAACAAACTGGCTGAGGCCACATGCACAAATACCACTTTGGCCAAGCCCCTCATTCCAGGTCACCAGAACTGCGGTCCAAGCCCTGGAAAGGAAAAATGTGGAGGAATATTGCAGGCTTTTGGCTGTTTTCTTTTCCTTTCCTCTCCTCTCCTTTTTTTCTTTCTCTTTCTTTCTTCCTTTCTTCCTTCCTTCCTTTCTTTCTTTTTCTCTTTTCTTTCTTTCTTTCTCTTTTTCTTTCTTTCCTTTCTTTTTCTTTCTCTTTCTTTCTTTCTTTCTTTCTTTCTTTCTTTCTTTCTTTCTTTCTTTCTTTCTTTCTTTCTTTCTTTCTTTCTTTCTTCTCTCTCTCTCTCTCTCTCTTTTTCTCTCTTTATTTCTTTTGGAGTCTTGCTCTGTCACCCAGGCTGGAGTACGGTGGCACGATCATGACTCACTGCAGCCTGGATTGCCTGGATTCAAGTGGTTCCCCGTCCTCAGCCTCCTCAGTAGCTGGTATTACAGGCACACCACCATGCCTGTTGGCTCATTTTTATTTTTTGTAGAGATGAGGTCTCACTATGTTGCCCAAGCTGATATCAAACTCCTGAGCTCAAGCAATTCTGTGACTTCAGCCTCCCAAAGTGCTGGGATTACAGATGTGAGCCACTGCATTGGGACCGCATTTTCTTCATCCATTCATATTGATGGACATTTAGGTTGTTTCTGCCTTAGTTATTGTGAATACTACTGAAATAAATGTTAGAGTGTAAATACCTCTTTGAGATCCTGTCTTGAATTCTTTTGGGTAATACCCATAAGTGTGATTGCTGAATCACAAGATAGTTTACTTTTAACGAACCTCCATACTGTTTCCCAAAACGGCTGCACTATTTTATATTCCTGCCAATGGTGCACAAGAGTTCTAATGTATCCACCTTCTCACCAACACCTGTTGTTATTGTTTTATAATGGCCATTCTAATGGGTGTAAGGTGATATCATTGCAGGTTTTTTTGTCTGTTTGTTTAATTCTTTCTTGTTTGTTTGTTGTAGAGACAGAGTCTTACTCTTTTGCCCAAGCTGGAGTGAAGTGGTAATGATCATAGCTCACTGTAACCTCAAACTTCTGTGCTCAAGCGATCCTCTCTCCTTGGCCTCTGGAGTAGCTGGGACTATAGATAGGCACATGCCATCATACCTGGCTAATTTTTATTTATTTATTTAGAAAAGGGGTCTTGCTATGTTGTCCAGGCTGGTCTTGAACTCCTGGACTCAAATGATCCTCCCACCCTGGCCTTCTGAGGTGTGAGCCTCTGCACCCAGTCACTAAGTGGATTTTGATAGGAATTGAATTGAATTTGTAGATTCCTTTGGGTAGTATGAACAGTTTAACAAAATTATGTCTTCTAATTCATGAATATGGGATGCCTTTGCACTTGTGTTGCCTTTCTTTTATCAATATATTATATATTCTATATATATAGAAGAGATTAAGGGACTTAAATCATATGTATATAAAATTTAGTTAATGGCTACAAATTTGAAGTGTGTGTATATATATAAATCACGTATATAGTATATATGATTTATATATAGTATATATGACATATATAGTGTATATATGATTTTAAATATATATACAGTGTATATCTAGAGTATATATATGATTTTAAGTTCCTTAATCACTTCAGATTTATGGCCATTAACTTCAAGGGGGCATTGGCCCTGCCTGGTAGTGCTCTCCTACTTCTCTGATTCATTCTCCTCCCCTTATAGGAGACTCTTACTCCTTTCCTTTCTCCTACTTTCTTCAGGTCTCTTTTCAAATTACACCTTGTGAGAGAGGTCTTGCTTGAATGCCCTATAAGAAGCAGCATCAGGCCAGGTGCGGTGGCTCATGCCTGTAATCCCAACACTTTGGGAGGCAGAGGTGGGCAGATCACCTGAGGTCAGGAGTTCAAGACCGGCCTGGCCAACGTGGCAAAATCCCGACTCTACCAAAAAATACAAACATTAGCTGAGCATGGTGATGCACACCTGTAATTCCAGCTACTTGGGAAGCTGAGGCAGGAGAATTGCTTGAATTGGGAGGCAGAGATTGCAGTGAGCCAAGATCGCGCCATTGCACTCCAGCCTGGGCAACAGAACAAGACTCTGTCAAAAAAAAAAAAAAAAAAAAAAAAAGAAGGGAGCATCCACATCCCCATAGTGATTTTTCACTATAACACTTATATGTATTTAAGATATTTTGCTTTATTTGCTGATTAGCTCAGTGTCAGTCTTCCTGTACCCGGAACATAAGCCCAAAAAGAGCAGAGATTTGTCTATTTTATTCATGGTTGAGGAAACAATGCCCAGAGTGTAATGCTTTGACATGCTGAGTACTTCGAGGGACAGTGGAAGAGCCTCAGAAGCAAAATCTCTTTCTGGCCTTTTTCTACCCTTCTTTCTCCTGCTCCCGTCTCTCCCACAAGGCAGGCCATAGGAACCAGAATTTCTCTTCCTGAAGATGGATCATAGAAATTAGGACCCCTCTCCTTCAAAGACAGCCATAAAGCCTAGAAATATGACTCTAACTCCCTCTGCCTTTCTGTAAAGGAGCTGGCCATAAAGAGATTCTTGGACCCACCTTGTCTGAGAGTAGGTCTTGAGACCTCATTCCAGAAGGGGTCCTGCCCTCCACCTGGGAGAATGGAATGACACACAGAAGGAGGAAGAAGAATCTGGACAGGCCTTGCTGGGTTTGCCCACTCAGTCTATTACCATTAGATCATTCACTTTTTGTCCAATCACATTTCTTCATGGTTGTCCATTCTTCACCCAACCTAAGCATGAAAATGGACAGTTTCCCCTGAGTCTTTGAGTCTTTATTTCGGCTTTCACGTCACATAAAGCTTCGATGATACGGTTCGGATCTGTGTCCCCGCCCAAATCTCATGTCGAATTGTAATCCCCAACGTTGGAGGTGGGGCCTGCTGGGAGGTGATTGGATCATGGGGGTGAATATCCCCTTTGGTGCTACTCACTAATAGTGAGTTCTCGTGAGATCTTGTCGTTTACAAGTGTATAGCACCTATCTTGCCCACTGCTTCCTGCTCCAGCCATGTAAGATGTGTCTGCATCCCCTTCACCTTCTGCCATGATTCTAAGTTTCCTGTGGCCTCCCCAGAAGCCAGATGCCACCATGCTTCCTGTACAGCCTGTGGAACCATGAGCAATGAAACCTCTTTTCTTTATAAATTACCCAGTCACAGGTATTTCTTTGTAGCAGTACGGGAATGGCCTAATACATTGGATTAAATATTATATACATTTGTTATGCTTTTCTCTTTTTTCTTTTGTTATAGCAGTGTTGGCCATGACCCTTATGGGTGGGTGAGGAAAGGTATCACAGCTTTCCACCCCTACAATCCCAAGTGTTTAAAGAGTACCTGGTAAAAGAAAAAATACATGACAAATACTTAATTTTGGAACACATCACTGTAAATTTTTGATCAGATACGTGTTTCTGAAAAATCTGTCTGCTGCCAGCATGTTAGTGGGCTACCAACTTATCATCATGAGTGAACATTTATGTTCCAAGATACATGTGGGTGCAGCTATTATTACTGTGAAGAGTAATGTGATGTGCCTCTCTCTTTCTGTACTCACCATACTGACAATCAGTAATGTGCCCTAGCGGGATATCTGTCTGTACAGGTTCTCATTATTATTCCTATTTCAAATTACTGTTTCAGAAAATAATATTGCTTCTATGTACACTAACGGATCAAATGTTTGTTTCCTATCGAGTTAAATTGCATGGAAGGTAGTGCTGTAATAATGTCACAATTGATGGGGGTGATTGGTTGTGGAATCTGCAGATGGCCAGGATCTCACTGCTGCCTGAGGACCCTGAGTAGGTCATTTCCACCTGGGAATGGAGCAATTGGGATAATGATTTAGATGTTATTTTGAGTGAGCTGAACTGGATAAGGTAGGTGGTAGAGTGATGTGGTTGACAACTCCAGTTGTTTGACACCTCCCTGCATCCATACCCATTAGGAGTACCTTATCTTGCTAACTCTGAGTTTGGCAACATGACTTGCTTTGGTCAATGGTACAAGACCACACTTGGTGCAAAAGGAGGTGTGAGCCGGGCGCGGTGGCTCAAGCCTGTAATCCCAGCACTTTGGGAGGCCGAGACGGGCGGATCACGAGTTCAGGAGATCGAGACCATCCTGGCTAACACAGTGAAACCCTGTCTCTACTAAAATACAAAAAAAATTAGCCGGGCGAGGTGGCGGGCGCCTGTAGTCCCAGCTACTCGGGAGGCTGAGGCAGGAGAATGGCGTGAACCCGGGAGGCGGGGCTTGCAGTGAGCTGAGATCCGGCCACTGCACTCCAGCCTGGGGGACAGAGCCAGACTCCGTCTCAAAAAAAAAAAAAACAAAAACAAAAACAAAAGGAGGTGTGAAAACATGCTTGTGTGTTTCCATGTCTGCTTTCTTGGACTCCCTCCTGCCGTGAGAACATGCATGAACTGGCCCGTTGAAGGAATGTGGGAACCACATGGAGGACAGCTGAGGCCATCCTAGACGAGCTAGCTGCTACACACCTGTCAGGAACCTTGGAGAGCTGAGTGAGCCCAGCTGAGATTTGTTGAGTCCAGGCCAGAACAGCAGAACCAGCTACCCAAGCAAACTATGGACTGGTGAGGAATAATATATAGATGGTGGTTGTTTTAAGCCATGAAGGATTAGTTTGTTATACTGTAATAGTGAACTGATCCATCGTACAAGCAAAAAACGATCTTTGCAACCTGCTCTGTGGATTCTTTATGGCTAATTCTTTATGGCTAAACTAAGAAAAATCTAAGTTTGGGGTAGGGGATGAGGGATTTCCTGTTCACATTCATGTTCACTTTCAAGTAATAGACCACCAATTACTTTCAATCATAGGAACGATCTCTGTTCAGTAATTAAAATGTCAGTGTAATAATCAAAATGTCAAACTTTATTAAGATTGACATCTTCTCCTCTCTCCTGCTAGCTGCTTTAGGACTTGAGGGCTGAGGTGGGCGAGGCAGATGTGGCTGTATTCTTTTTCATTTTTCTCCTTGCTGGGCCTCATGTCTCAACTCATCAAGGAAGGGAATTGGGAGTTAAAAACAAAGACTTGCCTATGAGGCAGGTGCAGCTCTATTCTCACACCAGAGCTTGTTGGTCCTGGTGGCTTGCTTTCTTCCTCTTTTTCTTTTCCTTCTTTTCTTTCTTCTTTTCTTTTTCTTTCTTTCTCTTTCTCTCTCTCTCTCCCTCTCTCTCATTCTTTTTCCAGACAGGGCCACACTCTGTGGCCCAGGCTGGAGTGCAGCAGTACAATCATAGCTCACTGCAGCCTCAACCTCCTGGACTCAAGCTATCCTCCCACCTCAGCCTCCCAAGTAGCTGAGACTACAGGCACTAACCACTATGCCCGGCTAATTTTTTACATATTTTGTCAAGACGAGGGTTTCACCATGTCGCCCAGGCTGGTGAAAAACTCCTGAGCTCAAGCAATCCAGCCGCCTTGGCCTCCCAAGTGCTGGGATTACAGGTGTAAGCCACTACGCCTGGTGGCTTTTCAAGCCCAGCTCGCTTTCTCTTGAAATCCTCCTGTGTGCTTTTTAGTCTTTCTTCCACCAGGAACCTCCAATCCAATCCCCATAAAGTGGGCAATGCCACTTATTCATTTAAGACAGGGTCTCGCTCTGTCATCCAGGCTGAAGTGCAGTGGCGTGATCGTAGTTCACTGCAGTCTTGAACTCCTGGGCTCAAGCAATCCTCCTGCCTCAGCCTCCTGAGTAGCTGAGACTACAGCCACCTGCCACCGTATCCAGCAATTTTTTTTTTTCTTTTGTAGAGATAGGGTTCTCATTATGTTGCCCAGGCTGGTCTTGAACTCCTATGCTCAAGTGATCCTCTCACCTTGACCTCCGAAAGTGTTGGGATTATAGGTGTGAGCCACAGTGCCTGTTCACCTTCTATTTTTTAAGATACACTTTTATATATAACGTATGCAGAAACGCAATCAAGTCAAATCACAAACTTTGTGACACGGTTTCGCAAGGTGAACACACTGCACTGTATGGCTACCACCAGCCCAAGAATGGGAGCGCCATGAGGGTTCCTGGCATAGACTTCATGGAGTCGCAGCCTTGACAGCCATTTTTAGACCTGATATAAGCTGTTTGAAATCCAGCTGAACTGTCATCCTTGTCCTCAGTGAGACTTCTCCTCTCTGTGTGGTGTTTGCAATATAGCCTGCTTGTTCCTCATCCCACTGATGCCAAATCCAGTTCATGCCACAGCTGCTGGCTGTGGAAAAAATCTAATGGTCAACACTGGAGTCATGTAAATGAGTTCCCTCCTTTATGCATGTTTTCTTTAAATGACCCAGATCCACAAGTCCTGAGGGAAAGCCTGAGGAATAGCTCCCTGGGCTTCAATAAAGGCAGGTCCCTCAGGCTCAACCACAGGCTGGTTGAGCTCCCTGCTGCCTCCAGACTCCTCCTGGCCCTCCTAGTGATTCAGTGTCCCTAACCTCTCTGGGTCTGTGAGCAATAAACTTCTGCTTCCTGCATGTTACTTTCACCAACACACCCAAACTTTACTCTCTCCCCCATCCACCCCATCAGGGCTCTCCTAGGCAGGTCCCAAGATCAAATAAGAAAGAAATCATAATAATACAAATCACGACAGTCCCAGAACTCCCTCCTCCTCTCTGTTACTACCCATCCTCACCCCCTATCCTAACGTCTAACGCTACAGAGAAACAATGAAAATTGTTTTCTTTGGTAGACTTGGGCATTCAAGGACAGAATGCTCAGAATGACTTCTGCTAGCTCTTAGCTAATCAGTTTACCCCAAAATATGCAAACAAAATTCACCGTTCCCAGACTTACAGATCCTGCTGTTGCCTCTGTTCTGTGACTCAGTCCACCAATTGTCTACTTACTTACGAGCAAACACATGACATGCAAAGTCACTGAGCAGTAAGCAAAAGAATAAATGTCTCTGACTCATTCTTCAACAACAACTCCTCCCAGACAGCTTGAGATAATATATTAAATGTAGTTGAAAAGGGCTCTTAAATATGATTTTTTTAACCATAAAGATGAGTAATTCTTAATGAACCTACAGACGTATAGTTCCTGTGTTTAAAATTTCTAAGCATTTAGGGAAATGTAATTCATTTCATAAGTAAATGTAATTCATTCCATATGTAAATATACATGAAATTTAGTTCCTTTCATATGTAATATGAGATCAATAAAATATTCTCTATTTTTTCCATGTATACTGGAAATCATGTTAAGCATGAATTTTAAAATTCCTTTTAAATATTATAATCAGTTACATAAAAATGGATTTTGTGTAACAATGATCTATTCCTACTTTCAGCAGTTTTTAGGATTTTGCTACAAAAAGAGAACTAAAGAGTGATTCAAAGCAGGACATTAGCCTCTGCTACAGACATTGTTGCATTCAAAATTCTCTCACTTTAAGAAAATTGGGATAGTGAACCAAAGGTGTTTAATGGACCAGTGAGTTTAACAGTGATATCACATTGATTTTTTTTTTTCTGTTCCTCACTGCCTGAGGGGATCTATCTACAAATTGTATTTCGATCGAGGCACCACCAAGGGGAGGAAAATATTACCACTGGCATTTTACTGCTTGTACCAGTTGGTATTCTTCGAACTTTTTCTTTCTCTGGAGCCTTAACCATTTCTTTACTCCCAAGAAGCATTCTCAAATTTCTTTTCTGCTGTGTCTCAAAATAGAAATACCCGGAAAGCCCCAAAAGAAAAGCAACACAGGCAAAAATTATTCTCCAAATCAGTTTATATATTGTATCAAAACCACCTCCTTAGGAATACATAAACATAAAATAGACAATGCTACATCTATTATATACATAACATCGTCTTCCGTCAATAGAAAAACTCTAGTATTTAATATTTTTAAGAATGGAAGTCTATCAGTTTTCTTATTCTCTATACAAATAAATAATCTCACACATTAGCATCGCTTTCTCTGAAATAAATGTCTTCAGAGCTTTGGGGTACATCTGATATCTGAATCACAAATTGTTGTCCATCTTTTAGGGTTATGAGGGCTTCTTGTCCCATAGGAAGGCTGAGTTTAACTGCGCTTTCCGTGGTTTCATCTTCCAACAGCACTTGGATGAGCTGCAAGAGGGAAATGTTTAAAGGGAAAAGGTAAAAAGAGACAGTTATACTATTCCTTGTTGCAGGAACTACCATTGGAATTCTTCTACCAAGCCTGTGGTCCCACCCTGGGATGTAAAGGAGAAGTTCATGCATTTATTCTTTTTTTTTTTGAGATGGAGTTTCACTCTCGTTGCCCAGGCTGGAGTGTAATGGCGCCATCTCAGCTCACTGCAAACTCCGCCTCCCCGGTTCAAGCGATTCTCCTGCCTCAGCCTCCCAAGTAGCTGGGATTACAGGTATGTGCCACCATGTCCAGCTAATTATGTATTTTTCGTAGCGACAGGGTTTCACCATGTTGGCCAGGCCGGTTTTGAACTCCTGACCTCAGGTGATCCACCTGCCTCAGCCTCCCGAAGTGCTGGGATTACAGGTGTGAGCCACCGTGCTCAGCCCATGCATTTATTCTTACTAAGAGAACGCCTGATTTCTCAGGAAAACACTCAGGGTCCAGTGAGGACTCAGTGGGAGGCTTTGCAAGGCAGGGATGGTGCAGGGGCGGGGAGCTGATGGGCTCTCTTTAGGGAAACGAAGAGGGCTCTGCAGTTTGTGAGAAATGTCCTCGTGAGAGCAAACCAACACTCTTCTTTAACAGACACCGGAGAAAGCAGCTGAGTCGTGAAAGTCGGGAGGGAGCCTGTGAAAGGCACCCACGGTCTCCATGTGGTTGTAGCACCCACCAATTTGGGGGTCTCCAGACGGCTACTAATCCCCGCATTCTCAACAAGTCTCTGGAGCTGACATACTCGGCTCAAATTCCCACACTGGCTCTCCTTCTCCCATCCGTCAAATAAACCATTAATTTGTGGAGGGCGGGAACCTATGAAAACAGCAATCTGGTATTGGTGACTCAATGGGGAAGTAACAGATTCGAGAGGTGTGGAGGTTCCAAGTTAGTAGAAGCTCTCTTCAGCCACTTCACCTGACGAGCAAGTCTTCCTGTCGGAGAATGGCGAAGGTACCATCACTCCCTTAGCTCCAGGAAACTTGGCCATGACTACTTTAAAACCAATAGAAATGTATTCACTTGGTCTGATTTCATCAATAAACCTCCTATAAGCTAGTGTATTTTGACAGAGATGTGTGCACTGTAACTTCAAATGCAAGGTTCATGAAAGTTGTCTCATTCTTTCTCTCAATTCGACAAAAACCATCACCACCCCATGAAAAGATGTTTTTCTTTTTCAAAAAATTGTTTTCACCTTTATCTTAGAGGTGAAGAGACACTTAAAAAAATTTGTTTTGCCCTGCTGTAATCCTGGAGTACATGACCTAAATTTGTTATTTGATATCATTCTAGTTTTTCACTTTGTTCTTAAACATGCCTTGGCATCTATTTTGAATGCCGCTAGAATGTAGAAGAGGGACAGATGGATATGGCAATCCGGAATGCTGACTTCAGTTGTTACTGTAGGTGCAGGCCAGAGCTAAACTGTTCAGGGAATGAGGCTGCCACAGCTGTGCAGCTGAATGGGGTGTTAACTCGCGGCAGATGAATGCAGATGGGACACGCAGGGTGTGCTTTTTTGTTCATAATGAGTGCAAGTACTGAATAATGGATGCAATGAAAATCAGATGAGCGTAACTTTTTGGTGTGCTTGTTTAAGTCATTATAGCTAATTCAGCAGGCAGGAACGAACAGAAGCAGGTTTAATTAATCTCTAATGTGTATTACCTTGGATTACCTGACATTCATCTGCTTGTATTGCTTTATTATGTAGTTCAATTAAGTATTTAATAACTTCTCTATTGTTTCCACCCATTAAATACAGGTCAAACCTCATTGCAAGAAACTTCAGAGAAGCTAAGGGATTGGGACAAGAGTGTCAACAGAAAGTGTTCAGCTTCCTCCGTGGTGGGGAAATAACGATGATGACCAGTGGTTACTGGGTACTTACTATATTCTAGGAAATGGTCTAAGCATTTTACAACAATTAACTCATTTAAACCTCCTAAAGGGTCCTATGGAATTAGACATGAGTATCCCCATAAGTTAAGCAATGTGTTCAAGGTTCTAGCTAATAAGGGGAAGAAGTAGAATTTGAACCCAGAAATGTATGAACCAGGATTGCCCTTATCAGACTTCAAGGTATTTTTAATAATTAGTCTCAAGTAACCAATTTTGGAATTAAAGCAGATGGTAGAAAACGCGCTCAGGGAGAGAATGCTGAGAAGGACAGTCTTCGAAGGATCTGTGGAGGTGTAAATTCCTGTTCTCCCAATGATTAGTGAGGTGACCTTGGGAAAATTACCCAACCCTTTAAGATCCTCAGTTATGCCAGTTGTAAAGTGGGGTTGATGGTAACACCTATTTCATTGAGATGAAAATATGCATTTAAATGCTCAGCTCCGGGAGACTGTCAGCGTCTGTTCTTCATGCCTTCTAACTGTGGCTGAAGAGGTAAAAGCTTACTCCTGGTTACCTTGCTGACTAAGCATGTGTATGTAATTTGACTGACATTCTCCACTTGGCTGAACTTTAGTCCGGCTCTTGAACCTTCTCCTTCGCCCACTTCCTTGTAAAATCCAGTTTTAGCAAGAACCCTGCTGAGTCACTTTAGCAAGAATGCCCCATCTCCACATCTGATCAGTTTCCTCATCCTCTGCCGGCCTCCAAGTGATGTCCGGTCACCCCAGCCGGCTGGACTTCTACAAGAATCCTGTTAGGTGGGTTTAGCCAGAATCCCCCTTACCTCTGACATTTCTTCTTAGTAAGTTCCCATCCACTGACCCCCACCCGGCTCCTGGGCTACAAATTCTGCACCCGCCACCCTGTCCCTGCTATACTCAGAGTTAAAGCCAATCTCCCTCCCCGACTGCAAAAGCCCAGTGGAGATGGTCCTGAATAAAGCCTTCCTTACAGATAAAGCCTTCCTTATGGTGCTTTAACAAGTGTCACTGAAAGATGTTTTTGTTTTTCCTTTAACAAATTGTCATGCTACACTCCGACCTCTTGCCCCAGCCGGTGAGCGCAAAGAAATTGCTTTACTTGGAGATGAACACTGCAGCCCAGCATGAATGCTGGCCCGGCTAGGGCTCTAGGGAATGCTGCAGAGTACACTCAGGTACTTCCCACTGGCGGCCCCTGGAGGGCTCTGCCGCCAGGTACAGCAGCAGGGAGAGCCATTCTCCTAGGCATAGCCTGGCCAAGCCATCGCCTCTTCGGATCTAACTGGGCCTTGTTTCTGCCAACTGCCTGGAAACACCTGCTTCCTGAAAGCGCCTTAGCTGCCACCAGCTAAGGAGGCCCAGCTCTCATCAGCACCCCCAAGTTGGGGTCAGTGTTGCACTACGGCATGCTTCATTGACCATGTCTGCTTTTTTCACATGGACACTCATGGAGGAGGTGAGTTTCTCATTTACAGACAACATCTGAATCCACCTCACAGAGAGCACTGAATGCACCTGGATGTGTGACTGACTATCTCAAAGTGAGAAACAAAGACCAAATGCAGATAGGGAACGGGGAAACCTGGAAGACGCATTTCCCTGGCTCCTGGTTTTTTTGTTGTGGTGGTGTTTCTTTTTTTTTTTTTTGATCTAGGGAGGTGTCTTGTCCAAGCGTTGCTCAATAACAGTGTGTGCAAGATCTCTGCAACTGGAGAACTCGGAATGAGAGTTTGCTCAAGAAGGGAAGGGCCCTGGAAGGTTCCTAGTATTCTGCGGACTCTAACACGTGAAGAGTTTTAGGCTGTGACTCATTGCCATGGCCGAGACCACTATTAACCTGCTTCAGGTTGAATGATTGCACCTGCTTCAGTTTCCTATTAAGCACAACTCATCTGTGCAGAGGGGAACTTGTGGGCACAAAAAGAAGAAGATGGATAGCGGCTAAACATCAAACATGTGCACAGAAATTAGTCCTAAGACAATTGCTGTCAGTGTTTTTTTAACCAGCTCACTCCCCGCTCCTCAATGCAGGCATTTCTGTTGTTCCTCCGTCAGCCCAGCTCTGCTTCACGGCACTGAGGTCCATGTCCGACCTCTCCAGCCTGCGTCCTGCACTCCTCAGGGCATAAAACAACCTCCTGTCGAGGGTTGTAGGTGAAGAATGGACTTGAGATCAGGCAGGCTGGGGCTCCAATCTCTGTTCCACTATTTCCTTGCATTTCCTTACTGTGTGACTTTGTGCAAGTCACTCAGCTTCTGTGAGGCTCAGCTTCCTCATCCATCAAATGACAATGACAAGAACAAATACTCTACAGGATGGCATGGCTTTCAGATAACATACACAGGGGCTAGATAGTAGGTGTTGGGTAAATAGCAACTCTAATCTTTATGTCTTTCAGCAGGTATCCCAATGTAATCTTTTCAAAATCCTCTCTGTTCAGACCACCCGACATTTCCTTTCTTTGAACACTAGGGGCATTTCCAGTGCATGCCCCTCAGAGGTGACACACCACCGCTAGGTGTGCTATTGCTGGGTTAGTCTAACCAGGCCAAGTACACTCTGGGAAGGCAAGACAGACCCAGGCCATCCAGAGGGTCCACACTTCTAATCATGCCAGGCACCTATTAATGTTCCACAAACCCGAGCCGACCAGTAACCAACAGATAGTGAATTAAACTCCCCCCCCGACCTAGGGTAAAGATGACTGTAGAATCCTTTATCATTGTTTGGACAAAGTGATCTTGAGGGTTTTCCTAACCACTTGTGGCTCTTATTCCCCTTGAAACAGCTGTGTGGAAGCGGGTCCTGGGGTCCTGGTGTCCCTACCTTATTGCCCGTGGCAGTGTCCACCAGGAAGCCCAGGATCCTGAGGACCATGTTGCTCACACCCACAGGATATCGGCCCTGGTCCACGTGTGTCGGCGTCACCCCCAGTGACTCCACACTGGGGCAGGCACACGTCTGGGGCCATGAGGAATTCAGAGGGTGGAAAAGTGCCTGGTCTGGCTGGCCAAGAGTCGGGTCATCTGGTAGCATCTCCTTGACATTCCCCATGTCCTCCTCCTCCTCTTCCTCCTCTAGGCATGACTGAAGTGTATGAATCACATATTCCAAAAGCAGTAAGTGAAACAGATGCCAGGAGCCTACATTTAGATAGCAACCAAAAATGAATACATTTGATAGACAGACAATAAAAAAATCACTGTGAAACTAAGAACTTTTCTGTGGCTAACACCTGTGTACGTGAGCCTCGTTCCAATAGCTGACCCTGAAGGGGCCTGGGTGGGCCTCTTACGTAGCATCCATCAGTAGAAAACCCCTGGCAGGGCAGCTATTGGACAGAAAGGACTGAAAGCTAAATAGCCTAAGCCATGAAAAGGAACTTAAAATCCATCCAGTGTGAGATGGGAGGAAAGCAAACCCTACAGGGAACTGGGTGCTGCTCCCAGAGCTGGAGAGGGTGCCCCTCAGCCTCACTGCGCCCCACGTATGACCCACAGGAACGTCCAGAAGGGGCGGGAGGAAATGGGGGCAGCGAGCAGAAGGAAGGCTGCTGCTGTTTTGTGGTGCTTGAGACGTAGTGCCCTGCCCCTCTCGCAGACCCTGTGGTTGCAGTTCTTTGTGTGGAAGTGAGTAAGGAGGCCGGCTGGCGTTCCACCTGTGAGGCATCTTCTCAGGTGGGCCTGCAAGTGCTGTCGTCAGAGAGACAGGAGGGTATGCGACTTAGCTGAATGCTCCAAATCCCAAGGCCTTTGCACTCCCAGAAAGGAAAACAATCATTAATGTTTGCTTGAGAAACGGGGGGAAATCTGGCCTACTGCAATTGTTAAAAGGTAAGTTTTAAATAAAGGTAAAACCATGACTCTTACAAATATAAAATGGACACATCAGGCTGGGCACAGTGGCTCACACCTGCAATCCCAGCACTTTTGGAGGCTGAGGTGGGCAGATCACGAGGTCAGGAGATCGAGACCATCCTGGCTAACACGGCGAAACCTCCTTTCCACTAAAAAGTACAAAAAAATTAGCCGGACATGGTGGCACGTGCCTATAGTCCCAGCAACTTGGGAGGCTGAGGCAGGAGAATAGCTTGAACCCAGGAGGCGGAGATTGTAATGAGCTGAGATCGCGCCATTGCATTCCAGCCTGGGTGACAGAGTGAGACTCCATCTCAAGAAGAAGAAAAAAAGGACATATCAGAGGTTTTATTTAACTCATTAATTAAATGATACATTACATCTTATTGCCACATCAGTTAAGATGTTGCCACTAGTTCAAAAGAGAATTCAAAGTACTAACTATATACTACAGACAGAAAAGAATGCTGACAGTGACAAATAGATGCAAAAGGGATCTGTCCTCAGGGCAGTGTCAATGGCAACCACCTGATACAACCAACTTGTATTTCTGTGGATGAGGGTCATCTGCATTATCAGTTTGCTGCAACTTTACAGAGCTATAAAAATAACTCAAAGACAATGGAAGGTAGAGATAACCCAGAAGGCTGTGCCAACCTTTTGTCCATTTCAAAGCCTTTTGTCCATTTCAAGTAATCTTTTCATCCATTTCAAAAGCCCTTCACAAGTTTTTCCCTGAGTAGTGTTCTATTCCTCCACGGATCTGGGCGAGGGGTAACTGCCCCCGTGGAAGGCATGACCTTGCCTGAAGTGAGCTGGACATCGTCTGGCCTATTTAACCTTGGAAAATCATAGTCCGAGTCTGGAAACCATTGTTCAAACTACTGGTGTGAATACATTGATTTCATATGGAGGTACAGAGAAGGTAGACTGGGAAAAGTAACAACTACAGACTAGATTTCTTTTCTTTTTTTGAGACAGAGTCTGGCTCTGTTGCCCAGGCTGGAGTGCAGTGGCACAATCTCAGCTCACTGCAACCTCTGCCGCCCCGGCTCAATCAATTCTCCCACCCCAGTCTCCCAAGTAGCTGGGACTATTGGGCCACCACATCTGGCTAATTTTTGTATTTTTTTTTTTTTTCTGTAGTGACAGCGTTTCACCATATTGCCCAGGCTGGACTTAAACTTCCAGGCTCAAGAGACCTGCGTGCCTCAGTCTCCCAAAGTGCTGGGATTACAGATGTGAGCTACCACACCCGGCTCGGGGCTAGCTTTCTTTCCGTGATGCACGTGAGCTCTGCTCTCTCTCTGCTCTGGAAGAGCATGAGCATATAGCAGAGTCAGTTTGGACTTCATTGAAAGGCAGAGTCCCACTATAAGTGAGTGTCACCTATATGGCAGCTGACAGCAGCAGCCCTCAGGAGCTCCAAGGTGTCTGCAAAGCTGGTCTAGAATAGGGCTTGCTTTCTCTTCCTTCTTGCTACGAGAGCATCTGGCAGCTCTCTGGGAAGGGATCACTTGCCACAACTACTGTGCAAACTCACAGGAGTGGAGACTTTATCCTTCCACCGTATGCCCAGTGCCCAGGAAGGTGCTTGGGAAGCAAGAAATACCTTTCAAAGGAATGATCCATTCCATGAAGCTGGTGAGCTAAGTAGTGAACTTCCCTTCCTACAACCTTTTTTTTTTTTTTTCCTTTTTTCTTTTTTTTTTTTTGAGGTGGAGTTTTGCTGTTGTTGCCCAGGCTGGGGTGCAATGGTGTGATTTCAGCTCACCACAACTTCTGCCTCCCAGGTTCAAGTGATTCTCCTGCCTCAAGCTCCCGAGTTGCTGGGATTACAGGCATTCGCCACCACACCTGGCTAATTTTTGTATTTTTGGTAGAGACAGGGTTTTACCATGTTGGTCAGCCTGCTCTCGAACTCCTGACCTCAGGTGATCCACCTGCCTCAACCTCCCAAATTGCTGGGATTACAGGTGTGAGCCACAGCACCCAGCCCCTACAACCCTTTTTATAAGGCAACTGCATCAAAGATGCAACCTTCCCCAACAGAAGACGACCAGTAATTTGATCAGGAAGTTTGCAAAATGCACATTACTTCACTCTTTCTACCATCTGCATACAATGGCAACTTAATCATTATTCCTGAGAGTTAAGTATGAGGGCTTCAAAGAACCCATTTTGTCCTTCATCTCAGTTGTCTCTCTCAGTGCTTTCCTCAAAATGTCACACAGCTCATAATTCAAGAACCAGGAGAAGCTTCCTGTGTGTCTAACGATGATGAAACAGGAAGGAAAAGCATGGTCCATCTGTTTGACAGGCTCACACTGACACTAAAAAGAAAAATTACTATCGTGTTGTATGGTTTGCTGTGTCTATGTTATATTTTACATAAAAAGGTTAAAAGAAGATGGCTGGATTCTACATAGCAATATGCAAAATACTTACACCATAACGACATTTTTAAAAGGTAGAACACAAAATATTTTCTTATTCTCTGACTTACCAAAACTGTCTCTGTGGCAGAGGGTCATGGCTTTGCTCACAGCAGTGAGAAGAAGGTTCCATCTCAGCTGGAAGCCGGCGGCCAATTTGATAAACTCTTCTTTGCTTCTGCTGGGCTATTAAGTTTTTGTGAGAAAAAAAGGCTGCAGTTTGTGATAAAATCAAGAAGCATAGTATGTTTTCAAAGGCACACATTTGTCATGCACATGCAGTTTTAAAGAGCCAAAGGAGAGGAAGATGAAATAACAAGAGTGGGAACTGAGGCAGCACGGCCCATGCCTGGTCTTTCTCTGTCTTCCAGGGACATGGTTCCAGGGCACAGCCCTTTGAAGTTGGTGGAGAGAAGGAGGGAGGTAGGAAATTGGCTTTTTCTCTTAAAATCACCATGCAAAAAAAAAATTTTTTTTTTTTAAGACATGGTCTTTCTGTTCCCCAGGCTGAAGTGCAGTGGCACAATCTTGGCCCACTGAAGCCTCGAACTCCTGGGTTTAAGCGATCCTCCCCCCTCAGCCTCCTGAGTAGCTGGGACTACAGGCATGCATCACTGCGCATGACTAATTTAATTTTTGGGGGGAGGGGGCTAGAGATAAGGGTCTCACTGTGTTGCTCAAGCTGGTCTTAACTTCTGGGCTTAAGTGATCTTCCTGCCTCAGCCTCCCAAAGGCACCGGGATTAGAAGCATAAGCCACCATGCCCAGCACCACACAGTTTTTAAAAAGAGGTCACTTGTGATATGTGACACAGAAACAAACACCGTAGGGACAGCCTCACTGAAGTCCACTTGGGAATGGCCATCAAGAGGGGCAGGAGCTGTTTTATCTTTGCACTTCTGCATGTCAAATCTGGCTATGGAAAAGAGGCACATAATCTCATAATAATGAAAAGCAGTGGTGCTCATTTGGAAAAGCTGGTCGTCACGCTTGTGGTGTAAGCAAGCTCCAAACTGGAAAGTCTCAGCCCCTGCACCCAGTGGAACCAAGGTCATCTGACAGCCTCACTGGCACTAAACTGTGTACCAGTAAGATGCCGCTGCATGCAGACTAAGAGATTCCCTCTACCCAGACGGAGAGTGGCCTTGGACCACACTTGAAGCCATCTGTAAGCCCTGAGTCATGGACTTCAAATGCATCTGTTGATAGGCATGCTCCAAGCCTCTTTTCATCCTCAGTCACATGCCTGTGGACCCACCACAGCTCCACCACATGTCTTTGAGGAAGAAATGGAGAGCCTGGCTAGAAATGCCCTTTCTTGTCATCGCTTCTTTTCCCTCTGCCCCAGCGAAACCCTTGGCACACCAGAAGGTGGCCCTGAGTTTCGGGAAACGTGAGGTCCTTTCGGTAGCAGCCTCCTCCTCAGTGCTCCTCACCATCTGAGACGGACTCTTGGGAGGAGCCCCTCCCATCGGTGTTCAGCAGAGGGTTTTATGTTGAAGGGACAATGAGAGTACAAAAGCACAGGGATCCTGCTGGGTGCTGTGGCTCACGCCGGTAGTCCCGGCACTTTGAGAGGTAGAGGCAGGTGGATCATTTGAGGTCAGGCATTCGAGACCAGCCTGGCCAACATGGCAAAACCCCATCTCTACTAAAAATACAAAAATTAGCTGAGCGAGGTGGCACACACCTGTAATCCCAGCTACTCTGGAGGCTGAGGCAGGAGAATCGCTTGGACCTGGAAGGCAGAGGTTGCAGTGAGCCGAGATTGCACCGCTGCACTCCAGCCTGGGTGACAGAGCGAGACTCCGTCTCAATTAAAAAAACAAAAACAAAAACCCACAGGGATACTTCCTAAAAGCACTGAGGGATGCAGCTCTGAGTGACCAGGGCTCTCTCTGCACAAATGTTTGAAAGTCAGCCATAAACACCATTGAGCGTTCTTCCCGTCACCTCCACAGTATGGCACTTTCTGTCCCCCAACATGGAAGCTCCTCCAGGGCCCGAACTGCCCTCTGCTCGCTGCCTGCCAGATGCTAACTGAAGCCATGGGGCATCTCTGACAAGCCCAAGGGTGTGCGTCTTAACAGTCTGAGCATTTGATTGACAATAATCTGGTTTGTAAAAATCAGCTAAGCTCTATTACAAAAACAAGACCTTCAAAGGCACGCAGTAACAAAAACACCATTTTTCTAATGTGCCTCTTTTGTGAAGGCGGAAGGCACGATGATGGAGACCTGGGAAACACACAGGTCTCTGTGGTTTATGATGTAGGATGGCAGGGTTGGTGGTGATGATCTCAGTGGGTCCATCTGATTAAAGCTGGAGGCTGAGTTCTAGTTTCCACTTAAGGAACAGACAATGGACAACTCCTGTCTAGGACAATGTATAATATAAGCCTTCAGCTAGCAAATGAATAAATGTCTCACTAGCCATCCAGCTCTGGACATGGGCACTGATGTTACAAATAAGCTTTGCCTAAGGTCAACAGGAGGAATAAAAACCATACAGAATCTGGGATAATTATTTTCAAGAAGCAAATGAGCCCAGACACCTGCCAGGGGTTGGAACTGGCTTTCTAGTTCCTTCCTGAGGATTTTTCTGATTCATATCTAGGTTTAAGACCCCAAAGTCCCCAGCAGTCTTGTTGGTCTCAGTTATTATTTCTCCTCTTTCTTCTGAACTGAGAGTTCAGGGACACAGACAAGGTCAGGCAGGTGGCACAAGGGAAGGCAGGTGGCACAAGGGAGTGGCCACAACATGGCCAGAAGCTTAAAGAGAAAGCCCAGAGCTACGCTCCCAGCCCCAGGCCCTCGGAGTCTTTGTTTTCTCCACCAGTGTGGACCGCTCCTTCCTTCCTAGGTAAGCTCACTCCTGCTCTTGAATGCCCAGTCCCCCTCTCTCAGCTTATTTTAATCCTACACATGCTTTGTATCCCAGTTTTAAGTCCCACCTTCTCTTCAAGGCCTTTCCCAACCACTTCAGCCTTGGCAAGTACAAAGACTCGACAGGTGGGGCCTGGGCTGCCTCGTTTCCCTCTAGGGTTTTTTGTTTGTTTGTTTTGCGACAGAGTCTTGCTCTGCCACCCAGGCTTGAGTGCAGTGGTGCGATCTTGCCTCACTGCAACCTCTGGCTCCCAGGTTCAAGTGATTCTCATGCCTCAGCCTCCCGAGTAGCTGGGACTACAGGTGCGTGCCACCACGCTCAGCTAATTTTTTGTATTTTTTTTTTTTTTTAGTAGAGATGGGGTTTCACCAGGTTAGCCAGGATGGTCTTGAATCTCCTGACCTCATGATCTGCCTGCCTTGGCCTCCCAAAGTGCTGGGATTACAGGTGTGAGCCACCATGCCTGACCGGACGCTCGGAGTCTTTTGTTGCCCAGGCTGGAGTCCAGTGGCTCTCAGCTCACTGCAACCTCTGCCTCTGGGCTTCAATTAATTCTTCTCCTCAGCCTCCCGAGTA
The DNA here is from genome assembly GCF_037993035.2 of Macaca fascicularis. NCBI lineage: Eukaryota > Metazoa > Chordata > Mammalia > Primates > Cercopithecidae > Macaca > Macaca fascicularis. Next base: position 5,888,873 of record NC_088387.1, read on the forward strand.
GCTGGGATTACAGGTGTGCACCACCACGCCCAGCTAATTTTTGTATTTTTAGTAGAGACAGGGTTTCACCATGTTGGCCAGGCTAGTCTTGAACTCCTGACCTCATGTGATCATCCCACCTTGGCCTCCCGAAGTGCTGGGATTACAGGCGTGAGCCACCGCCCGGCCTCCCTCTAGGTTTTAACCCACAGCCCCTAGCTCTCCCCACCTGCCCTGGGCCCATGGAGTGAGGGGCCGTGTCCTCTCTCAAGGCATTCTCAGCTCTCCACAGGTGACTGACCCCACGGAGGATGATGAAAATCAAGCCCAGGATCCCACTGAAGCAACTCCCAAGAGCTGCTGGCCGGAAGGACCAAACCCGCCCCTATTGACAACCAAACCATCTTTGGGCTTTTGAAATCAAGCCGGACACTTTACTGGAACGTGTCTGCAAAACATGCAGACAAGCGCTATTCTCCCCCTAAAACAGACAAAACCCCTCCTCTTGTTCCACAATCCCATTGGTGCAATACACACCTGTACACACAGTCACCCACACCCACTTACACACATGCTCACCTGTACACATACTCATCCAGGCATGCTCAAACACCCACACACATACTGCACACGCTCATGCACACCCACTCACCGGTACACCACGCTCACCACACCCACATACACACATGCTCACACACTGATACGCTCGCCACACCCACATACACACACGCTCACCACACCCACATACACACATGCTCACCACACCCACATACACACACGCTCACACACTGATACACACGCTCACCACACCCACATACACACACGCTCACCACACCCACATACACACACGCTCACCACACCCACATACACACATGCTCACACACTGATACACACGCTCACACCCACATACACACACGCTCACACACTGATACACACGCTCACCACACCCACATACACACATGCTCACCACACCCACACACATGCTTACACACTGATACGCTCACACCCACATACATGCTCACACACTGATACGCTCACCACACCCACATACACACACGCTCACACACTGATACACATGCTCACACCCACATACACACACGCTCACACACTGATACACATGCTCACCACACCCACATACACACATGCTCACACACTGATACACACGCTCACCACACCCACACACACGCTCACACACTGATACACACACTCACACCCACATACACACGCTCACACACTGATACACACGCTCACACCCACATACACACACGCTCACACACTGATACATATGCTCACACCCACATACACACATGCTCACACACTGATACACACGCTCACCACACCCACATACACACACGCTCACCACACCCACATACACACACGCTCACACACTGATACACACGCTCACACCCACATACACACATGCTCACACACTGATACGCTCACCACACCCACATACACACATGCTCACACACTGATACACACGCTCACACCCACATACACACATGCTCACATACTGATACGCTCACCACACCCACATACACACATGCTCACACACTGATACACACGCTCACCACACCCACATACACACACGCTCACCACACCCACATACACACACGCTCACCACACCCACATACACACATGCTCACACACTGATACGCTCACCACACCCACATACACACATGCTCACACACTGATACACACGCTCACCACACCCACATACACACACGCTCACCACACCCACATACACACATGCTCACACACTGATACGCTCACACCCACATACACACACGCTCACACACTGATACACACGCTCACCACACCCACATACACACTCACCACACCCACATACACACATGCTCACACACTGATACGCTCACACCCACATACACACACGCTCACACACTGATACACACGCTCACCACACCCACATACACACACGCTCACCACACCCACACACATGCTCACACACTGATACACACGCTCACACACTGATACACACGCTCACCACACCCACATACACACACGCTCACCACACCCACATACACGCTCACACACTGATACGCTCACCACACCCACATACACACATGCTCACACACTGATACGCTCACACCCACATACACACATGCTCACATACTGATACACACGCTCACCACACCCACATACACACATGCTCACACACTGATACACACGCTCACAACCACATACACGCTCACACACTGATACACACGCTCACCACACCCACATACACACATGCTCACACACTGATACACACGCTCACCACACCCACATACACACACGCTCACCACACTGATACGCTCACCACACCCACATACACACACGCTCACACACTGATACGCTCACCACACCCACATACACACACGCTCACACACTGATACGCTCACCACACCCACACACACACGCTCACCACACCCACATACACACATGCTCACACACTGATACACACGCTCACCACACCCACATACACATATGCTCACCACACACTCCCACGCGCGCGCGCACACACACACACACACACATTGTGTGATGTGCTCCCCCCGGCCCCCATTCTTCGCCTGCTAGAGTTGGAGACCATCCCCTGCCCTCACACCCAGGCCAGCCTTGACACATTTCCAGCCAGAGCCTAAGAAACCTCTTTCCCATCCCCTAGGCAATGGGCACTCATTTATCTAGAATGGTCAACACACTTTCTTTCTTTTTTTTTTTAAGTCACAGCTTCCTACCTGGAACACAAATGCTTGGAGATGTGAAGACAGACAGCTGAGGAATACACTGAGATCTGTTGATGTTCCCAGCAAAGAAACTAAGTTTCTTAAACCTACAAAGACACAAAATAAACAAAAGATTGCATGCAGCAGAGCGGAATCTCTCTGTAGGTATTTGTGTACTGGGTAACCTGGGAGCATCACTGAACAATAGCTCGGAGGGACTCCCCAGGGCCTCACGCTCACTGTGAACACAGAGGATGTCCTGAGGCTGGCTTTGTCACCTCTGCGGTCATCTATTCAGAATTACATGGACATAACTGTTGTGAGCCACCTCTGCCACTTGTTGAAACAGAAATATTTTGAAACCATAAGTACACCTTGCAATTATCCAGACCTTGTCTTCAGATGAGCTCACTGCACGATACAGACATGACCTCACCTACCCTTGCCATCTTCATAAAAGGGCTGGTTTATTAATGTCATTGAAGTGATGGCAGACATCAAAGCTGCTGAGAGGGTGAGTGCCTTGTCTGCGGTTACGCACTCAGTTAGGTGGAGCCTGGTGTGACGTCAGGTTCTGGGTCCTCCACCTGCACAGGGAGCACTGATAGGGAAAGAACAGCCTTTGGCCTTCCCAGCTTTTTGAGTGCTTGTGCATACCAAGCAGAGTTTGGGAAACTGAGTCGGTTGCAGCGGTCCCCCGAGGCTCGGTGGAGGCACACTTGGACTTGGAACTGGAAGCATTTGCCTGCAGGTATCAGCAGTGGCTGGCAGTCTGCTATCTCCCTGCAGAACTCTGCATCTTCCTGGTGGGACTCACGAAGATGCCAGTGGGAGCACAGGAGCCCTGGCCAGACCAGCGGGCAGTCTGGAAGGCACCTGGAGAGGGGCTCTCATGCCCTCCTGGGACTCTCTGGGATCCAGCTGGGGGCAAGAGCAGGGTTTGGTTAGCCAGTGCATTGGGAGGGGGACCTTTTGGGTTCCTACTAATCAGAACTGCAGAATTACTAATCAGAATTAGTAATCCTAACAGCTCTGAAGCCTGCTGGATTCCGTGTTAACCTTTTAGTTGCTGGATTGGTGGGGGAAAAAAAGTGCCCTATGGGAGGATCTGGGATTGGCGTCAGCCAGGGGACACTATTAAGGGACAGGACAGTGGAGGGGAGCAGGCAGAGGTCATTTACCAACAACTAGGGATGATATATTTTAGTATTTTAATAACTGGCACAACCCTACCATGGCCAGCCCTACTTCAAGGTGAAAGAAAGAGGATGGGCTAATTTACAGGTGGTGCTTTTGTGCACTCCTGAATTCTGTATGCCTCAAGTCACGAAACACTGAAGTGCTCCTGCGGGCCAGTGCAATGCTGGGTGGCCCCGGGTGAGTAAGACACAGCGCCAGCCTGAAGGGGTTCATGGGAACTGAGCGGGCAGCTGTAGACATAGCTGAGAGTACTAGCAAGGAGTTATGCCCACAGAGGGAAAGGCCATTCGACTTACCTGGGGCATCCCGGCAGGAGTGTTTGGAGAGGGCACACACAGGGGAGCCTGGCACCCTCCCCGTAGCCACGATAGGAGGGCCTAGAGACACCCCTAATTCATAATCGGTAACCATCCTGCAGCTCCCTGCCTCCCAGGTCCTCCCTGAGTCTGGAGAGCTCCTCCTGCCACTAGGTTCACTCCCCAGGGACGCAACAACACACACCAGCCAGCAATGTGGGCTCTTTATGGCAGGGGGATTGTTTTCTTGAAAAACGACAATGATCAATAGCAAATGGCAAAAATATCCACCTGCTTCCTATCGCTTGTTTGGAAAGGAATGAAATATGGTAAAAGCACCATTGTTAAACTTCACATTGCAAGTAACAAGAGTGATGGGAGAATGTGGCAAGGCAGACATCTAGCTCAAGGCAATTTAGGCGTGATTGAGGAGACACAGGAGTCTGTGCGTGTACGACACAGATGCAGGAACTAAACTTTTCCCCCACAGGAGATATTCTGGAGATAAACACTGTCAAGCAGCAAGCACACTCATCTGGTCGTTTATTAACTCAACTAACAGGTATCAGCACTGCTGCCCTGTCTGGCCCTGGAGTAGGTCCTGGGAGCACAGGGACAGGGCATTCCCTGGGGTGTTCATCACCCCACTACAGGAAGAGAAGTGTGAGCAGCCAACTTAGAACATCAGAGTTATAAAGTTCTACCCCTATTAAGAAATTCATGGCCAGACGTGGTGACTCAAGCCTGTAATCCCAGCACTTCGGGAGGCTGAGACGGGCGGATCACGAGGTCAGGAGATCAAGACCATCCTGGCTAACACGGTGAAACCCCGTCTACTAAAAAATACAAAAAAACTAGCCGGGCGAGGTGGTGGGCGCCTGTAGTCCCAGCTACTCGGGAGGCTGAGGGAGGAGAATGGCGTGAACCCGGGAGGCGGAGTTTGCAGTGAGCTGAGATCCGGCCACTGCACTCCAGCCTGGGCGACAGAGTGAGACTCCGTCTCAAAAAAAAAAAAAAAGAAATTCATGAGTTAACGATGGCCATGCTAGCCCCAAACCTATGCCCGACACGCCAATAAAGCAAGTTGTAGAAGGAAGATTACATTTCATCTCTGGGTTGTTCTCCAGTTCATCTGCGTCACTCCGGTCACTTGCCAGGGCTTTCTTAGAAGTAGCCAAAATGGCTTGATTGATGATGGCCTGCACATCTGACTTCAAAACGCTGACACGCCTCTTACTTTTCAATACCGTTCTCATAGTCTAAAGATAATGGGGAGGCATAATACTTAATTCAATCTTGTCATTTTACTTTTGCCTAACTCTTCCCCAGATTGCCAACATTTTTGTTGTGGGGGAGAAAGAAACATTGATGTGGGTATTACCCATTAAAAATGAATCTTAAACAATGAAAAGGTTAAAATTGCACACATTCTAGAACTGCCATTCTGGAAGAAGAAAGAACGCATCTCTAGGAAGACACATTCGAGGCTGTCTGGCGCTGCTGCTGCTGCTTCTCTGCACCACACTCACCCCACACCCGAATGACTCTAGCGAGGGAGCCCGGGGATTTAGCCTCTACAAGGAAGGTGTAGATAGACGCTGCAGTGATCCTGAGGGAACGGCTGTGGGATTCGGAAGCTGGCTGTCCCTTCCTCGTGGGAGCATTGGCCACGAGGAATTTGGCCTCTGGGAGGTGATATCCTCATCTGTCAAATGGGGACAATCTAGTCCCCAACACTGACTGCCTGGGATGCAGCTGGTGGTCCCCACAGCAGTCCTGGGAGAAGGCACGAGTTACCTCTCCCTTTTACAGAGAAGGACACTGAGGGTTCTTGGAGCGCGAAGTAACTTTCCTGAGGGGCAGTAAGTGGGAAGATAAGGCTCAGAGCAGGGACGGACTTCAGAACCCACGCTTGCTGCTCTGGGTGGGTTGAGAGGAAGAGCACGCTGCCGGGTCATTTCCAGACCAACCGAGTCAGGACTGTGAGAGCCTTGCAGAACAGGACTGGCTGTGACTGGCAGTGAGACACAACCCCACTGAGCTCAGAGTCTGGGGAGGGCTCTGCACTGGCAGGGTGGGGCCCGGCTCGGGGTCACAGAAGCCACAGCTGGGATCCTCCCAGTGGAGACTGATTTGGAGCAGAATGATGGTCCCCAGGCTGTGTCCCGATAGGGCACTCGCAGGACTTGGGAGAAGACTCCTGACGGCCCACGAGCCGGGTGCCAGCATCACAGAATCTTCTCTTCAGCCCTTCTCAACCTTTCTCTGCATCAACCCAGGACTGAAAAGGTCAGAGCTGAAGTAACTGGCGGCCTGGCCACACTGAGTTCACAGGGCCACACACACGGGTGGAGGGTATGTCTGTCTGTCTGTCACAGGCTCTGCTACGACGCCCTGTTACCTCTGACACTGGCACCTCTGTGGGGCCTCCCTCAAGACTTTTTTTTTTTAATTTTTTTGAGATGGAGTCTAGTTCTGTTGTTCAGGCTGGAGTACAGTGGCACAATCTTAGCTCACCGCAACCTCCACTTCCCAGGTTCAAGAGATTCTCCTGCTTCAGCCTCCCGAGTAGCTGGGACTCCAGGCACGTGCCACCATGCCCAGCTAGTTTTTGTATTTTTTTTTTTTTTTGATAGAGACAGGGTTTTGCCATGTTGGCCAAGCTGGTCTCGAACTCCTGACCTCAAGTAATCTGCCTGCTTCGGCCTCCCAAAGTGCTGGAATTACAGGTATGAGCCCTCCACACCAGGACATTGGGCATCTTTTAAATGTTGACCTGCTTTCCCTCCTGCCCAGAGAGAGCCAGGAGATTGGAGCTTTCCTGAGGATGGGCGGAAAGGGGGCAGGCTATTAGCTTTCAGTCACGGGGGCCCACCTGGACTCCTCTGCCAGTGGCCAGGCAAGGCCACCCTGCCTGCCCTCTGCCCTCCAGGTGGACAGAGCAACCACCCGCTCTTAACAGGGACTCAGAGCTTTCACCTCTTTTCAGGAAACCGCCTTGTTCCCTCCTATCTGCTTGGCTGAAACCTACCTTAGCCATGTTGGAAAGGTACGTCTTTCTTCTTAGTCTTTTGACAAATAGAGTAACTTCTGTTAAGAACAACACACATGGCCATTAATACGATAACTTCAAGTTCTCACGTGGGCAGTGGGGAAGAGAAGGCGCATGTTTGGGGTAGGAAGGCATAGCCGGCTAAACTGCAACTTCCCCACGCCCTGTCTGCTGGCCCTCTCTGAGTGGCTACGAGATCCTGGCAGGAGACACTTGGCTGAAATGTCCTCATGTGCCAGAAACATTAAGTAGCCCCAGCATCTGACATGAGTGCTACTATGATCTGAATGTCTGTGTCCCACACCCCCAATTTCATATGTTGAACCTCACCCCCATTGTGACGGTGTTAGGAAGTGGGGCCTTGGGGAGGCGATGAAGTCCTGAGTGTGGAGTTCCCATGAAGAGGATCAGGCGCCCCAGAGACACCCCTTGCCTCTTTCACTATGTGAAGACAACGCAAAAAAACAGCCGTCTCTGAACCAGTAAGCAGACTTTCCCCAGACACCCATCTGTGGATGCCTTGATTTTGGACTTCCCAGCCTCCAGAACTACAAGCAATACATTTCTGTTGTTTATTTACTGCTACCTAGTTAGTGATATTTTACTACAGCAGCCAGATTGGACTAAGACAGGTACTCAGAGGAGTTTAGGGTTTTCACCCAGGAATCCTGAGCACCCCCAACTTTCTCATCCTACAGTGCTTTCCTTGGAAAATAATCAAAGGAAAGAAAAGGATGAAAAGGGAACACATAGAAACAGGTGTTCTCCTCTTGAACGCATTCATTCATTTGACAAATATTTGGGAGAACATTCGTGCAGTGCTTGCTCCGTAGGTATTTGTTGGATGGCTGCTGAGCTGATGGATGCAAGAGGACAGCCCTTCTCTTCAAGGGGCTCGTGCTCCGGAGGGTGGTCACCAGATAAGAAAACACATCCCAAAAGCAGCCTAGGTGCTCCCATGTGATGTGAGAGCACAAGGAAGAAAGGGAGGCTGTTTGGAAGAAGGTATCCAGGAAAGCTTCACTGAGAAGGTGACATTTAATCTGGGTTTTGATGCGTAGGTAGGAGTTAGCCAGGAGAAATGGGGCAGGAGGCAGTCCAAGCATAGAAAATGGCAGGAATAAGGGCCTTTTCTGGGGACAGCCAGTCTAGTGTTGCTGAAGAGTACTGTTGGGTCATGGGAGTCCCTGGGGAGATGGAGACAGGGATGGGGCCAGAGGCCAAACTGTGAATGACTGCACAGCAGTGGAGGAGAGTGGGCCATCTGGGCAGCGGAGGCCAGGGAAGGTTGGTCATTGATTAAGTGCTGTTTTAGAATGATCACTGGGGGTGCAGGAGAGTGTGGCTGGGGAGTGGGATGGAAGCAGGATGACCAACTAGGAAACTGCTGAAGGAGCCTAGAGAGTGAAGAGACAGAGGCTTGAATTCAGGCAGGTATTAAAGGAGCACAGGCAAACTGGAGCGAGGCTCTGCTCCCCACTCCTTGGACCCCTTTGCAGCAAGTCCCAGTGTCACCTTCTGCAACGTCCCTAAAATTTCCAAGTGGGGCAAACTGGATCAGGGTACTCAGCGTGAGTAGTGAACACACTGGGGGTGCGGGGCGGGGGCGAGGGGTGGTGGTGATTAGACACGGTCCTATGATACAGGCACTTTGAGAAGTCCCCTATCTGCACTACCTAGGAAACAACTGCAAAGGAAGCAAGACTCATAAAAACGTGGGGAAATAACTGGTGCCGGCTTGGTGAGAAAATGGCCCTGAGCTGGCCAAGGAGGGCGGGACCCCGTGGGGAGTTCGAGAGCTTCAGGCAATGATAGAAAAACTTCACAAAGGTGAGAGGGAGAAAATGAGTATTTCCAGGACGATCTGACAGGGCATGGCAGGTGTGGGCTGGCCTTTGAAGGAACACGGAGTTGCAGGGGCACAAAGAGGGCAGATTGATAGAGAACTGGACCAGGTGACAGAGCAGTTCAGGCTCACGCTCGGAAGCCACTGCAGGCCTTGAACAGATAAATAGCCTGGTGGAAGCAGCATTCAGAGACTGCAGCCTGGCAGTCAGACCGAAGGGGAAAGCATTCTAGAATTAACTCAGCAGAGAGATGGTGCAATTCGGGTGTGAGACGTGAATGCCCTGGTGAATATCCACACGTAGAACACCTTGACCTGGACTTTTGAGTCCATGTTAGTAATCACAAGAGAAATAGCTTAAAAGGGTGTGGCTGGATCAGCACAAAAATCCATCACCAGCACTAAAAGTCAGAAACCCTTAGCAGGCTGGGTCTTCCGGACTGTAGCTGAGTGCACGGGGTAGCAGCTAAAAGCTACCACCCAGGGTGAAAGTCAGATGCTTCCTCTATGCTTACAGAATTTATTTTATTTTATTTATTTATTTATTTATTTATTTATTTTAAAGACAGGGTCCTGCTCTGTCACCCAGGCTGGAGTGCAGTGACATGATCATGGCTCACTGCAGCCTTAACCTCCTGGGCTCAAGGGATCCTCCTGCCTCAGCCTTCTGAGTAGCTAGGACCGCAGGTGCGTGCCACCACACCCAGCTAATTTTTAAAACTTTTTTTGTAGAGACAGGATCTCACTATGTTGCCCAGGCTGGTCTCAAACTCCTGAGCTCAAGTGATCCTCCTGCCTCAGCCTTCCAAAGTGCTGGGATTACAGGCATGAGCCACTGCACCGGCCCAGAATTTATTTTTTTTTCATTGAAACCTACCTTTGAGTTTGGAGATCTGCAAGAGGGCTGGAAAACCTTCCAGAGCATTAAGAAGCCACAGCTTAAGTTTCTTACTAAATAACCGCACAGATTTCAGGTACTGAATAGAAACATCTTCCAAGAAGTCATGAAGGAGAACATCCTCAATTCCCTACAACAAAAGTATCAAGACACTATGATTCTGCTGATGGTGCAGGTGTGACTGAAGCTCACACATGCCACAGGGACAGGGCGGGTCTCAACAAGTCTGAGAGTGGGTCCCCACCCCGTCTGAGGGGGCAGCATCACGCAGCCTGGCCACTGCTTCCCATGCAGGATGTCAGACTGGTGCAGCCACAGTTGGAATTCTTTTCCTATATTTTTATTTATTTATTTGAGATGGAGTCTTGTTCTGTCACCAAGGCTGGAGTGCAGTGGTGCGATCTCGGCTCACTGCAACCTCCACCTCCCAGGTTCAAGCGATTCCCCTCCCTCAGCCTCCCAAGTAGCTGTAATTACAGGTGCACACCACCACACCTGGCTAATTTTTTTTGTATTTTCAGTAGAGACAGGGTTTCACCATCTTGGCCAGGCTGGTCTCGAACTCCTGACCTCGTGATCCACCTGCCTCAGCCTCCCAAAGTGCTGGGATTACAGGCGTGAGCCACTGCTCCCGGCCTCAAGTATTTTTCAAAGATTGTTAAGTGATTCAAATACCTTTAAAAAACCACACAATGCCGGCCAGTACTAGATGGGTCAAACCAAACATATTTAAGGGCTGAACCCAGCTTCCAGTTTTCAACCTTTGTGTTGAAAACTTAGAAGTACTAGATGATTTCCTTAAAAATACTAAAATAAAAAGTAAGGCTTGTGACTCGCCGAAGGAGAACACATTTTTAACCCAGAAAAGATACAGACCTGGCCCTGCAAATACAACCCTCCAAATACAATCACTTTAGAGACAGAGCTTCAACCAAAGCAAAGCAAAACAAAACAAAACAAAAACCCTGGCAGTTATGCATATTACAAAATTATTCCAATTATTCATTTTAGAATATCTTATTTTCCAGAAATTCCCAGAGAAAGAACTTCGACTCAATTCGGACTTCACTGGTATGGAACCAGAGGTCACTATGTGCATTGGCTTTTGGTTTCCATGAGGTAATTCACAAACGAAAACTGAGTGTCAGGCAGAGATCAAAGGGCTCCTGGTCCACACACCCCACTATTCACTCCTGAGAGGACCATGGGGACCGCAGAGAGGTGGAGCTGTGGGTCCAAACCCAGCATTTGCCGGCAATTTCTGCAGTGGATATACCCTAGAGACTCACGTGTCCTCCTACCTTGTACAGCTGGACGTCGTAACATTTAAAGAGCTGGCACACGTCAGGCAATGACATCAGCACGACTGTGTCTTGCTGCAGAGACTTCCAGAAGGAAGTAAGCAAGTCCTCCACCTGGGTAAGTAACAGAGCATATCGCCAAAACTCTTTTTCCACCTCGCAAGACTAACCCTCCCATAGATGCTTCCTTAGCCCCAGATGACAATGGGATGAATTTTGTTCCAGTGCATGTAAAGCTTTGCCTCTCAGCTTTTCCAAGCTGTATTTTGATAGAATTCTTTCCAACAACCCATCTGAAAGCATCTGCCAGTTGGATGGGATACTGTAGAACATTATTAATATTTTCTTGAGGCAGTTTCTAGAAGGGAAGCTGTTTCTGACCACAAGGGGGCCCCAGCTGATTATACTAGGATGAGGACTGCGCCACAGGGCACAGCCGAGAGAGAACAAATGTTCATTGACTGACTGACTGACTGTCTCAATCATTTTTCAGCTCAGAGAGAGGTGTGATAGTACTTAATCTACGAGACCTCCTCCTTGCCATCAAGTTAGAAGTCGCCTAACGACTGTGGAAGGAAAAGGGGACTGGTGTGGTTTTACACAGGAGCCTTCTCTGAAGACTTATGTGGACAACCTCGTGGAGCATCAAAATGGCGGCTCCTCTTTTCTGTTTTTTCCTATCTTGACTTTTCAGTTTCCGTTCTTGAACCAGGTGACTGATTAGCTTTGCAGCCAATAGAGACTCTTGCCTGTTTGGGATTTCCACAGGCTCAGATACTGCAAGCCATCACAACCTTTTATCTCCCCTGGTCCTGGTGCTAGGACCTGCCAGTGACACTAGACAAGGCGCTGGCCCCATACGTAGGTTGTCAAGGAAGTTAGGGTCAACTCCTGAATTACTTGGCCACAGGCCCCGATTTAAAATCCTGTTATCAGGGCATGAATTCTAGAGAAGACTTCTCCAAAGAGACTCCAAAAAATACAACACAGGGCGTAGCAATCCCTTTTCTCTAAGGTTGGGAACCTTGGAGCATGGTGCTTTGGGGAAGGGGGGCCTGGGTGGAGCCACCACCACAGACCTACCTCTGCTCACCCCTTACTACCCGCGTCCAAGTCACCAAACCTGTTGTGCCATCCTCTGAAATATTTCTCTAACCTGCCCGTTTCTCTCTGATATCACTGTCACTGCCTCAGAACCGACCCTTGTCGCTTCTCACCTCAACTGTGACAAAACCTCCTCGCTGCCTCTCTGTTCCACGACAGCCAAGCCCTATTGTCACTGCTCCCCCACTGTCTTCTCAATAAGTCAGAGTTCTTCCTGGGGCATCCGAGGCCCTCTCTGGCATGAGCCTACTTTCCCACCTCCCCTCTGGCTTCTCTTCTTTAGAAATAATAAAATCTAGGCTGGGTGCGGTGGCTCACGGCTGTAATCCCAGCACTTTGGGAGGCCGAGGTGGGCAGATCACCTGAGGTCAGGAGTTTGAGACCAGCCTGGTCAGCATGGTAAAACCCCGTCTCTACTAAAAATACAAAAAATTAGCCGCACTGCATGGTGGTGGGCGCTTGTAGGTCCCAGCTACTCGGGAGGCTGAGGCAGGAGAATCGCTTGAACTCAGGAGGTGGAGGTACAGTGAGCCGAGATGGCACCACTGAACTCCAGCCTGGGCAACAGAGCAAGATTGTGTCTCAAAAAAAAGAAAAGAAATAATATAGTCATAGTGACCTTTTTGTCACATCATGCCTGTGAACATCATGCTGTCTTTACCTGCACTGTGGGTTCCACCTGGAATCCCTCTCCTACCCCATTTTCTGTCTATTGCACCTCTGCCTTTCCTACTAGAGTCAGCAGCAATGTGGCCTGCTGTGGAAGCATTCCCTGGCCTTCTCTGGGCACCCAGAATAGTCTAATCATGCAGCTATTCTAGAATTTTCCACATTGCATCATATTTATTGGGTAACATTGCTCCTTTCATTACCAGACTACTAACTTCTCAAACCTTATGGAGAATACTTTCCTAGTCCTGGTAATGGTCACGGGGTGGGAATTAAATACGTATTTGATGAGTAAGTGAAGAAGGAAAGGAATATGTCAGATATCCAGTGTGGATGGATATTTGTAACACTGCATCAACAGGACAGGGGCCATCCTGAAGGCATCCTGGTCTTTCCCTCACTAGAATGCTTTACGCCGAGTAGGTAGTAAACGCAATCGTGCTGAATGAACGTTATCACCCAAAGTTGAAGTGCTTAGAATATACTAAAGCATCAGGAAAAAATTCTCATTTGAATGTGCACTTGTTTCCTTGGATTTTCATCTCACACTGAAGATGATGAAACTCAGAATAGCTAAAAGATTTATTCATGTTTTCCACAGTCAATTCTAGGATAAAATCCAATCGTGACAATACCCATGCCAGATCACTCAGCCGCGAAGTCCTACTCCATCTTCAGTTAGCGCTTATCAATAAAATGGCTCTTCAGCACCATTGAAAATTCCAGGGTGAATTTTATTACCAATACTTTATTCAAAATGAGTGGAATTAGGATCTAAAAAATAGCTGAATTTGTATTAGAGCCTAAAGTTACCTGTATTAGCACCTTGGAGAATTTCCAACTGATTACACTGAATATCAATGTCACCTTCAAGAACTCAATGACTACAACATAGGTGCATAGAATGTAAGCACTTCAGTGCAGTGGGCTACCACTGGACATCTGTTGATGGGGTCTCTTCAAATAAAAATGATGAATAATGAGTCATAAAGGCTTGTATTTTATAGATAAAACCCTACCCTCTCAAGTTCTTGGTTCCTCACGTTTCGTAAAATGTCTCGACAATAGTTGCAGTATTCATCAGCAAGGAAGGCCATCTAGGAAGAATATGGAAAATTATTTCAGCTTGTGGGCCATTTCAGAAATGAACTGATCCTCACAGACTTTTCTGAAGCTCTCAGAGGCCGCTCTTGTTGCAGTTCTCAAATGACAATAGCTGGGCTCTTCACTTGGGCCATAGCATATTTTTTGTTTGTTTCTATAAATGAATGCAGACCTTAGAGGCTGATAGTTCATGTAGCTTTCATTTCAATGTCATAACTCATACTTGCAGATTTATTCTACCACTACAAAGGCCAACAAATGTTGACATGTTTTTTTCTAAACTTCAATTTTCCCCCTCCATAATTCCCCAGCCCTAATTCTAGAAAATCCATGTATCTGTTCCTTTCTTTGTCTTGGGGAAGAGGCAGTCCCAGGGGGAGCCTTGCCGTAGGATGTGATAGGAACCCTAAACTTCATGAGCACCATCAAGCCAGGGAAGGTTGCTGGTCCTCATATGTCCGGCAAAGGCAAACATTATTCCATGTGACACAACTATGACCACAGGCACAAAAGGAAGCTATTTACTGCCCTAAGCATCACACAGCATGAAAGGTTAATCGTCCCATGAGTGCAAACCTACCACATTACAAGAGTATTTCTTTGCTAGCTCTTGCTCCAAAAATGGACATCTCCTGAATTCAGACAAAGGGGATCCAACCGGGTCTCTCTTCATCGGTGAATGATCTTCACACTAAAAATCATTTGTGCAATGGATTATGTCTTTAAAATAAAATACTTTTTTGGCATATAAATCATCTTATGATCACACTACTCTAAGTTAATATGGTATGTAACCTTTTAGCCACACCTCTGCACACATTACTGATTCCAGCAGCTTTCCTCTCATTTTATTCCAAATGCTGCTAATTTTTGTCTATAATTCTATGAACGATGGCCATCAGGGAAGGGACAGGATTTAATATATTACCAAATGTATCTCTCTTGGGATCATCTATTTATAAGTCCTCTGTAGCAATGTACAATAAGACTATTACCTATGAATTATGTAATATCACAAATACACTTCTACAACCCTTGTCCATGTAATTGTTCCTCCTTGAAATAAAATCATACCCTGTTTGGGTCATCCTGCCTATATCATAATGGTTGGTTGTATCAGAACTCTCAGGGCCATTGCCAACAAGGAAAATGAGGAGCATGGACTTTCCTTTAGAAGAACCAATTACAGGCCCCGGCATGGTGGCTCATGCCCTACAATCCCAGCACTTTGGGAGGCAGAGGCGGGTGGATCGCTTGAGGTCAGTAGTTCCAGACCAGCCTAGCCAACACGGTGAAACCCCGTCTCTACTAAAAATACAAAAATTAGCCGGGCATGGTGGCGGGCACCTGTAATTCCCAGCTATTCAGGAGGCTGAAGCGGGAGAATTGCTTGAGCCCGGGAGGTGGAGGCTGCAGTGAGCCAAGATCGTGCCACTGCACTCCAGCCTGGGCGACAAAGAGCAAAACTCTATCTCAAAAAAAAAAAGAAAAGAATCAATTATAGGATGGGAAGGAGGAAGAAAGGTGGCATGGCAGAAAGCAAGTGCGACATTCCTTCCTGCCTCCCTGTGTCACTCATGCTGCTGTCCCCTCTGGGCACGGGGAGGCATGAGGGCTCCTCCTGGTCTGAATAAAGGGAATCCATTTTATTTGAAATGATTTCATCAGCGTTGTCATAGACTGCTTTTGAATAATTTCCTTTACAATAAAGTAGGATGAAAGAATTCCTCCAAGTCGAAAATTGAGCTGCCAACCCTGCTACGCCAGACTGTGAATTTTCATTTTCTCTCAAACTTATGACCCACTCTCTGACCCTATAGTTCCAAGGTCAGCATTCCATCCTTAGCCTGCCCAGTCCTTACGCACCCTAAGCCTCACTAAGCTACCCACTTGTAAAATTGCTTTTGTGGGTTGCGGTACGTTTCTGTCTATAAGACATCTGAGGGCAGGGCAGCTTCTCTGATCACCTGTTCCCACCCTTAAGAGGAGGAGTGAGCTCAGCCACCATCACACGCAGTGCTGCACACACCGGAAACGCAGTGCTGCACACGCCGGAAACGCAGTGCTGCACACGCCGGAAACGCAGTGCTGCACACGCCGGAAACGCAGTGCTGCACACGCCGGAAACGCAGTGCTGCACACGCCGGAAACGCAGTGCTGCACACGCCGGAAACGCAGTGCTGCACACGCCGGAAACGCAGTGCTGCACACGCCGGAAACGCAGTGCTGCACACACCGGAAAACAGGCACCACTGTGTCTTCCTCCTCTCCGATGCACCAGTATATACCAGTACTTCACTGAGGATCACGGAAGTTTAGACAGCATGCTCAACTGTCCTCTCGGTGCCCTCAAGTCTGTCCTTCATAACTCTGTTGTGATTCTGAACCTCTTTGAGAATCTGATGAAAGCAACTAACTCTCTCCCTGGAGAAAATGCATACTATGCACACAATATTATGGAGATGCCATGTTAAAACTTCTCCCGTTAATACTGTTGGAATGACGTAGGGGTATAGATGTCTAAATAAATACATAAAGCAGGAACACAGAGGGGAGAGCTCAAAGGGGTCTCTCCATTGGATGCTGTCTAAGCCTCATTCACACCACATTTTAGAATATTGGCTTTATTCGGAGTCATCAGAAGATGGGTCTTCTTGACATTTATGCAGCCAACAGACACGTGAAAAAATGCTCATCATCACTGGCCATCAGAGAAATGCAAATCAAAACCACAATGAGATACCATCTCACGCCAGTTAGAATGGTGATCATTAAAAAGTCAGGAAACAACAGGTGCTGGAGAGGATGTGGAGAAATAGGAACACTTTTACGCTGTTGGTGGGATTGTAAACTAGTTCAACCATTGTGGAAGACAGTGTGGCGATTTCTCAAGGATCTAGAACTAGAAATACCATCTGACCCAGCCATCCCATTACTGGGTATAAACCCAAAGGATTATAAATCATGCTGCTATAAAGACACATGCACACGTATGTTTATTGAGGCACTATTCACAATAGCAAAGACTTGGAACCAACCCATATGACCATCAATGATAGACTGGATTAAGAAAATGTGGCACATATACACTATGGGACACTATGCAGCCATGAAAAAGGATGAGTTCGTGTCCTTTGTAGCGATATGGATGAAGCTGGAAAGCATCATTCTGAGCAAACTATCGCAAGGACAGAAAACCAAACACTGCATGTTCTCACTCATAGGTGGGTGAGAACAATGAGAACACAACTGAACAATGAGAACACCTGGACACGGAGCAGGGAACATCACACACCGGGGCGTGTCAGGGGGTAGGGGGCTGGGGGAGTGATAGCATTAGGAGAAATACCTAATGTAAATGACGAGTTGATGGGTGCAGCAAACCAACATGGCACATGTATACATATGTAACAAACTTGCACGTTGTGCACATGTACCCTAGAACTTAAAGTATAATAAAAAAAATAATAATTTGAAACAGAAAAAAAAAAAGATGGGTCTTCTCGTATATGGGTATGGGTGATGCTCAAGTTGATCATACAGAAGGATGGAGCTATTCCGTGAAGCTCATTGGCCTGATCATAGGTGCTTCTGTTAGAGAACTGAGGAATCCTCGATTTCAACTCTGGGTTAACCTCTCATACTGCAAGACCCCGACTACATCCATATTTTCCAGTGCACGCACACTCTGACCCTCCCGGTTATGCCAATGTTCTCTTGAGTGTTACTGCTGGTATTCCCAAAGCAGCATTCTCAAACACATCAGAATCCCTTGGGGCACTTGAGATCCATGTTCCTAGGCCTTTGGTGAGTCTGATGAGACGAGAACTCCAGATGTATAACCAGCCTCCCTACTGAGCCTTCTGCATGCCCATGCTGAGAACTGCAGCCTTAGGCAGACAGTTCTTTGTCGAATGCTACAGAAATCTCTACATTTCACCATGGCACATATAACACAGTTTCACCTGTTCAGAAGAAAACATCTGACAATGTGCTGTTAAGATATTCAAGAAACGATTACAGGGAGAATATAAAAGTGTTTTATTACACAACATAATAAAGAGCAAATTCATGATTTCCTGAAGTCAATTCCCTGAGGTCCCTACATTACTTATAGGCATAATCCTTTCATTAAAAACTGTGAAAAGAATTGGTCTTTCACAAACGATATTTTTAAAATCATAAATTGAAATATTTCTTTACAACATAAACAACCAGAAACCTAAAGTAAAAGTAGAGTACAGAGCCACTAAAGTGTGGATCCCTGCAGAAGATTCTCTGCAGCAGAAGGCGTTCAGGAAGCATGCTGAAGAATTCCAGTGTGGAAACAACTTAACAAAGCAAAGAAGGGGATGCACAGAAGTTGATCCGTGGGTACAGACAGACAGACAGAAGAAATGAGACCTAGGCTTTGAGCAATCAGTAGGGTTACTATAGTTCACAAAAATCTATTTGATATTTTCAAATACCCAGACGAGAATCATTTGGCTGCCTCCAGATAAAGAAAAGATACCTGTTTAAGGCAATAGGTATCCCAGTTATACTGATTTGATCTTTACACAGTATACAAATGTATCAAAATATCACGTGTATCCAGAAAATATATACATCTATTGTATATCAGTCTTTAAAAATCCACCAACTTTTAAATAATGTGCTGAGTGTGGTGGCTCATGCTTGCAATCCCAGAACTTTTGGAGGCTGAGGCAGGAGGATTGCCTGGGGCCAGGAGTTCATGACCTGCATGGGCAACATAGTAAGAACCTACAAAAAAATTAAAACAAAAAAACAAAAACAAAACAACCCATTTCTGGGCATGGTGACATACACCTGTAGTCCTAGCTACTCAGGAGGCTGAGGTGAGAGGATGGCTTAAGCCTAGAAGTTGGAGGCTCCAGTGATCTGGGATCGTGCCACTGCACTCCAGCCTGGGCAAAAGAGCAAGACCTTGTCTCTAAAAAGCAAAATAAATAAATACTGCATAATGACAAATATGTATCCAAAAAAAGCTGTATCTGAAAAATGACAAAGAAAAAAATGAGACCAGGCACAGTGGCTCAATCCTGTAATCCCAGCACTTTGGGAGGCCGAGACGGGCGGATCACGAGGTCAGGAGATCGAGACCATCCTGGCTAACACGGTGAAACCCCGTCTCTACTAAAAAATACAAAAAACTAGCCGGGCGAGGTGGCGGGCACCTGTAGTCCCAGCTACTCGGGAGGCTGAGGCAGGAGAATGGCGTGAACCCGGGAGGCGGAGCTTGCAGTGAGCTGAGATCCGGCCACTGCACTCCAGCCTGGGTGACAGAGCGAGACTCCATCTCCAAAAGAAAAAAAAGAAAAAAATGAGAAATTCTACGTAGATTCTTTAGGTATATTAAATGCAGTTTGAGATTTTCGATAGACCCAAGAAATGTCATTAGAGATACATGCTACCATTCACGTACTCATTCTTTAGTGAGCACGCACTAGGTGTCAGCTCCTGGGAGTCTGATGTGTGATGCCTTCCCACCATCACCTGCTCCACCAGGCACCATCTACCTCCCCTGGGTTACTCCATCAATTCTCCTGAATGCCTTTGATCCTTCCTGCATCCTTGAAGACACTGTTCCCAGAATTATTGCCCCCAAAGCAAATGTATCCTGTTACTCTCCTTCTGAAGATGCCTCGATGGTGCCCCACGGTCTCCCGGGTCAAATCCAAGTTCTCTGCCTAGCATCAACAAGCTCTGTGCCCTCTGGTCCTCTCCACCTATCTCGCCCAGTGCACTTCTCCCCAGCATATGCACGCTGGGTTCCACACACGTTTGTCATCACCTCCTGGCTCCAATGCAGGCTACGCCCTCAAAATGAACACCCTCCTAAGAGAGGAGCCAGCGACCCCCTTCAGGACCAGCTCAAGGGCGGTGTGACAGGCAGAATCAGGCCTCTCCACCCCAGAAATGTCCATGTCCTAATCCCTGGAACCTATGACTATGTTCCCTTGCATGGCAAAACGGACCTTACAGATGTGATTCAGGTTAAGGACCTTGAGACAGGAGATTTTCCTGCCTTATCCAAGTGGCCTCATGTCATCATAAAGGTACTTTAGGGAGTGCCACCTTTCCCAGCTGCAGGGAGCCAGACAGACTGCAGCGCGAGAAGGATTCAGCCTGCCTTTGCTGGCTTTGAAGATGGGGCTTGCCATGTTGGCCGGGCTGGTCTTGAACTCCAAGGAATGGGAGTGACGTCCAGAGGCTGGAAAAGGGAAGAAACAGATTCTTCTCCAGAATGCCCAGAAGGAACACAGCTCTGCCAACACATTGATCTTAGTCTGGTGAGAATGGTGTTGGCATTATGACTTCCAGGGCTGTATGGTAATAAATTTGTGTTGTTTTAAGTCATTGAGTTTGTGCTAATTTGTCACAGCAACAGTAGGAACCACACTCTTTAGTGCAGTGCTCCCTACTCACTCTTGCCTCCCATAACCCCTCTTCCCCACCCCAATTTGGAGTTCCCAAACCACCCATGGCCTGAACTGCCCATTCGACATGATACCCATTGTTCCACGTCTAGCTTAGCTTCCCAACTACACAACTGTGTTCTACTTAAGTAGAGGGGCTTTGTTTGTTTTTAGCTGTTCTTTCACAACCTATTCAGCCCTCATGAAGGCTGGTCACAAAACATGTTTATAAAAGGTTACCTGTTCAATGACACTTGTCAACAAGACAGTATCTGTTATGGACAGAATGTTGGTATCCCGCCCAGGTCCTAATCCCGGCTGGGCGTGGTGGCTCACTCCTGTAATCCCAGCACTTTGGGAGGCCGAGGGGGGCAGATCGCTTGAGACCAGGAGTTCGAGACCAGCCTGGCCAACTTGTGAAACCCTGTCTCTACGAAAAATACAAAAATTAGCCGGTGTGGTGGTGGGCACCTGTAATCCCAACTACTTGGGAAGCTGAGGCAGGATAATCGCTTGAACCAGCCGGGGCAACAGAATGAGATTTCATCTCAAAACGACGACGACGACAACAAAAAAACCCTAATCCCAAAGTGATGGTATTTGGAGGTGGGGCCTTTGGGCGTAATTAGGTCACAAAAGTGGAGGTCTCATGAATGAGATTAGTGCTTGTTCCCTCTCTTTCCGCCACGTGACACACAATGAGAAGTTGTCTGCAACCTGAAAGAGGGCCCTCCCGTAACCTGGCCATGCTGGCACCTGGGACTTCCGACCTCTGGAACTGTGAGAAATAAATGTTTGTTGTGGAAGCCATCCTGTCAATGGTAATTTGCAGCCCGCACTAAAGCAGTATCCAAGTACTATCATACCGTTTTGGCCCACTAAAATAAAATCAACTCATGATGTCATACATTAGTTATTCATAGTTCTGGCGTCCTAATTCAAAGAGCTGTAACTGTAATAGGGAGACACTTCAGATACATTTATTGCCAACAGCCTATATATCCTTTTTAATTTTAGCTGAAGAAACACAGTTAAGCAGGGAATGTGCAGCCAAACAGTAGGTTCCTTAAGGACAGAGACTACGTCTGTCTTGGCACAGTGTATGGAAAGTGGTGGGCACTGAACATTCATGGTCAGATGGGTGAACAGTTAGGGGTTACCCGGAGTAAGAACATTACACACAGAAAAATAGCTGGATCAAATTAAGCAATCACTGGTATTGCTGGGTCTAGGTCTATTATAGTAAATCTATTTGATTCAACACTCACTGTTGCTTCCTGTTGGATAATGCTGTTATAATTAGTAGATTTTTCAAAGGTGATGGCATCTCCACTGTGAAGGAACAGAAAACAGAGAAGTAATTTTAGCAAGACACCTGTCTCTGAACAGAAGCATGAAGTTTCTTTTGCAGCAAGGTTATCTGTTTAGGGGTATAACTTTTATTGAAAACCCCTCTGCCATGTTTCTATCCACAAATGGTAATGATCGCAAGCTTGGGGCTTTGAAAAGTCCGTTTCTGTAACTGGGACAACCACTCATTTCTTTTTAAAGGTTTATTCCTTTCAGAAGCAAGAATATGGTATCGTCATGGGTAGAATTCACTCCTGTGGGAAAAGAAAAACCATCATGAACGTGAAATCTTGTTACTTTTTGATTTTGGTGCATTTTAAATGATCGATACGGAAATCATAATATCCTCTGAGTTGATGGGTGTAGAAGAACACCTTTACAGAACAAAGAAACTGGTAATTAACAATAGAGATGTAAATTTCATTTCACCATGCCTCTTGGATTCATATATGATAATGGAGAAGTTTATATGTAATGGAGAACAGACTCAGTCCTATCTATGCAGTACGGCGCATTTTTTCTTTAATCATGGGCATTCAAGAAACTGTGAGCCCAGTTCAGTTGCACCAGGGAATGTCCATTCTCAAGATGCCAGAGGTGGTGGTGTCTCCTCCCACTTCCCCGCCACTCAGTCCCAGAGTTGTGGCCGAGCCAAGGGCAGACATGACTTTGGTGGGTCTGTCTACTCCAAGTCAACATACATCCTCCTGCCTGATGGTTTCAGCTCTACCTGAACATAAAAAAGAGAAGAGGAAGCCAGCAGCCTCTTGCTGTGCTTCTGGGAGCTAGGCAACGGTCGTCCAGGTGAGGAGAACCTGGGAGGCGGTGGAAGTCAGAGGGGAGATAGAGGAAAATGGCTTTCTTTCCACATACGATGGTTACACGTCCTCCGCAGCCCCTTGAAAGCCCCTGGGGTTCTCTTCTGAAGGTTTGGGTCAGTCCATTCTCCAAACCAAGTCATAGAAAACTGGGCAGAATGCTTGATACCCATCTGATAAATGTTTCCACATAATGTTCTATTTCAAAACAGGGCACACAGATTCAGGGTCTAGACACAAACCCACCAGAAAGGCACTCTTCATTTTTTAGTAACAGTTGTTATCAAAATAGAAATTTTACCTTGGACTTCCCAGTGGCTGCAGGACACAGCATCTGTTCAACCTGAAAGGGTATATGGATGAGCCCTGCACATGTACACAGGGTGATGGGCAATGTTAGAGGAGCCAAAGGCAAAGAATTTGGAGTGTCTTAGGAATTCCATTTGTCGTGTATTATGGACTGAGTTGCCTTCTCCCCAAATTCCTGTTTTGAAGCCCTCGCCCTCAATGGGACTGTATTTGTAAATAAGATTATTAAGGAGATAATTAAGGTTAAATGAGGTCCTAAGAATAGGGCCTTAATCCAATCCAGGACTGGTGTCCTTATAAGAAGACACCAGAGAACTTGCTCTTTCTCTCTCCATGTGAACAAAAAAAAGGAACATGTGAAGACACAGCAAGAAGGCAGCTGACTGCAAGCCAGGAAGAGAGCCCTCACCAGAAATCAAACTTTGGGGTACCTTGATCTTGGACTTCCAGCCTCTAGAACTGCGAGAAAATAAATTTCTGTTGCTTAAACCACCCAGTCGGTGGTATTTTGTTATGACAGCCCAAAAGAATGTATCACATCTCAATGATATCTTGGGTAGGTGTGACAATTATGCAGTTTCTTCAGGTAAAATTTATAAACAGCCCATTGCCACAGATACTGGGACATTATAGCAACAAAAACAACAAATAATCAAACTTAGAATACAGACTAGAATGAAATAAGACAGAAGAAAATATCAGAAGTGAAATTTCACTAAATAAAGCGCTCATAGAAAAGAAATTTAATCAGGAAAATATGGTCATCACTCTTTAGAGATGTCTAAAAATTACTTGTGAGACTTTCTTCAACTAAACTGGAGGAAGGCAATTTCTCCCCAATTCCACATTGTGTCAGCATGCTACTCCTGATACGTTTTCTTTGGAAAATGAATGCAAGACCACAAAATGAATACACTGAGCTCCATCCATTCATTCATCCATCCATCCAACCATCCATCCATCCATCATCAATCCATTTCTCATTCATTCATCAGTGCCTACTGAATGCCAGGCATTGTGCCAGGCCTTGGTGGATATAGCTGTGATCCAGGGAGACAAGGTCTGTTTTCACAGAGATTACAGCCTATGGGGGAGGAAAAATGTTACACAAATAATCACAAAGATGTTGAGTGAAGATTATGATAGCTGAAGTGTTGGGTGCTAGGAAAACATACATCAGGGAGCCATCCAATTCTCTTGCTAGTCCAACAATGCACATCTCTGTCAACTGTCAGCTTGATGAGCTCAGGAGACCTGCATATGTGATCAGTTAGCCTGATCTGGTTGGTGTACATCACATCACCATATTAAACAATTTTGAACAGTGACATTGATCCTCATAGAGCATTCCTATAGCTACTCAGAAACAGGTATTTCAAAGCTAGAATGTCTGGTTTCAGACTTAAAGGAATGACAAGGAAAACTCTCAACTTTTCATCACTCGACCCTCTCCCTCCACTCTGACTCTGGGAGCTTTGGACTAATGAGTAACGCTCATTACGACTGAGAATGTTCTCAATTATTCTGAGTTCCGAAAGGATACTCCCAAGTTTCTGCCTCCGTTCAATGCAGAATATGGGCTTAATTCAACAGCAATCGAAAGGAAGGAGGCATCACCCTCCTCATCTTTACAGGGAAGCCTGAAGGGATCTGCCTGCCATGCAGGGGCCCGTGTATAGCAGGAATCCTCACTGGGAGAAGTATGTTACTTTTTAGCATTTAATTGGGAGACTTTATGCATTAACCTAACGGTGAGAAAGAGAAAATATTTCAACCTCGTGGAGAGATGGGGTCATCTATGAAAAAGTCCCCATCTCTACCTGACCGGACAGACGTTCGTCTGTTCAAACGAATGGCAAGGCTCTCTCTTTCCACCTCTGGAATGCCCTAATTTAAGAGACTGGCTCACAAGACGGGTCAACATGTAGGTTTAATGAGATCATATTTATTTTCTAAAATCACCTAGTTTCTGAGGCCTCTGCAAACAAAGAACCACAAAAATATTCAAGTGACGGGGGATTCGGAGGCAATAACACAGTTGGGCTACAAGGCAGGTAAGCAGAGAGTCACTGAGACCAGCAAGGTGGGGATTCATGAGGGTCCAAGTTCAAGTCACTGAGGATCTGGCAGATTCAGAGGAGGGAACACTGCAGGCATGGCTGTGCTAGGCTAGAAAGGGAGGCTGGGGTAGACCAGCGCTCCACCAGGGTGCAGTTCTCCACATACGGCCACCACCCAAGAGGAGGCACAGGGAGTGTGAGGCCAGAGCAGGCCTGGAGGTGGCCGTTTCAGACAGAAGCCCTGAGTGCCCACCGGCACAGCTTTGTGTCTTTGGCCTCACTGCCCCCTGCGTCATTTCCAGAGTGGGGCTCTGAGTCAGGCCTTTGCGACATTTATCAGGCTGTGATCAAAAGCATAGTCATTGCTAAAATACAGCGTGAAGGAAACCACACACAACATCTGGGGCTGGCCTCTTTGTGAAGGGCGGGCTTCCAGTCCAAAAGGCGTCTTCTCCACCTGCTCTCTGAGGCCTGTGATGTTCTAGCAGTGCCAAATCACCGAGCCAGAGGAAACAACAGAGCACAAGGCAGATCGTGACACAGGAGTGACTCCCAGGCCAGTCCTTGGGTCATTCGCATTCCTCAGGAGCTGCCCCCGTTAGTGACTGCTCCTCAGAGCCCAAGCCAACCCCTGCCTAGGATGTTAGGATTTAATAACCACTGGAGGGAAGGGCGGGGTCAGCTGGGAATGGAGGGAGAAGAGCCCAGATGGGGAAGACCAGGGAGGGAGGAGGGCTGAGAATTCCCACAGCACAATGGAACAGGCCTCCTTGTTCAGCTCTGCAGCTAGCTGGCTATATTGCTTTAAGCAAGTCACATGAAGCACCAGGGCCTCAATTTTGCATGCTATAAAGGGAGGGATTGGGATTTGGTGATCGCCCCCCACCAAGACCTTTTCCAGCTCTCACACAGGGACTCAGAGGTCCCCCAGGTCTTACACAATGGTCTGAAGTTTCCTTCTGGGCTTCATGCAGGGACAATGGAGGAGGGCCTGGTTTCTTCTGGGCACTGGCAAATTGTCCACTTCACTCAGTACAGTGAAGACACAGATTAAAGCGCATTTAATTTTTATGATCAATTTGTCTAAAAAAGGCAGGCATAGAGAGGACTGAGACGCTGTTATATGGCACATAACTCATCTTGTCTCATTTTTCCCATAAAGTCTTTCAAATGTATTGTTAGCTTAATATGCTTTTTGACATTAATTTTTTTTAGTCTAACTACAATTTGCATTCACATTCTCAGGTTTTGACATCATTTGTCATTAGTCCAGACTTTCATTGACATCATTTTGGCATCATAACTTGCCCTCGCAAATCACTTAAACCAGTGGTGAAACAACTTGAAGCAATTACAAAGGTAAGAGGATAAAAATGTAACAAAACCTAATTCATGTGCCATACTTGTTCTGTGTCAGATTTCAGAGCAAAGGCGCTTCATCTTCCAATCATTAAAGGCTCTCATCGTTAATTCTTCCTCAAAGCGCATGAAGTAATTATTGTGGTTTTAAGAGAAGATATCTTTGACTTGATGAATATTTTTACATACGTTAAAATAGTAAATATGTATATTCACACTGAGACATATCATTATGATTTTGAAAAACTAATATAATTTTGATTATACTAATAATATTAATCATTAAAATACACTCAGCACTTACTCATCCTAAATGTTTTACTTGTTTTACCTTAGTTCTCATGAACACCTATTAGGAAGGTAGGTAAGAATTATCCCCAATTTGCAGATGAAGGACAAACAGAATTCACAGAGCTGGAGACCTAGCTCTGACTTCTGAGTAGAATATTACCTATCCTACAATTCTGTCTTTTAAGATAGAACCACATGTGTGACCAAAAAAAAAAAAATGTACACAAGAAGCAAAAAGGAGGATATCAATTTGTTGAAACTGCAAATTAGCAAGAACAATCTTGCTCTAAAATCTGTTCTCCTATGTGCTGTGGTTTAGTCGTTTGCTGCATTGGGGCCATTACTGTTATATTACTTAACTGTATCCTGACCGATTCGATTTTACGAACAGCTTCATTGCAAAATGATGACCGGGGGGGAGACCTGTGGAAGGGTGGGAAGCGTAAGACATCCACATTCACCTTCTTGAGGCAAAACTCAGCCCCTGGGGGGTCAAGCTTCACTGGCAGACAGCAAATAACACGTTGCATTGCACGGGCGTCTGTCTGTTGGACATGGGCAAGTGAGCGACGCTGTGAACAAATGATACAGTTCCTGATGTGAGAGGGATTCAGAGCGGCACCTCCTTTTTGAACCTTTCCCAAGCAAGCAAGGGTGCAGTCTAGGCTGTCATTCTCCACACACGTATTTTTAACTGCCAGACGACAACCAGGTAATACATATTTTTTAACATTAGCAAGTTCTAACCAGCCTTGAAAACCATAGGGTGGACAAGGCCAAAAAGCGGGTTGCAACTTGGACACCCGAGAGGGAGGCCCTCTGGGGCTCATCGGAGGCCTTGTGGGGGGCCCTGGCCCCAGGAAGACTCAGCCCCCACTCTCAGCCCCTCCAGGGGCCTTAGCTGCACACACAGAAGGAAAACAGGCTCCTGCTTGGGGCTGGAGAGACTCCTCTGAAAGAACCGCTGGTGTCTGACATCACCAGGCTGTGGTGCCCACCACTGCTGGCTCCCTGTGAACCCGCTCACCCCCAGCGTGGTGCAGCCTGGAAAACGAACCTCTCCCTCTTCTGCTCCATCGCAGGCACGGCCAGCTGTGGACCCGCGGCCCTGCATTCCCCAGGCTCAGGCCCGCCAGGCAGCCCCCTGAGCTCATGGCTGGCAAAAGAACAAAGGCGTGGAAGAACAAAGAACAAAGTTGAAGGAACAGTTTTAGAAGCTTTTTAAAGGCCTTTAATAAGCTGAGTTGAAAAAGCTGACATGGTGAGAGAGAAGAGTGTGTGTGTTTCGGGAGGGGTGAGGGCGAGGCTGAGTTTCCACATATCCCCAAGGGAAACCTGAGACTCCCAATGGCTGATTGCAGACTTTACATGACATAGAATGGGGATTCATGTTTGGAAAATGACAACAAATTTATCCTTGAAACAAAACCCAGGGATTTTGCCGAAGAGGTAGAGAATAAAGGTTAATTACACAGAGCTGTTTCTCCAGATGTGATATAATGCACGCACGTTTACACACTTACGCACACACACGTGCATCCACACATATACACACACAATCTCCACTTCCCTGTTCCCCTAGACAATAATGAAGTATTTTATACTTTGGCCTGGATTTTTCCATGAATTTCTAGGTCAGCAATTATACCGAGGTCCAAGCCTCAATCTGGTTGACAACTAAACGGGATTGGAATCTGGGGAGGCCATCCTGCCCTGACTAGGGAGGAGGAAGGGAGGGGAATGTGCTGGACTTTGTGAGGTGGTCTTGTTCATATGGCACACATTGCACATTTATGGTCATTTTCATTAAAAAAAATAGCCTCAGGCTGTTCATTTGTTTTAAAAATCAAATCTTGCTCTCTCCTTGGTGAGGACGGTTGCTGCCTCTGCATTTTTCAGCATGATTCACCACAACCCCCATCCCACCCCAGTGAAGACGCACGCCCCCCACCTGCTGCTCAGCCACCTCTCCAGGTGTCCAGTTCAGTGGACCACCAGCACCCTGGTTCCCGGCTCTGTCACAGCACCCCTGCTGCATCTGTGGGCACCTCTTCTCCCCTCCCCAGCACAGGGGTGTGGAGGGAGGAGCAGGATGTGCAGGTTCAGGGACCTGGGAATCAGAATTTCTGAACTTATGGGGCTTACTGGGCAATATGGGAGCAATAGGAGGGAGATAGGAGCTTATCCTGATACTACATCTATTTTCATTAGATTCTATGCTTCTTTGGAGTACTTGGTGGTAGTGAGAGAAGTCACCCCTTTGCTACAATCCTGGTTCATGGCCAAATCTCTCTACGACAATGCTCTTATTGGTGTTTCCATGTCTTTCCTTAACACAAGGTCCAGAAAGAAGAGATAAAGACAAATGAGATGCCCTTGAACAGCCTGTGCACAGCTCAGTGACTCTGAGAACTGATCTGGGAGAGCTTGCATGTTCTACTCTAAGAGGGTCCTAGCAAGGCATGCTCTTTTTAACCACCCCCACCCCCAACCAAAATGAAATTCCAGTTCCCTCCTTAGGCAAATATTAGTAGGAGAGTTTTTGTAAATCAATTTTGCTCAATTGCTGCACACATAGAGAAGTGGCTGCTTCACCCAGGCATAAAACATTGGGGAAAGACCAACACACTCATCGTAGGTTTGCTGGAGGACTCGCTTCTGGATTTTAAACACAACAAAGATCGCACTCTGCAAAGCTGTGTGTGAGAACACACCCTGAGCACACACAGCTGCACACCGTGGGGACTGACCACCTCCGGGTGGGCAGCGCTCTGGTCTTCTGTTGGCCGCTGGCCTCCCTCTGCTAAGTAGCCCTGCTCCAGTTCTGTTAAAGACACGATGCCTGTGCGTCCAGAGGAGAAGCAACTGTGCGCACGGATGAAAATGCCAGGAGAGTGCTCTCCAACTGTGAGAAGAGAGGGTGGGTGTCAGCGGAAGAAACCCCGAGACCTCGAACCCCCCGAGAAATGGGCAGGGAAGGGCTGTGAGGATACTTCATGCGGCTTGCCATGATGTCTTTTCCTGAATTATAGGATTCTGCTTGATTATTTTTAATTGAAATTCTTATGAAGGTAATTGTAGATTTACATGCACTTGTAAGAAATAATTCAGGCTGGGTGCAGTGGCTCACACCTGTAATGTCAGCACTTTGGGAGGCTGAGGCAGGAGCATCACTTAAGCCCAGGAGTTGCCCAGCCTAGGCAACATAGTAAGACCTGTCTCTTACAAAAATAAAAAATAAAAAAAATTAGCCAAGTACATTGGCTCCCAACTGTTACCAGTTACTTGGGAGACTAAGGCAGGAGGATCCTTTGAGGCAAGGAGTTCAAGACCAGTGTGGACAACACAACAAGATCCTCTCTCTACAAAAAAAAACAAAATAAAAAATTGCCAGGTATGATGGTGCATGCCTGTGATCTCAGCTACCCAGGAGGCTGAGGCAGGAGGATCGCTTCAGCCTAGGCAGTCAAGGCTGCAGTGAGCCATGATCATGCCACGTCACCACACTCCAGCCTGGGTGGCAGATGTTTCAAAAAAAAAAGGAAAAAAAGAGAAAGAGAAAAAGAAGAGATAAGAAAAGAAAAAAAAAAGGGGGAGGGAAGGGGAGGGAAGGGGAGGGGAGGGAAAGGGGAGGGAAAGGGAAGGGGAGGGAAGGGGAGGGGAGGGGAAGGGAAGGGGAGGGGAGGGGGAGGGAAGGGGAGGGGAGGGGGAGGGGAGGGGGAGGGGAGGAGGAGGGGAGGGAAAGGGGAGGGGAGGGGAGGGGAGGGAAAGGGGAGGGGAGGGGAGGGGAGGGAAAGGGGAGGGGAGGGGAGGGAAAGGGGAGGGGAGGGGAGGGGAGGGGAGGGGAGGGGAGGGGAGGGGAGGGGAGGGGAGGGGGAGGGGAGGAGGAGGGGAGGGAAAGGGGAAGGGAGGAAAGGGGAAGGGAGGGAAGGGGAGGGGAGGGAAGGGGAGGGGAGGGAAAGGGGAGGGAAGGGGAAAGGGGAGGGAAAGGAAAAGGAAAAGGAAAAATTCAGAGAGATCTCTTTTACACTCTGCTTAGTTTCTCCCAAAGGTTACATTTTGCAAAAACTGTGGTGTGATATCACAACCCAGATACTGCCACTGATACACTCCACTGATCTTAAATTTCCCAAGTTTTACTTAAACTCATTTGTGTGTATATTTATTTCTATACAATTGTATCACCTGTGCAGGTTCATGTATCCACCACCACAAACAACCACATTCATCTCTTGTTTCTCCCACCCCTACGTCCCTAACCTCTGGCAACCACTAACCTGTCCTCCATTTCAAAACTGTTGTCATTTCAGAATATTTTACAAATGGGCTCAATGCTATATAACCTTTTGGGATTGGAGTTTTTTTCACTCAGCAAAATTCCCTGGAGATTTATTCAAGTTGTTGTGTGTCAATAGTTTGTTCCTCTTTAATTTTTAATATTTGTGGGTACATAGTAGGTGTACATATCTATGGGGTTCATGAGATATTTTGATATGGGCACTGTATAATAATCACATCAGGAGAAATGGCGTATCCATCACTTCAAGCATTTATCCTTTGTGTTACAAACAATACCATTGTACTTTTATTTTTTTAATATACAATTAAATCATTATTGACTATCACCACCTGTTGTGCTGGTGAATATTAGATCTTATTCATTCTTATGTTGTTCCAAATGACAGGATCTCATTCTATTTTATAGCTGAATAGTACTCCACTGTGTGTATGTACCACATTTGCTTTATCCATTCATCAGTTGATAGACACTTAGGTTGCTTCCAAATAATAGTTTATTCCTCTTTATTGTTGAGTAGTGTTCCACAGTATGGATAGATCACAGTTTATTTACAGTCACCTACTGAAGGACATCTAGGCTGATTCTAGTTTTGGGCTATTAACACATAAACTTGCTATGAATGTTTGCATTCAAGTTTCTGCGTGGATATAAGTTCTCATGCCTTTAGAATAAATGCCCAAGGTGTAGTTGCTGGTTTGGATGGTAAATTGTATGTTTGGTTTAATAAAAAACTGCTAAACTGTATTTCAGAGTGGCTAGAACATTTTACCTTCCCATTGTGTGACTGACCTAGCTTCTCTACATCCTTGCTGGCATTGGGTGCTATCACTATATTTTATTTTAGTCAATCTGGTAGGTGCGTAGTGATACATCATTGTGGTTTTATGTTTTCTTTCTTTCTTTTTGAGATGGAGTTTTGCTCTCGTTGCCCAGGCTGGAGTGCAATGGCACAATCTTGGCTCACTGCAACCTCCGCCTCCCGGGTTCAAGCGATTCTCCTGGCTCAGCCTCCCGAGTACCTGGGGTTACAGGCACCCACCACCATGCCTGGCTAATTTTTTGTAATTTTAGTAGAGACGGGGTTTCACCATGTTGGTCAGGCTGGTCTCGAACTCCTGACCTCAGGTGATCCGCCTGCCTCAGTCTCCCAAAGTGCTGGGGTTAAGGTGTGAGCCACCATGCCTGGCCTCATTGTGGTTTTAATTTGTATTTCCACAGTGACTAATGGACTGAGTGTCCCTCATGTGCTTATTTACAATTGCTGTATCGTATGTTTATGTCTTTTGCCCATTTTCTAATTATATCGTATATTTATGTCTTTTGCCCATTTTCTAATTGGATTGTTTCTTTTACTGTTGAGTTTTGAGCCTTCTTTCTATATTGTAGATACTAGTCCTTGGTCAGTTATGGTGGTTTGCAAGCAAATGTTTTCTTCCTATTTGTAGCTTGTCTTTCCCTCCTCTTCACATGGGCTTTCTGAGAGTAAAAGTTTTGATTTTGACGTGGTCCAACTTTACATTTTCTTCTTATGGATCATGCTTCTGGTGTCTGGTCTGAGAACTTCTTGTGTGCAAGTCTCAATGATTTCGTTCAAGGTTTTTAAAGTTTAGTATTATGTTTTAAATTTAAGTCTACGATCCATTTTGAGTTAATTTTCATATACATTATGAAGATTAGATTGAGGCTCATTTTTTTTTTTTTTTTTTTTTTGCCTGTGGTTTTCTAATTGTTCCAGCACCATTTATTGAAAAGCAGCACCTTTCATCGAATTAATTTTGTACCTTTATCAAAAATCAGTGCAACATATTTGAGTAGATTTTTTTTTTTTTTTTTTTTTTTTTGAGATGGAGTTTCACTTTCGTCGCCCAGGCTGGAGTGCAATGGCACAATCTCGGCTTACTGCAACCTCCACCTCCCAGGTTCAAGCGATTCTCCTGTCGGCTTCCCAAAATGCTAGGGTTACAGGTGTGAGCCACCGCGTGCAGCCAAGTGGATCTATTTCTGTATCTTCCACTTGGTTGCAGTGATCTGTGTGTCCATGCTGCCACCAATACCACACCATCCTGATTGCTGTGGCTCTACCGTGAGCCTTAATATAAGGGAGAATGTTCTCCTCCCATTTTATTCCTTTTTGTCAAGTTCGTTTGAGCAATTTGCTTTTCCACATAACTTTTTAGAAGAAACTTGTCTATGTCTACAAGAAAATCTTGCTGGGATTAAAAAAAAAAAACTCATTGAGAGATAATTCATATACTACACAATTCACCCATTTAAAGAGTCCAAGTCATGTTTTTTTTTTAAAGCATATCCACAGGGTTATGCAGCTGTGCAGAAAAGAGATAACACTGCAGGCCTGAGACTGCGCTCCGTAGAAAGCTCTGCTGCCAAGTTTGGCCCTTGGCTAGGGTCTGGGAACTTGGCTCTTGGAGTGTTCCCAGTCAACTGTTAACTGATAAGAGTGGCTCCCTGTGCCTAGACTGTACAAACAATATGGTTTATGCCGAACACCTGCTTTCCTTTTAGGAGTCTATAATGTTGGCATGTGCTAGACAGAGGGTGCTTATGTGACCAGCTTTCAATAAAAGCTTTGGGTGCCGAGTCTCTAATGGGCTTCCCTGGGCAGAAACCTCAAACACATGCTGCTGCATTTCATTGCTGGGGGAGGAGTGCACTTTGTATGATCCCTCATGGGGGAGGGAATAGCACACAGGAAGCCTCACAAGGGTTCCGCCAGACTCCACCTCTTTTTCCATCATGACCCTGGGTATCTTTACAGTGTCACTGTCATAAATCTTAGCCATGTGGACAATTATATGCTAAGTCCTGTGAGTCATTCTACTGGATCTCTGCAAGTGGCGGTGGTCTTGGGAATCCCTAGCGCAGTGGTGAGACTTGCTAGAATAACCCGAATTCACTGAAGTATGGTTACAGCATTACTCGAGAAAAAGAAAGGGCAGTTTGTTCAGTGTGCACACATTTAGGATGGTTATGTCTTCCTGGTGGATTGATCCTTTTATATAAGGTCCCTGTTATGGTTTGAATATTTGTCCCTCTGAAACTCATGTTGAATTTTTTTTTTTTTTGAGACAGTCTCGCTCTGTCGCCCAGGCTGGAGTGCAATGGCATGATCTCAGCTCACTGCAAGCTCCGTCTCCCAGATTCACACCATTCTCCTGCCTCAGCCTCCCGAGTAGCTGGGACTACAGGTGCCCGCCACCATGCCTGGCTAATTTTGTTTTTGTATTTTTAGTAGAGATGGGGTTTCACTGTGTTAAACACGATGGTCTCGATCTCCTGACCTCGTGATCTGCCCACCCCTGCCTCCCAAAGTACTGGGATTACAGGCGTGAGCCACTGCGCCTGGCCCTCATGTTGAAATTTAATCCTCAATGTGGCAGTATTGAGAGGTGAGGCCTTTAAGAGGTAGGTGATTCGGTCATGAGGGCCCTGCCCTTAAGAATTCATGAATTCATGGATTAATGGGTTATCATGGGAATGAGACTGGTGGCTTTGTAGAAGAGGGAGAGACCTGAGCCAGCACACCCTTGCCATGTGATGTCGTGGGCCAACTCGGGACTCTGCAGAGGGTCCCTGTCAGCAAGAAGGCCCTCACCGGATATGGCCCCTTGAACGTAGACTTCTCAGCCTTCGTAACTGTAAGAAATAAACTCATTTTCCTTATAAATTACCTAGTTTCAGGTATTCTGTTATAAGCAACAGAAAATGGACTACGTCAGTCCCTTTTTGTCCCTAGTAATTTTCTTTGCTCTGAAGTGTGCTTTCTTAGATATGAACATAGCCACTCCTGCTATCTGTGGATTAATGTTTGCATGTTACATCTTTTCCATCCATTTACTTTCAACCTGCCTATGTTGTTGAATTTGAAGTGAGTTTCTTGGCAACAGTATATACTTGAGTCATTTTTGTTTTTAACTTCACTCTGTCTTGTCTTTTGACTGATTATGTAAGATAATTTACATTTAAGGTAATTCTTGGTAACGTTAGCACCTAAGTCTGCCATTTTATTACTTGTTTTCTATTTGTTTCCTTTGGTTCTTATTCTTCGATTTCTCTTTTCTTGCCTTTCTGAGGATTCCTTTAAACAGCATTGAGGACTCTATCTTGATGTAATTGTCGTGATTTTGAGTACATCTCTTGACATAGTTCTCATGGGGTCACATGAGTATTACAATAGACACGTGTGACTTAGCACAGTCTGTTGTTGCCGATGTTTCACCACTTTGAGGTGTGGAAATCTTTTTTCCATTTAGGCCTCTTTACCTTCCCCACTTTTAAATATCATTGTCTCAAGTACCAGATGGAGGCATAATTTTTGTTTCATCAAATGTGATTCACAGAACTTGTGACAAAAAGGACAGCGTACTGTATGTCTCCCATATTTCTGCTCTTCCCATTGTTTTTTTCTGATACTCCAACATTCTGTTATCATTTCCTTTCTCATCGAAAAATTTTCTTTAGCTGATCTCCAAGGGTGAGTCAGCTAGTGACAAATTCTTTTGGTTTTCCTTTGCCTGGGAATATTTTTATTTCCCTTTCATTCTTGAAAATAAATTTGCTGGATGTAGAAATTGTGGTTGACAGTTCTTATCTCAGCCCTTGAAACCTTTTGTGCCACTTCCTTCTGGCTTTCTTGGTGGTTTCAATGATAAATGTGTTGCCATTCAAATCACTGTTATAGGTAATATGTTATTTTTCTGCCTGTTTCCAGGTTTTTTTTGTTTTGTTTTTTGTTTTTTTGTTTCCAAAAGCTTAATTTTCAGAGCCTCTGTGTTGTTTCAGCCTGCTTGGTTTATCTGGTGCCTCTGGGGCTACACCTGAGGAGGGAGAAGGGTTTCCCCAGGCTAGACCTTGGGACTTCTCTCCATGAAGGAGGTGCTCCTCCTACTGAGGATGCTCCTGGCTGCCTCTGGGGAGCGGAAGAGCAGAAGCGCGTCAGGCTGCAGAGCAAAGAGGCTTCCCGGACCAAAAGGCTTGTTGAAGCTGGCTCTCTCTAGGCAGATCGGCTCACGCCCGCAGTGTCTCTTGGTGGAAAAGGGGTGCCTCAGACCCAGGAAGGAAGGAGAGTATTTTCTCTATTAACAACCCCCAAAATTATTTTGCCTGATATTATTAGAGGAACTCAAAGAAGGAAGAATGAATCTACCTGGGTTGCCTTCTGTCCCTAGGTCAGGCTTGGGAAACATTGAGTCTGGCTTTCAGCGTGCAGGGCGGGGGATGCAAGATGCTCTGCTACGGTGCTGATTGTACAGTCCTGGGGCCCCAAACCAGCTCACTCTCTTATCACCACCTTTCGGAGCTTTCCTCTGATTGCTTCTTGCGTTGTTTCCGGGGTTTACCGTTGTGCTTAGTGTGGAGGGGCATGGGGAAATAGGCTCATCTTGTCTCACCCAGAAGTCTCCACTATCGTATTTTAACTGATCATATTTTGAAGTATTAGGCACAGTCATATAATGAAACATTCCACTCACTAGTAATATTGGCTCCTAACGTGTATATGGTTTGTTTTCAAAAAGCATCTGTGGTAGCTTGTATTACAAATCATGTACAGGGAACAAGGTGGTGTAGATTCACTTTTCCTTGCTCCTGCCTCTAATACAGCTAAATACTTGGAAATTATTCTACAGACAAGGATAGAAGAGCTCCGAAAACTGGAAAGAAGAAAATAGACTGGGTAGAGACGACAGGAGTAGAGAAATGACAATGTGGTGGGTTCCCTGGGTTTCCTTTTTATCTTCCACACACACCCCTGGACTGAGCATTGGAGAAATGTGCAACACAGTCTGTTATGTCAATAGGCGTAGGCATAAAATCTCAAGAAAAGCCTGCATTCTGGCCAAAGGGCTAGGAAAGGGAAGGGAAGTCCAGTGGAGGCCTAGTAGGGGGCTGCAACCCTCTTTCCACAATCAGGGCATGGGCTGGTGACCCATCTGCCCACAGTAGCAGCTTCAGAATACTGGTAGACTGACCTCCATGCTCCATGCACCCACACCCAGAGCACTGGCAGGCGGGATCAGGATCAGGATCAGGCTGCCTGCCAGGGCTCTGGGTATGAATATGTGGGGTCACTATTGTCCACCTGCATGCACAGTAGTGAAGCCGTGGGTCAATTCAATGCCCATTCCACGTGTGGAGCACTGAAATGGCAGGCCATGCTACCCACATGACAACACTGGCAGAGCCTGATGCCTCCCTCCTTACACCAAGGGGCATAAGGAGACCCAGGCGGCCACTCTGGCTCTCCCCACTCCACGGAAAGTGGTCCATGGAAGTGGGTTGAGCCTCTGCAGGTGGCACCAGTAGGGATTAATCAGAAGTCTCCGCAGTGGCAGAAGAACGAAGCAGACAAGAATAGCATGCAAAGGCTCAGGAAACTGAGCTGGCATTGGACCCACAGCCCATGAAAGTAGGCCAGAACCTACACACTAAACCTAAACAGGGCGACTGCCTTCTGTCTAAAACAGAAGATTTAAATAGGATCAAGAGTCTCCTAACATAACCAAGATTCCCAGGATACAACGGAAACTCACCCATAATCCCAAAGACCAGGTAAGCCACTGTTTGAATGAGAAAAGACAATCAACTGATGCCAAGACCGAGGCGAATCAGATATTGAATTATCTGACAAGGATTTTCAAGCAGTCATTATAAAAGTATTGCAACAGGCCAGGCGCGGTGGCTCACGCCTGTAATCCCAGCACTTTGGGAGGCCGAGGCAGGCAGATCACGGGTTCAGGAGATGAAGACTATCCTGGCTAACATGGTGAAACCCCATCTCTACTAAAAAATACAAAAAAAAAAAAAAAAAAAAAAAAATAGCCAGCATGGTGGTGGGTGCCTGTAATCCCAGCTACTCGGGAGGCTGAGGCAGGAGAATAGTGTGAACCCAGGAGGCAGAGCTTGCAGTGAGCCAAGATCACGCCACTGCACTCTAGCCTGGGCGACAGAGCAAGACTCCATCTCAAAAAAAAAAAAAAAAAAAGAAAAAAAAAGAAAAAAAAAGAAAAAAAAAAAGCTCCAACAAATAATTATTCTCTTGAAACAAATGAAAAAAACTGAAAACCTCAGGAAAGTCATACAAAAGAATCAAGTGGAAATTATACAACTGAAAAATACAATAATTAGAGTAAAAAAATATATATATAAATACCATGAAAAAATCATGCAGTCATGATAAAATAAATACATCAAGGTATAGATCAATATGCTCAGGAGCCCTACTGAATGTTTACCGTGTGCCAGATGCTGCACTAAGCATTTTCCCTGTATTAATTAATGTGATCTCACAACAATCCCATGAAGTAGATACTGTTATCCTTAATTAATGGATGA
Source organism: Macaca fascicularis (assembly GCF_037993035.2). Classification (NCBI taxonomy): domain Eukaryota; kingdom Metazoa; phylum Chordata; class Mammalia; order Primates; family Cercopithecidae; genus Macaca; species Macaca fascicularis. The sequence continues at coordinate 5,927,328 of NC_088387.1, forward strand.
GGAAACTGAGACACAGAGAGATTGAGTGACCTGCCTCAGATCACACAGCTTGCTAGTGGTAGAGACAGGCAGTCTGTTCCAGTCTCTGCTCTTATCCACATGTAGTATTATTGCATAGTGTTCTGCTGCCTCTTGGGAGAATTAAAATTATTTAAGTCATTCATCTCAATGGGCTGTTTCTTCCAGGGCTGCCACAAAAGCCTCTCCCTAGTGTCTCTAACCTCTACCCTCACCTCCGTGTTCAGGTTCCTCCCCTCCCAGCCTCCTGCTCACCCACTGAAGTCCACCCTCAGACTTTCTTGCTCCTTGAACTCATCTCTGCCTCAGGCCTCTTGCACAGCTCTTTCCTCTGCCTGGAACGCTTGTTCCAGATCTCCACATGGCTCCTTGACTGGCACTCTGTTCAAACGGTGTTGTCTTGGGGAGGACTTGCCATGACTCCATTGTATTGTATTCAGGTAACATCTCGCGATTGTCCTTTTGTTTATTTTTTTGAGACAGGGTCTTGCTCTGTAGCCCAGGCTGGAGTGCAGTGGTGTGATCATAGCTCACTGCAGCCTTGACCTCCCGGGCTCAGGTTACTCTCCCATCTCAGCCTCCTGAATAGGTGGGGCCACAAGTGCACCACCATACCCAGCTAATATTTATATAGACAAACATATTAAATATAAAATATTTAATTTTGTATTTTTTGAAGAGCTAGGGGTCTTGCTATATTGCCCAGGCTGGTCTCGAACCCCTAAACTCAAACAATCCGCCCATGTTGGCCTCCCAAAGTGCTGGGATTACAGGTAGGAGCCACCATGCCTGGCCTATTGCGCTTTTTTATTCTTTTTTCCTAACTAAGCTTAATAAAAGGAGAGGCCTTGTTTATCTTGTTCACTGCTATATCACAAGTAGCTAGAACAGGCCTGACTTATTGTAGGAACACAAATATTTGTTGAATGAACAAATAAGTAAATGGCAGATGAGTTATAGAGTTTTCATTACCTGAAAACCAGAGAGATAAACTTATTTTGAGACCTAATTTTTAAGAGGAATTTGTCACACGGATCCTTATATAATAAAATAGACATTTTCATCCGTACAGCTCATTAACAACAGTGTACCTTTCTTACATTTCTGCTTTGTAAAATACACTTTTAGTATGTCCTGAATGTGGCATTGGTAGTGAAGTTATCCTTAAATCTTAATGCTTTAAAAAAAATCTCTTAGCTGGCCAAGACTTTAAAGTTGATCTATTATTTTTGTTTGTTTTTGGTTTCTGTTATTCTTTTTGAGACGGCGTCTCTGTTGCCCAGGCTGGAGTGCAGTGGCACGATCTTGGCTCATTGCAGCCTCCACCTCTCGGGTTCAAGCGATTCTCCTGCCTCAGCCTCCCAAGTAGCTGGGACTACAGGCACGCGCCACCACACCCGGCTAATTTTTGTATTTGTAGTAGAGACAGGGCTTCAGCATGTTGGCCAGGCTGGTCTCGATCTCCTGACCTCGTGATCCACTCGCCTTGGCCTCCCAAAGTGCTGGGATTACAGGCGTGAGCCACTGCGCCTGGCCAAGTTGATCAGTTATTAAATATATGCTGAGCATAGAGCACATGAAAAGCCCCTGCTGCTGGGCTTATCTCATGACCAGCCGATGTCACTCTTGCCTTTATCTTTGTCCTCTGGGAGTCCTCCTCTTCCTCACTGACGATAAAGCCTATTTTTCTTCCCCCACAAAGGCCACTCCTAGCCCCTCTCTCTGTGACATTGAAAACAAACAGAGTCCCTGGAACACTAATGGTCTCTCCCCTCTGAGTGCCGAGGGCCTGCCTAGTTACTTGTTTTCCTGGAGCGTGCAGGGCTCTCCCAACTGTCTGTTAGTTAACTGACTGCTAGGTGCCAGGGGGTGGGGGGTAGGGGGGCATACAATGGAATGCAGGACTACATCCAGCCTTTCAGGAGCCTACAGATCAGCAAGTTCAGCAAGTGAGAGAACACAATCACACCAGGGACGTTCTAACCATCACTAAAATAAATCTCTCATCACAGCTACTCCTTTTCCTAGCTTCTCTATTTTTGCCAATGTAACTTTTCCATCCCTGTGACTAAGAGATGAGTAAGAGATGTAAGAGGAAGAGCTGGTTTGGCACAGAACACAGTAACTTTATTTGAGGTTGAGTTTGAGGTTTAGGTGCGACAGGCTTGACTGAATCATCTCTGCTCCCTTCTCCTACACTGACTCAACCAACTGCCAGATCCTGAAGACCCTGCCTCTGAGAGGTCTCTCACACCTGCATCCTGATTCCAGCGCAAATCTGAACAGCAGCAGCAGCCCTGGGGCCATCTCCAGGCTCATCACCCTCTCCTTTCCCAACTATTCTTCTTAAACCCCAATGCTGAACTTTCGGTTCTCCAACAGCTATTTCAGTGCCCACTCTGGGAATATGTCCTTGTTCCTGCAGCTATAACAAAATACCTTAGACTGGGTACTTTATAAACAAAAGAAATGTATTTCTCACAGTTCTGGAGGCTGGGAAGTCCAAGATCATGGTGCGGACAGATTTGGTGTCTGGTAAAAGTTTGCTCTTTGCTGCTTCTTTTTTAACATACTAATTGTACACATTTATGGGGTACATGTGATATTGTGACACATGCATCAGGGTGTTTAGCATATCCATTACCTTGAACACTTATTATTTCTTTGTTGGGAACATTCCAAATCTTTTAGATATTTTGAAATACATAATATATCATTAACTATAGTCACCTTACTGAGCTATCAAATACTAGAACTTATTCCTTCTATCTAACTGCATGTTGATACCCATTAATCATTAACCCACCTTTCATTCCTCCCTATTCTCTCCAGCCTCTGGTAACCACCATTCTACTCTTCGCCTCCACAAGATAAACTTATTTTAGCTCTCTCCTATGAGTAAGAACATGCAATATTTGTCTTTTTGTGTCTGGCTTATTTAACATAACGACCTCCAGTTCTTGCTCTCTGCTTCTAAGACAGTACCTTGTTGCTACATCCTCATGTGGCAGAAAGCAGAAGGATGACAGAGATGAACACTGTGTCCTCACATGGCAAAAGAAATGAAGGGGCCAGCTAGCTCTCTGAAGCCTCTTTTACAAGGTTATTAATCCCATTCATGACGGTGGAGGCTTCATGGCCTAATCATCTTGCAAAGGACCCACCTCTTAATATTGTTGCATTGGGGATCACGTTCAATGTGAATTTTGGAAGGATACAAACATTCAAACCACAGTAGGACAGAAACAAGCAAAGCTTCATGGTTTCTGCCCTTGTGCATATTCCACCCTACTTCTCAAAGGAAGGCTCCAAAGGACTTGTGGACACCCCCCACTGCCCAGCCTGGCAATCTAGGCCCCCTGAACTTTCCCTCCAGATTCATCTTCTACTAGAGCTCCATGCACGCCTGTACAGGAGGAAGCCCATGCCTTCATGTACCTTTATCTTTGCTCCCCTAAGCCTGGATGTCCTCTGCACTCCTGCCTCCTTCTCCAACACCACCTGTCAAAATTCTAATCTGTCCTTCAATGCTCCACTCAAAGCCCAATGCCCTTGTAGGCCGTTCATGATCCCCTATCCAAAATGTGTGCTCCCCATCTTTGAGTTCTCATGGTACCCTTTTGTACATTTCTGACATTCGTCGTGTTATACTTGAGGATCAAAGTAAATGGACATCTTAGCCTCCCTCTTCAGCTATCAGAGAAAAGGGTCCCTGTCTTACCCATACTGGAGGCTCCTCATCTCTCCACCACAGCAGCTGCCTCATACACAGGATGCTTTATACCAAGGGTGACCATACAATTCACTTTAATTTATTGTTCAAACTAGAACACTAAAGTGAAAGGAGCACAATTAATAATTATGCAGGGCTCCAAGTGAAATTGATATTGTCCTTGGCTACTTGGACATGCAGTTATCTTTTTATGCCAAATGAAGGCTCAAAGAGCAGGAATGCTGGTTGTATGGATGGACAGTGATCAGCATGAAGAAGTGGGAGAGTTTCCTGTAGCTGGCATTGTTGGGGATGGTCCTATGGGGCAGGTGGTCTCTGAGGTATGTCCACAAGGTACAGATGGGATTCAGGAAGGTCCCATTAGACAGAGACAAGAAGAAACGGCACTATGGAAGGTTGGATGGTGGGAGCAAAGGTGGACTGCATTTGATATGTTCAGGGAAAAGTGAGTGTGGTTTAAATTATGGTTGATGTTGGGGAGAAACAGGCAACACGGTTGGAAAGTGGAGTTGGAAGGAACTTGGCTAACACCAGCCTAGGTCTGGTCTTTATCCAGGAGGTAAGAACAAGCACCCACGTGTTTCTGAGCAGGAAAGAGACAAAGCAAATGTAGAATTTTAGGAGGATTCATCTGGTAGCTGTGTTTAGAGCAGGGAGAGGCTGAGGAAGGGGAGGCCATATGGGATCACTGGAAATAATTTCAGTGTAAGATGATAAGATATTAAAGGAAATATTGGTTACCAAAAAGAGTGAGTCAGGAGAACTTAAAGCGAAAAGTTAACAAGGCTCTGTGATCCACGGGGGTCAGGGGTGGCTTTGGGTTATACTTTGTATAGGTTCTATCTGTTGATATCGAGATTGAACTAAGAAAGTCAAGGGGCAGAGATAACTTGGAGGAAGAGGCTAAATTTAGATTTCCGTATGTTGAGTGTGAGGTACCAGTGGCTCACGTAAATGGAAATGCCCAGTAGAGAGTCAGGGAGGAACACCTAGGAGGTGGGCGAGGTCAGGACCAGTGAGAACGATTCAGGAGTCATCCACCTGCAGGAGGCCATAGGTGAAAGACAAAAAGGATGAGATGTCTGGGGCCAAACAGTAGGAAGAGTGATGGCGATTATCAAGATGAGATCTCAGAGAAAGCCTGCGCTTAATGGAGAAGGGAAAGAGGAAGAGACTGAGGATTTGGGGGTGGGGGAGTTGAATGACACAGTCCTGAGGGCTAAAGGAAGCTTCGAGAGAGGTGCTCAATTGTGTCAAATTTTGCAGAAAGGTTGAGAAGGATAGACTCGGTGAAAAATGACTTTGGCAACTGAATGACAGTCAAAATGAGAAATGTCTAAGGAAATGAACCAGAAATGGATTTCTCTGGCTAATGACATTGCCGGAGGCTGACAAAGGGGCATTGGTTAAATGTTCATGTGATATGTGTGTTTCCTTAAGGACTTAAAGACAGAACAACCGAAAAGTCAGTTAGATACAACTAAAATATGAATGCTTCTTTTATTTATTAATTTATTATTACTACTATTTTGAGACAGGGTCTCAGTCTGTCACCCAGGCTAGAATGCAGAGGCGCAATCACGGCTCACTGTAGCCTGGACCTCGTCAGGCTCAGGTGATCCTCGCACCTCAGCCTCTCGAGTAGCTGAGACTGTCAGTGCACAGCACCATACCTGGCTAACTTTTGTATTTTTTAGTAGAGATGGAGTTTTCTCATGTTGCCCAGGCTGGTCTTGAACTACTGAACTCAAGCGATTCTTCCACCCCAGCCTTCCAAAGCGCTGGGATTATAGGCATGAGCCACCACACTTGGCCTGAATGGCTCTAACATTAACCAGGTTTGTGACCCAAGACCAAAGTACCAAAATGATAGTTACTAACCTGTGATACCTTTTTTCACCTATAAGGTAGCAATACTGGGCATAGAAGAAAGAGCTTTTCTTGATACAGATCCCATCATAATGATACCTGGGAAAATAAAGGCTGTCTTTAAATTTATGTCTAACTACTGACATGCTTTAGGGAAAGCAGAAAACAGGCGAGCTAATGAAGACTTGGAGTTCTTCTCCAGGTTTTATCATTGGCTGCATTTCTCTGGAAAAGCTAATCCTTCAGTCTGACCAAGCTATGTAGACAAGCAACTTCATACACTTTCACACATATCAGCCTTGAAATGGGCTTGTGGAGGCTCTCCTCTGCTTGCCTGATGCAGGACATGCTCATCTTAGAGAGATGTGATAGGGAAAGTCTCCTGTGCCCTGCCCTGCCCCCTCAACCACTGTCTCCCCTACCCCCCGGCACCCATTAACCTTTTTCAGGTGAAGGGAAAATGACACCAAGGTTCCTTCCACTGAAGTTGTCAGAAACCCAGTAGAGAAGTCAAGAGCCTTCTCTGCAGCCCAGACTTTCCTCCGCTAAGCCCAGGGGACTACAGCAGCTTGTCCCGGAGGCTTAAGACAAAATGTTTTCAAGTTCATTATTGCCCAATATTAGGTTTGGCAAACACTTCCACTGTCTTCAATTCCTTGGTGAGTGGCAGCCCCGTTTCCTAATTTGGCTTCAATGTCTTCTCACTGATTTCCCCTCGCAATTTAAAACAAGCAACAAATAGCAATAATAACTGAGTGACAATTATGACACAAGGCACCCAATAATGCTGGAATTTCTTTTCACGTTAGAAATACAACCTTTGGGCCGGGTGCAGTGGCTCACACCTGTAACCTCAGCTCTTTGGGAGTCTGAGGTGGGTGGATCACCTGAGGTCAGGAGTTTGAGACCAGCCTGGCCAACATGGGAAAACCCTGTCTTTACTAAAAATACAAAAAATTAGCTGGGCGTGGTGACAGGTGCCTGTAATCCCAGCTACTCAGGAGGCTGAGGCAGGAGAATCGCTTGAACCTGGGAGGCAGAGGTTGCAGTGAGCCATGATCATGCCATTGCACTCCAGACTAGGCGACAAGGGTGAAACTCCGTCTCAAAAAAAAAAAATAAATAAAAGAAAGGTAATATAGCCTCAGGACCGCACCTCCCGCACATAACTCAAGTATGCTAATTGGGTGAACACTGAAATTTTAGTTCAAAGGGTAATTAAAACAGTTCCAAGGCTGGACATAGTGGCTCATGCCTATAATCTCAGTGCTTCGGGAGGCCAAAGTGGGAGGATCACTTGAGCCCAGGAGTTTGAGACCCACCTGGGCAATTTAGCAAAACCTCAACTCTAAAAACGTAAAAATTAGCCAGGCCTGGTGGAACACACCTGCAGTCCCAGCTGCTCAGGAGGCTGAGGTGGGAGGACTGCTTGAGCCCAGGGGCTTGAGGCTGCAGTGAGCAATGATCACACCATTGTACTCCAGCCTAGGTGACAGTTCCATTATTTGATGTGTGTTCATTATTTAAATATTTCAAGAATGAGACATTTACATAACTGTAGAACAATAAAAATATATTGTAACCTTCATATTTTAACAAAATTCCGAAGAAAATAGAGGCCAGCGTTTGGTTCTAGCACCAACTGAATGATTTCAGGCACTGGGAATTAATGTGAATTGTGGACACTCTTTGGTAAGAGTTATTTATAGTTTGTTTTGGTTTGCATTTTTTGTCATTCATTTTGTGATTTTCCAAATCCTTGTTTTTAACACTTGAAATAAAACAAAAATTCTAAACCTACCTGGCACTTCCTCTAGTGCCCAGCCTCCGGGTGCCAAGGTCAGGAAAAACCAATCTCACAAGCTAAAAGAATAAGCCAGATTTAAAGTTGCAACTTGAAAACTTAGAAACAAACTTCCAATTTTTTTATCCTATAATATTTAAATTGTATTTCTATTTCCTCCTTTCTAATAAACAATAAAGAAAATAAGTATAACAATAAAGTAATACGGTAACAATAAAGAAAATAAATGGAAATGAAATTTTTGAGGAAAAAAAAGACAAGTGTGAAAAAGAAAACATACCCCTTGGAGGTCAGGCACGGTGGCTCCTGCCTGTAATCCCAACTTTGGGAGGCTGAGGCAGACAAATCACTTGAGGTCAGGAGTTCAAGATCAGCCTGGCCAAAATGGTGAAACCCTGTTTCTCCAACCTGGTCTCTACTAAAAATAAAGGCTGGGCATCGTGGCTCACGCGTGTAATTCCAGCACTTTGGGAGGCTGAGCAGGTGGATCATGAAGTCAAGAGATTGAGACCATCCTGGCCAACATGGTGAAACCCCGTCTCTACTAAAAATACAAAACTTAGCTGGGTGTGGTGATGTGTGCCTGTAGTCCCAGCTGCTCAGGAGGCTGAGGCAGGGGAATTGCTTGAACCTGGGAGGTGGAGGTTGCAGTGAGCCAAGATCGCGCCACTGCACTCCAACCTGGTGACAGAGCGAGACTCCGTCTCAAAACAAACAAACTTAGCCGAGTGTGGTGGCACACACCTGTAGTCCCAGCTACTCTGGAGGCTGAGGCAGGAGAATCACTGGAACCAAGGTGGCAGAGGTTGCAGTGAGCCAAGATCATGCCACTGCACTCCAGCCTGGGTGACAGAGTGAGACTCTGTCTCAAAAAAAAAAAAAAAAAAAAAAGAAAAAGAACAAAAAAAAAGAAAACGTATCAGTTGGAGAAAATGCCATTTAAATGTTGATGTTGGCCAGGCGTGGTGGCTGTAATCCCAGCACTTTGGGAGGCCACGGTAGACAGATCACCTGAGGTCAGGAGTTTGAGATAAGCCTGGCCAACATGGTGAAACTCTGTCTCTACCAAAAATACAAAAATTAGCCGGGCGTGAACCCAGGAGGCAGAGGTTGCAGTGAGCCGAGTGCATCACACTCTAGCCTAGGCGACAAGAGTGAAACTCGGTCTCAAAAACAAAACAAAACAAAAAACCTCAGTGTAATTTCTTCCAGTCTTTTTTTCAAAGCCCCAATATGTGTAAGTGTTCTCTGTGTTTCAAATTTAAAACCTGGCATCACGCAATTAGCATGTCTGCAGCTTTGCATTCTATTTTCTTCCCTCAACATTATGCCATGGACATTTCCCCTTGTCATTAAAAATTTTCTGGAAACAGGGAATTATGAACCACAGTTATAATTGGTCTCACAGGTTGGCATCATAGTCCAACCTGTGAGAATGCTATAATTTTCCCATTTTTCTCTTTTTCTAATGTGATAGTCATTTTCACTTTTTAAATTATTATTATACTTTAAGTTCTAGGGTACATGTGCAGAACGTGCAGGTTACACAGGTATACGTGTGCCATGTTGGTTTGCTGCACCCATCAACTCGTCATTTACATTAGGTATTTCTCCTAATGCTATCACTCCACAACCCCCAACCCTGTGACAGGCCCCACTGTGTGATGTGCCCCTCCCTGTGTCCATGTGTTCTCATTGTTCTCACCCACCTATGAGTGAGAACATGCAGTGTTTGGTTTTCTGTCCTTGTGATAGTTTGCTGAGAATGATGGTTTCCAGCGTCATCCATGTCCCTGTAAAGGACATGAAGTCATCCTTTTTTATGGCTGTATAGTATTCCATGGCATATATGTGCCACATTTTCTTAATCCAGTCTATCATTGATGGATTTATAATCCTTTGGGTATACACTCAGTAATGGGATCTCTGGGTCAAATGGTATTTCTAGTTCTAGATCCTTGAGGAAGCACAACACTGTCTTCCACAATGGTTGAACTAATTTACACTCCCACCAACAGTGTAAAAATGTTCCTATTTCTCCACATCCTCTCCAGCATCTGTTGTTTCCTGACTTTTTAATGATCGCCATTGTAACAGGTGTGAGATGGTACCTCATTGTGGTTTTGATTTGCATTTCTCTGATGACCAGTGATGATGAGCATTTTTTCATGTCTGTTGGCTATATAAATGTCTTCTTTTGAGAAGTGTCTGTTCATATCGTTTGCCCACTTTTTGATGGTTTTTTTTTTTTTCTTGTAAATTTGTTTAAGTTCTTTGTAGATTCTGGATATTAGCCCTTTTTCAGATGGGTAGATTGTAAAAATTTTCTCCCATTCTGTAGGTTGCCTGTTCACTCTGATGATGGTTTCTTTTGCTGTGCAGAAGCTCTTTAGTTTAATTAGATCCCATTTGTCTATTTCGGCTTTTGTTGCCATTGCTTTCGGTGTTTTAGTCATGAAGTCTTTGCCCATGACTATGTCCTGAATGGTATTGCCTAGGTTTTCTTCAAGAGTTTTTAATCGTTTTAGGTCTTACATATAAGTCTTTAATCCATCTTGAGTTAATTTTTGTATAAGGTGTAAGGAAGGGATCCAGTTTCAGCTTTCTATATATGGTTAGCCAGTTTTCCCAGCACCATTTATTAAATAGGGAATCCTCTCCCCATTGCTGGTTTTTGTCAGGTTTGTCAAAGATCAGATGGTTGTAGATGTGTGGTGTTATTTCTGAGGGCTCTGTTCTATTGGTCTATATACCTATTTTGGTACAAGTACCATGCTCTTTTGGTTACTGTAGCCTTGTAGTATAATTTGAAGTCAGGTAGCATGATGTCTCCAGCTTTGTTCTTTTTGCTTAGGATTGTCTTGGCTATGCGGGCTCCTTTTTGGTTCCATATGAACTTTAGTTTTTTCCAATTCTGTGAAGAAAGTCATTGGTAGCTTGATGAGGATGGCATTGAATCTATAAATTACCTTGGGCAGTATGGCCATTTTCACAATATTGGTCCTTCTTATCTCTGAGCATGGAATATTCTTCCATTTGTTTGTGTCCCCTTTCATTTTTTTGAGCAGTGGTTTGTAGTTCTCCTTGAAGAGGTCCTTCACATCCCTTGTAAGTTGGATTCCTAGGTATTTTATTCTCTTTGTAGCAATTGTGAATGGAAGTTCACTCATGATTTGGCTCTCTGTTACTGGTGTATAGGAATGCTTGTAATTTTTGTACATTGATTTTGTATCCTGAGACTTTGCTGAAGTTGCTTACCAGCTTAAGGAGATTTTCGGCTGAGAAGATGGGGTTTTCTAAATATACAATCATGTCGTCTGCAAACAGGTATAATTTGACTTTCTCTTTTTCTAATTGAATACCCTTTATTTCTTTCTCTTGCCTGATTACCCTGGCCAGAACTTCCAACACTATGTTGAATAGGACTGGTAAGAGAGGGCATCCTTGTCTTGTGCTGCTTTTCAAAGGGAATGCTTCCAGTTTTTGCCCATTCAGTATGATATTGGCTGTGGGTTTGTCATAAATAGCTCTTATTATTTTGAGATACGTTCCATCAATACCTAGTTTATTGAGAATTTTTAGCATGAAGGGCTGAATTTTGTTGAAGGCCTTTTCTGCATCTATTGAGATAATCATGTGGCTTCTGTCATTGGTTCTGTTTATGTGATGGATTACATTTATTGATTTGAACATGCTGAACCAGTCTTACATCCCAGGGATGAAGCCGACTTGATTGTGGTGGATAAGCTTTTTGATGTGCTGCTAGATTCGGTTTGACAGGATTTTGTTGAGGATTTTCACATCAATATTCATCAGGGATCTTGGTCTAAAATTATCTTCTTTTGTTGTGTCTCTGGCAAGCTTTGGTATCAGGATGATGTTGGCCTCATAAAATGAGTTAGGGAGGATTCCCTCTTTTTCTATTGATTGGAATAGTTTCAGAAGGAATGGTACCAGCTCCTCTTTGTACCTCTGGTAAAATTAGGCTGTGAATCCGTATGGTCCTGGACTTTTATTGGTCAGTAGGCTATTAATTATTGCCTCAATTTCAGAACCTGTTATTGGTCTATTCAGAGATTCAACTTCTTCCTGGTTTAGTCTCGGGAAAGTGTATGCTTCCAGGAATTTATCCATTTCTTCCAGATTTTTAGTTTGAGTAGAGGTGTTTATACTATTCTCTGATGGTAGTTTGTATTTCTGTGGGATCAGTGGTGATATCCCCTTTATCATTGTTTATGGCATCTATTTGATTCTTCTCTCTTTTCTTCTTTATTAGTCTTCCTAGTGGTCTACCAATTTTGTTGATCTTTTCAAAAACACCAGCTCCTGGATTCATTGATTTTTTGAGGGTTTTTTTTTTGTGCCTCTATCTCCTTCAGTTCTGCTCTCGTCTTAGATATTTCTTGCCTTCTGCTAGCTTTTGAATTTGTTTGCTCTTGTTTCTCTAGTTCTTTTAATTGTGATGTTAGGGTGTCGATTTTAGATCTTTCCTGCTTTCCCTTGTGGGTATTTAGTGCTATAAATTTCCCTCTACACACTGCTATAAATGTGTCCCAGAGATTCTGGTACGTTGTGTCTTTGTTCTCATTGGTTTCAAAGAACGTCTTTATTTCTGCCTCCATTTCGTTACTTAACCGGTAGTCATTCAGGAGCAGGTTGTTCAGTTTCCATGTAGTTATGTGGTTTTGAGTGAGTTTCTTAATCCTGAGTTGTAATTTGATTGCACTGTGATTTGAGAGACAGTTTATTGTGATTTATGTTCTTTTACATTTGCTGAGGAGTGCTTTACTTCCAATTATGTGGTAATTTTAGAGTAAGTGTGATGTGGTGCTGAGAAGAATGTATATTCTGTTGATTTGGGCAGGAGAGTTCTGTAGGTGTCTATTAGGTCTGCTTGGTGCAGGGCTGAGTTCAGGTCCTGGATATCCTTGTTAATCTTCTGTCTTGTTGATCTGTCTAATATTGACAGTGGGGTGTTAAAGTCTCCCATTATTATTGTGTGGGAATCTAAGTCTCTTTGTAGGTCTCTAAGGACTTGCTTTATGAATCTGGGTGCTCCTGTATTGGGTGCATATATATTTAGGATAGTCAGCTCTTCTTGTTGAATTGACCCCTTTACCATTATGTAATGGCCTTGTCTCTTTTGATCTTTGTTGGTTTAAAGTCTGTTTTCTGAGAGACTAGGATTGCAACCCCCTGCTTTTTTTTGCTTTCCATTTGCTTGGTAGATCTTCCTCCACCCCCTTATTTTGAGCCTATGTGTCTCTCTGCACGTGAGATGGGTCTCCTGAATACAGCATGCTGATGGCCCTTGACTCTTTATCCAATTTGCCAGTCTGTGTCTTTTAATTGGGGCATTTAGCCCATTTACATTTAAGGTTAATATTGTTATGTGTGAATTTCATCCTGTCATTATGATGTTCGCTGGTTATTCTGCCATTAATTGATGCAGTTTCTTCCTAGCATTGATGGTCTTTACAATTTGGCATGTTTTTGCAGTGACGGGTTTTCTTTCCATATTTAGCGCTTCCTTCAGGAGCTCTTGTAAGGCAGGCCTGGTAGTGACAAAATCTCTCAGCATTTGCTTGTCTGTAAAGGATTTTATTTCTCCTTCACTTATGAAGCTGAGTTTGGCTGGATATGAAATTCTGGGTTGAAAATTCTTTAAGAATGTTAAATATTGGCCCCCACTCTCTTCTGGCTTGTAGGGTTTCTGCGAAGATATCCACTGTTAGTTTGAAGGGCTTCCCTTTGTGGGTAAGTCGACCTTTCTCTCTGGCTGCCCTTAACACTTTTTTCTTCAACTTTCGTGAATTTGACAATTATGTGTCTTGGGGTTGCTCTTCTCCAGGAATATCTTTGTGGTGTACTCTGTATTTCCTGAATTTGAATGTTGGCCTGCCTTGCTAGGTTGGGGAAGGTCTCCTGGATAATATCCTGAGGAGTGATTTCTAACTTGGTTCCATTCTCCCCATCTCTTTCAGGTACACCAATCAAACGTAGGTTTGGTCTTTTAACATAGTCCCATATTTCTTGAAGGCTTTGTTAATTTCTTGTTACTCTTTTTTCTCTAATCTTGTCTTTTCTCTTTATTTCATTAATTTGATCTTCAATCATTGATATCCTTTCTTCCACTTGATCAAATCGGCTATTGAAGCTTGTACATGCGTCACAAATTTCTTGTGCCATCGTTTTCAGCTCCATCAGGTCATTTAAGGTTTTCTCTACACTGTTTATTCTAGCTAGCCATTCGTCTAACCCTTTTCAAGGTTTTTAGCTTCCTTGTGATGGGTTCAAACATCCTCCTTTAGCTCGGAGGAGTTTGTTATTATTGACCTTCTGAAGCCTACTTCTGTCAACTTGTCAGTTATTCTCTGTCCAGTTTTGTTCCGTTGCTGGCGAGGAGCTGTGATCCTTTGGAGGAGAAGAGGCACTCTGTTTTTTGGAATTTTCAGTGTTTCTGCTCTAGTTTTTCCCCATCTTTGTGGTTTTATCCACCTTTGGTCTTTGATGGTGGTGATCTACAGATGGGGTTTTGGTGTGGATGTCCTTTTTGTTGATGTTGATGTTATTCCTTTCTGTTTGTTAGTTTTCCTTCTAACAGTCAGGCCCCTCAGCTGCAGGTGTGTTGGAGTTTGCCTGGGTATCACCAGCAGAGGCTGCAGAACAGCAAATATTGCTGCCTGATCCTTCCTTTGGAAGCTTTGTCCCAGAGGGGCACCTGACATATGAGGTGTCTGTTGGCCCCAACTGGGAGATGTCTCCCAGTCAGGCTACACGGGGGTCAGGGACCCACTTGAGGAGGCAGTCTGTCCATTCTTAGAGCTTGAATGCTGTGCTGGGAGAACCACTGCTCTCTTCAGAGCTGTCAGACAGGGACATTTAAGTATGTAGAAGTTGTCTGCTGCCTTTTGTTCAGCTATGGCCTGCCCACAGAGGTGGAGTCTACAGAGGCAGTAGGTCCTGTTGAGCTGCAGCAGGCTCCACCCAGTTCGAGCTTTCCCAGCTGCTTTGTTTACCTACTCAAGCCTCAGTAATGGCAGATGCCCCTTCTCCCCCGACACCTGGCTGCAGCCTCGCCTTGCAGGTCGATCTCAGACTGCTGCTGTGTTAGCAGGGAGCAAGGCTCTGTGGACATGGGACCTGCTGGGCCCAGCATGGGAGGGAATCTCCTGGTCTGCCAGTTGCTAAGACCTTGGGAAAAGTGCAGTGTTTGGGCAGGAGTGAACCGTTTTTCCAGGTACAGTCTGTCACGGCTTCCCTTGGCTAGGAAAGGGATATCCCCTGACATCTTACGCTTCCCAGGTGAGGCAACACCCACCCTGCTTCAGCTCACCCTCCATGGGCTGCACCCACTGTCCAACCAGTCCCATTGAGATGAACCAGGAACCTCAGTTGGAAATGCAAAAATTAGCCGTCTTCTGCATCAGTCTCGCTGGGAGCTGCAGACCGGAGCTGTTCCTATTTAGCCATCTTGGAAGCCAGATCCCATTTTCACTTTTTATTATCCATTTGTTTGCCTAATTTGTTTTCACTTTCTGGGTTTGGCTAGTGAATGCTATCTTGTTTATAAGCACTTTGTTAGAGAGCCATGAAATTACACTTATGATCAATAGAAGTCTGGTCTAGTTTCTGAATCAAAGCGGTTCATGACAAGAACGGCATCCATGACATGCATGTTGAGAGTGGAAATCCTGGATCATCATGAAATTACAAAACACAGAGCAGGGAAGCCACGACGTTTGGAGCTGTCAAGTAATTATTTCTGTTCTTTTTCTACACCCTGTCCATAATCATTCAGCCCTCGCCTCTGCTTGGTTGCATGTTGCATCCCCCCCCTTTTTTTTTTTTTAAATTAGCTCCCAAGCAGTGGGATTCGATGGAAATGTGAACCATTTTTCCTCTTTTCTGGCTCCAGGTCCTACTCTCTTCCTGCAAGAAGCCCACATAAGCCGGGATGAGGAGGCAAGACAAAAGAGCAGAGTAGGCAAGTTTGACACAATTAACACCTTGGTCATGCCTCCAAATGTGGTGGGTCTTTCAGGGAAGAAGAACCAAAATGTACAGGAGGAAAATGACAGGAGACAAAAGGGGAAGTCAGCCAAATCTAAATGCAGAATTAGAGGCTAGAAATTCCTGTTGTCAACAAGAGATTCTGGCAATTTCATCTCCTCTAACTTAAGAAAATCATTGAAAAGCCTTCCTATATGTTTAGTTGCAAAGCAAAATCAAGACGCACATTTTAAGTACCTAAAGAAATTATGATAAAGTATGCAGCAGGCTCAGATTCTAGCCCTGAGAAATAATCTGGTGTTTGGGAGAGAAAAGCAGAAGTAAAGTGCCTGATTGTCAGGCAACGTAATACTCTGTACATTTGATAATACTGAGTCACCCCAACCCCTGACTATCCTGTGATTTCATGTTAATATAGAGAGCAAATACAACACGGTTAAAATGAAAAAATCAACTGGGATAACTTGCAGAAAATATAAGTTAAAAATTATATCCTGAAAATAGACAGAACTCAAACAAATCAATAGGAAATACACCCCAATAGAAAATGGTCTGGTGGTAATATGTACACACAACATACACATGACCAAAGCGCATGCAAAAGTGCTCACCTTACAATCCAATAAATGCAAGTAGAAACAGCTAATTCTAGTTTTTACCCAACAAGTTTTCTGGGGTAGGAATGTTATGAATTTGTGTTAAGAATACCATGAATTATCATCAGGGATGAGCACTGACTGCAATTGTTTACAGTTGGTTGCAAAAAGCAATTTGGCAGGCCATACGTGGGGATCTATCCTAAAAAAATGACCAGATATGGATGGGGACTTATAGTGTTTAAAACAAAGGAAAATTACAAACAACCTGTATTTCCAATAAGGGATATGGTTAGGCTGGGCGCGGTGGCTCACACCAGCACTTTGGGAGGCCAACGCGGATGCATTGCTTAAGCCCAGGGGTCCAAGACCAGCCTGGGCAACTTGGCAAAACCCTACTCTACAAACAAAACAAAGGTAGCCAGGTGTGGTGGCACAGGTGTAGTCCCAGCTACTTGGGAGGCTGAAATGGGAGGCTTGCTTGAGCCCAGGAGGCAGAGGTTGCAGTGAGCTGAGATCATGCCACTATATTCCAGCCTAAGTGATACAGCAATACTCTACCTCAAAAAAAAGGGAGGATATGCTTAAATTATGGTACACCCCCCAAAATATTTCACAGCTATTATACAAGATGCACTTGAAAATATCTTAATGTGAAAATGTTTATGATATTTGAGGCAAAAAGAATGATAAAAGTATTTCTTGGGTGCTTTCCACGTCCCAGGACTGTTCTATTCTCTTTACATGTGTTTCTCATTCATCTCTTAAAAGAACCTCATGAAGTAGGTACTATTATTAATATTACTATTATTAATATCCTCACTTTACATATGAAGTGGAAACAAGATGGTTATCTTACCCAGGGTTACAGTCTAAGAAGTTCCATTCCAGGCTTGGTGCTGTTAAAAATTTCACCATGTTACCTGATGGCTATCTGTCTGTCTCTGCCTGTGTGTCTGTCTATCTACCTATTTATCAGTTATTTTCACATTCAAGTGAAAATAATTGAAGAAGAGTTTGTCAAAAGGAGTCCTTATAATAGGTATGGTCAGGAGGTAAGAAAGCAATAAGAGGCCGTGCAGTACTCAAGGCCCAAAGAGGAGACAAAAATCAAATTAGGAAGGAGAAAGTCTTCTGAGGGGTCCTCTTGTCTAATTATTATCTGTCCGTCCATCATCCATCTACACATCGGTCTTTCAATTCATCTAAGCCTTGCAGCCTCTATATGACAGGATGAGGCAAAAAGATAGCAGATAACACGCCATAAAGTGAATTGTGAGATGCATACCCTAGGGGACTTGTGTCCTCAGGTAGTTAGCTGAAATGTGGTTATGGAAAGCTACAGAAGCCCTTAACACTAATCCCCCACAATGAGGTAGAGAGAAGAGCACGCATAAGGGGCTTTCCGACTTCGAGACCACCCTCTTCCCTGGTGTGGGAGGGCTGTGGGCCCCCTCAGGCCTGAGTCACTCAAAGAGCGGCATCAGACTCCTGGTGGACAGTGAGGGCAGGGCTGGCCAGCGGCTCTGGCAGGAGAGTGGAAGAGATGGGTGCAGCTGTGGGTTCAGCCGGCTCACCCACCATCTGTGCAGGCTGAGAATGGCTGTGTCCTCTCCATGAAAGAGCTGGCATGTGGGAGAGCCCAGACTCTGCCCTGCGAGGCCCCCTGGAAAGGCGGTCAGTCACAGCAGCCCTGGGAGGTAGCCTGCTGGGCGAGCAGCACGTGACCGCTGAAAAGGGTCTTTCACCAAGCCTGGGGATGCCCTGGGACAGTCGCAAGGAGGCCCTGAACACCACCACCGGGAGACAGGGTCCGCCTGCCCCCAGAGCCTGCAGCCATAAAATAACTGTCCAGCCACTTACCTCCTTCTCCTTCTCTCCCTCCCAGAGGGGTCAGGCCATACCTGGTGAGCTGTGGGAGGAGGCAGAGGGAGGGAAGAAGCCCCAGGCCTAGTTCTCTGTAGCAAGATACCAAGCTGGAGGGGAAACAGCTTTACTTTAAACCAAGTTCAGAGTTTTGATATTATCTGGGACTGGATACTCTAAGCATCAGACTGATGACATTGCTGGGTAGTTACAGTGACAACAAGACTTGGTGTCATCCAAGAGTTTCCAGCAAGGTCATGCTGATTGCTCAAATGCTCACTCAGGAGCTGGAGAAGAACCAGCCACTGGACACCTTCAGACACAGAACAGGAAGATGAAGTCGCCATGTGGTTACTTCTCCAGCTCCTGCCGGTCCCATATGTGTGCATGAGTGAGCGTGCATGTCTGCAAATGAACTACACACACGTGCCTGTATCTCTGGACAGGGAAGTGATAGCCGGCACTCATTTTCTTCTTTTTACATGTTTTCCTCTATTTTCCACATTTCCTGCAAAGGGGATGTAGTCCTTTTATAATCAGAAAAACATCAGTAAATGTTATTTCAAAAGAGGAAGTCAGCCTTCTGGAAATTCCCTAATCCATGTAAAATATCACTTGTACCAGGAATGAGTCTTACCCATCATATGCCCAGTACAGCCACAAAGAGCAAGAAACATTCCAACATCTGCACAGGAACTTGGCGAGAAACTGACTCCATTCCCAGGGGAGGAGGGAGGAAGTGAGAATTGCGGATTTTGTTGTTTCTCTTGTAAACACGCTTTGGGATCATATCCTTTTCCTTTCCCCTCCCTTCTCCATTCCGTCACAAATTCAGCAGCACGGAGACCCTTCCCAATACCAGCTCAACTGATGTGGCCCATTTTTCAGGCAAATTTCCAACAAGAGTTCAAAGTCAGTACCTTGGCATCTTGGGGGAATTTTAAAGGAATCCTAGAG
This sequence comes from Macaca fascicularis, assembly GCF_037993035.2. Lineage (NCBI taxonomy): Eukaryota > Metazoa > Chordata > Mammalia > Primates > Cercopithecidae > Macaca > Macaca fascicularis. The sequence goes on from NC_088387.1 coordinate 5,946,184, forward strand.
TATTGAGATAAAAAATGCCGCCTAGCTGCATGTAGTCACACACTGGAGTCTCTCTTTTTTTCTAATGCTTTGCAGTGGAATTACCATGAAGGTGAAACAGCCTTATAAAAAGATCTTTAAAAGATTATGAAAAAGAGTTTTTGCTATGTTAGAAAAGGAGGTAGGAATCCCATGGAGCCAAAATACATCAAGTCAAAGTCACCCACTTCCCTCTGATAAGGGTGGTAGATGGCCGGATGGGAAAAGGCTGCAGGGCCAGGATACCCAGCACTCAGCTCAGCCTTGGATGACATTTCCCAGTATTCAAAGTGATGAAATGGCAAAATATGAGCTGGATGATAGCAGCTGGGGGATTTCCCAGCTACCGGGAAAACCTTAGAGTTACCTAGCGAGATGACTTGATAAAAGACACACTTTTCAAACACAGCCGCTTCAGCAGATTGGGAAGACTGGATGAACCACCTGTGATTCAAGAACATGGTGAGAAATAGAACTGCAGGTCAAAACTGAATAGGTGGCTGGGCACAGTGGCTCACACCTGTAATCCCAGCACTTAGGGAGGCTGAGGCGGGCAGATCACGAGGTCAGGAGATCGAGACCATCCTGGCCAACACAGTGAAACCCAGTCTCTACTAAAAAAAATACAAAAAAATTAGCTGGGCGTGGTGGTGCATGCCTGTTGTCCCAGCTACTTGGGAGGCTGAGGCAGGGGAATCGCTTGAACCTGGGAGGCAGAGGTTGCAGTGAGCCAAGATCATGCCACTGCACTCCAGCCTGGCGACAGAGCAAGACTCTCTCAAACAAACAAACAAACAAAACAAAAAATTGAAGAGGTAAAATACAATAGGAATAAGAGAATAGCTACTCTTGGGTTCAAATAATTACATGATGATAACTGATAACATTTTGTATTTATATAGACTATTAATATTTTACAGTTTACAAGACTGTTTGGGGAGGCTTACCTTAATTTCAACTCTTTAGAAAAAAATACTTAAGGGTTGATCCTGTTGACTACAAGTTTAAAGTGAACATATACAGAAAAATAAAAGCCAATAGTAGCCAAAAAAAGGTAAGCACTCTTGTCCTTTGAGCACATCTGAGGCAGTGGGTTACACCCTTGGGGCCACCTTTAAGAGAAACATCAATAATTGAAGTCATAATGAAACAGGTGGGCAGAGAGGTGAAGGGAAGACAGGGAGAGGTGAACAGTTGTTTCAAATATGTAAGCAGCCTCCATATTAGAAGATTCTGTGATTATCAGAAGTGTAGAACTTCCACAAATGACCAGAAGTTTCAAAGATGAAGACTGTGTTTGGGAGAATGGATCTAATCATTTCGATGTTTTGCAAGTAAAATAGAAATCCACAGGATTGCTGGGGGGAGGGTAATGGTTTGGCCACATCCCTTGATGTCAGTCAGCCATGCGCCCCCTAATGCTGCAAGTTCACTCCTGGACATACAGATGCAAGAGGCAGGAGGCTCACTTGAACCTGGGAGGTGGAGGTTGCAGTGAGCCGAGATCACGCCACTGCTCCAGCCTGGGCAACAAGAGGGAAATTCTGTCTTAGAAAAAAAAAAAAACCAAGAGATCCTAACCCCCAGAGGAGATCTTTTAAGAGCCAATGAATTCTCTCAGCACAACCCAATTGTGAGCAACATCAGTTGTCCGATACCACAAAGTGGCTCTTAGCTTGTGTGGTGCCAAAGCATCTCTCAGAACTTGGCATTTCTCTGCAGGGAATACCATCCCAGCAAACCTGGCTCCCTGAGGAGTGCTTGGAGCTGCCATAATTACATTCCCTTAGGTGCTACCCATTCCTCATCCTTCCTGGCCCCTCACTATGAAGTGTGGACAAAGGGAAGTGGCTAACAGGACGGCTCTTCAATTAGCTGAAGGATGTTGACCAGCTAGTGGGAAGGAAGCCAAAGATACCCACTGAAAATCCATTAGACCCAAATACATTGCAACACTTCCTCCATTAACTTGCTTCCCTTTTTTGCACTCAGTGAATAGAGCGTTCTTTATCTTCAACAACTTACCTTCCCAAAGGTGGCCGGGTTGACTTGGTTCTCAGTGTTTTGCCCACAGGTCTCCACGTAAATCTCATACATGAGACAGCGAGGGACACTGCACCCTTCGCAAATGCAGAAGTTGTCGACCAACCTGGAGGAGAGGAGGACAAGGAAGAGGAAATTGGCATGTTTTTCTAGAGGCAAAATATTTTGTCAAAATCAATGGTCAAGATGTGTGTGAGGTTCCAATAAATGAAACGTCTAATTCATTGGATGAACCCCTGCGAAGACTCACAACCAGCATCACGAATGTACCCGTTTGTCCTTAGCCCAGTGTTAAGTATATTGACTGTGGCTTTTAGAAGATCAGAAGCCCATAGTGTTTCTGTTTTTGTCTCCTGGCAGGTTGGCATGCTAAAAGAAGTTCAAATGAAGACTTCAGCAGACACTGTTTCATAGACCTTTATAAAGGTTACGGCCAAGAGCTACATAACTACAAAGTGGAGAATTATTGATTCTACTTTATGAATAAGACACAAAACAATACCCAGGGAAAGCCTATCACCCTGCAGGTGACCGCAGGAGCCAGCCTGGCTTCCCAGGCCCCATTTTCACATCCTTCCCTCTCCGATTCCTGTTCCTCTGAAGAAGTTGCTTGCATGGTTCTTAAACCCCTGTGGTTTAGGGCAGGCCATTATGTTTGGATTCTTTGAATTGCAATGAGGTGTAAAATGCAAGACACCGAGAGACACTGAGAGGCAGAGTGGTTTTGCTCTGCTTTCTTCCCTACAGAGCCAAAGCAGCACAGAGCGAATGCAGCAGTGCCTGTGACCTCTGCTCAAAGTGATACCTTCAACTACACCAGTGCTCCCAGTCTGGGGGCAGAGTGTATTCCTTACCAATAAGGGGCTCTGGGTGAGGTTCACAGACCACCCCCGGCCCGTGGGGACAGCCAGGTGCCTGTTCCAGCAGCAGTATGTCAGTGTGCAGGCGAGTGGTGAAGGTGGCCTGGGTCAGAAAGTGTCCGTAGTGACATCCAGCTACAACCTTCCTTTCCCGGTGGGATGGACGGTCGTTCTTTAAAAAAAATCCACAAAGCAAGCCAGTATAACTCTTAAAGAGGAATATTTATTTAGCAGAGACTTTACAGACAATACATGCCCTTGGCATTTTTCTAGAGCAAAATATGGGTATTTTGCTTTAGATGGGTATATGGGTAATATATAGCTTGTCTTCTGGAATGAGGCACACTAAGGCCAAATGTACTTTCCTTGGGAACTAAAGGATATAGTCACAATTGTTAACCCCATTGGCTTTCCAGAAAAAAAGACACAAGAACATAACGAATGGGGGAATCTCTGACCCTGCAACGTTTCCTCGGGATGATCAATTACCACAGGCCCAAGGGCCTCAAACAACAGAAATGCATTCTCACAGTTCTGGAAGTTGGAAGCCTAAAAATCCAAGTGCCAGCAAGCTCGGTTCCTTCCAGAGGCTCTGAGGGAGACCCTGCTGGATATTTTTCTCCTTGTTTCTGGTAATTGCCGGAAGTCCTTGGTGTTCCTCGACTTCACTCCAGTTCCTGCCTGTGTCTTACGTGGCCTTCTCCCCGTGTGACCGTTATCTCTGTGAATTTTTTCTTTTTTGTATTTTTTTAGTCGAGACAGGTTTTGCCGCGTTGGCCAGGCTGGTCTTGAACTGGGCTCAAGCGATCCGCCCACCTTAGCCTCCCAAAGTGTCAGGATTACAGGCGTCAGTCGCCGTGCATGGCTAGTATCTCTGTGAATTTTCTTATCAAGATACCAGTGATTGGATTTAGAGCCCATCCTAATTCAGGATGACTTCCATTTAACTAATTACATCTACAAAGATCCTGTTTCCAAATAAGGTTACATTCTGAGGTTCCGAGTGGACATGAGTTTTTTTTTGGGGGATGTTATTCAACCCAGTACAGGCACCAAGGAAGTAGATTTTTCTGGGATGCTTCCCTAAATCAATGTGGGAATATGACACTTCAGATACTTCACGATGGTTTAAATCCAGCTGCTACTGCATCAATTATTTGGCTCAAGGTTGAGTACAGGGTGATATCTATTGGTGGGATGGTGGGGTGGGGTGGGGGAGTGGCAGATTCATATATAGTCAGCATACAGATATATATACACACACATATATACACACATATATACATATATAAATATATATTATACATATATATATACACACAGAGAGAGGCTCCCTCTGGAATACAGTGGTGCAATCATAGCTCATTGCATCCTCAAACTCCTGGGCTCAAGGGATCCTCCTGCCTTAGCCTCCTGAGTAGCTGGGACTACAGGCGTGTGACCATGTCCAGATACTTTAAAAAAAAAAAAAAAAAAAAAAGCGTAGAGACAGGGTCTCACTATGTTGCCCAAGCTAGTGTTGACCTCCTGTTGTTGAGCAATCCTCCCACCTTGGCCTTCCAAAGTGCTGGGATTACGGGCACAAGCCACTGCACCTGGCTTGTATTTCTTTTGTTAAGACACTACTTGTTGATATATGAAAAACTCAATATTGGAAGTATCCCAGAAAAGTGTTGGCTAGATCCGGGAAACTGCAGCAAAATGTGATGTGCATTGAATTCAAACTCACTTGTTTATTCATAGTTACTCCAGATTTAGTTAGGGAACGCTCTCCTTAAAAAAGAAGTGTAAAAAACACAAACTCCTTAAAATGAACTCCAGTTTTCCATGTTTGCTGATTGTTCTTTCCTGTGACAGACGCTCATTTGCTCTAAGTCTCTATGAATTGCTGTCCTCCAATTTCAAAATGATACTACCGAGCCTGCCTGTTACCTACGTGGAGTAGGAAGGTCAAATAATACTCTTAATAACAGTAAAGGTCTGTGGCCAAGAGTCCTTTCTATGCCACACATGTAAAGAAAGGGCCACCTTTGGATGTGAGCTCTGTGTGGCTGCCTTGGTCCTGGCAGTTCCAAGAGATTCATCTTGTCTCTGACCATGTGTCTGTGGTCATTTGCCCAACATTCTAAGCCAAATCACAGACACCGATCAATGGCAGCCAGTCAGCATACAGTAAATGGACAAGCAGAAAGTTTGAAAGTGGACCTTGTCACCCAGTAGTTGCCTCAGCCTTCGGCGTCCACACACATGGGAAATTACAATCATGACTCTTACCCCGGGCTTTAGAACCTCAAAGACCCGGGTTTCCATTCTCAGGAGAATCTGAGACACCTGAGAGTTTTGTGATTAGAAAACAAGTACATGATGGGCCTACTACCTGGCTTGCATACAGCAGCTCTTATCATTTTTATGTCTACCATCAAAATCTGGAATGGAAGCAAGAAAGATGCTGATGTTGGCAGAGTGGCTGCACAGAGTACCTGCTGTAGGTGAGCCTGACTTCCAACCACCTGGGGCTCCAAGGAGAGCCTGAAAGGGGACTGGCAGAACTGCTGGCAGGTGACATTAAGGGTTTTAAACTCTACTACCAAAATGTTCTTTGGTGATACACCTGGGAATAAAGCCTGCTTGATAAAGATCACTAGATTCCTTGCTTACCTGCATAATAACACTATTTTCCTGGTCTTGCCATCAGACAGGGTGGATTAAGACTTTGAGACCATTCACGAAGTTCTCCTCACTTTGAGTGATGAACAATCTGATGATTACTGACTTCACAGCACAAATACTTAGCCAGTGGTTCACACATTTTCTGAGTACTCTTTAAAGAAAAATGTCATGAGCAACTGGATGTGGTGGCTCACGCCTGTAATCCCAGCACCTTGGGAGGCTGAGATGGGCAGATCACCTGAGGTCAGGAGTTCAAGGCCAGTCTGGCCAACATGGCGAAACCCCATTTTCACTAAAAACACAAAAAGTAGCTGAGTGCAGTGGTGTGTGCCTGTAATCCCAGCTACTCGGGAGACTGAGGTAGGAGAACTGCTTGAACCCAGGAAGTGGAGGTTGCAGTGAGCAGAGATAGTGCCACTGTACTCCAGCCTGGGAGACACAGTGAGACTCTATCTCAAAAAGAAAAAAAGAACAACAAAAACAAAGACAAACAAAAAAAAGAAAAATGTCGTGAGCCCCCCCCAAACTAGGAACTAGAGTCCCTTTTGGTTCCAGCTGGTCAAAAGCTACCATGAATTCTGCACCTTTCCAAATACATTTGTATTTCTAAAATTTCAAGAGTCTGCAGAAATTTGTAAAAGTCTATGTGGGAAATAGTTATGTAGTCTACAGCCAGGGCTCAGCATGCATTGGGATTAGATAATGCTTAGGTTTTGCCTGGTCTGAAGCCAGGGGTCAGACCTGCTAGGTCTGCACCCCAGCAAGGAAGTCAGATCACTGTTCATTTCTTTGTGCTCCCCAGAGCTTTAACCCCAGCTCTCCCTGTTTCTGCAGTCTTTCCTGTCCATGAAACAGAAACCTTCTATTACCTCTGGCCCCGGAGACTTAACCAAGCTCTCCTGGGACCTTTCTCCTGGGAGAATTTATCCAGTGTGGATGACAACGGCACTGATGTCTCTAAGACATGCTGAGGACCTAACAAGTGACTGATTAGAAGACAAAACGAAGTAATGTGGAAAATGGCAGGTTTCCTCCACAGGACAACAGCTGGGCCCCTCCCTGGTCTTTCACTCAGATGCTGGCTAACAGAGTCGTCTCCAGGCACTCAGGCCCCTCGCCCTGCACTACCCACTACTGCTCCTCCAGCACTGGTAACACCTTCCAGGCTTTGGAATACCAGAGGCTGTTCTTGATGTTAAAACCACTAGTGCCAACCATCTGTTTTGGGTGTTTTTGTTGTTGCTGGAGATGGAGTTTCACTCTTGTTGCCCACGCTAGAGCCGAATGGCGTAATCCTGGTTCACTACAACCTCCAGCTCCCAGGTTCAAGTGATTCTCCTGCCTCAGCCTTAGAGTAGCTGGGATTTACAGGTGCCCGCCATCACACCCAGCTAATTTTTCTATTTTTAGTAGAGACGGGTTTACTGCCATGTTAGCCAGGCTGGTCTCAAAACTCCTGCGCTCAAGTGACCCACCTGCCTCAGCCTCCCAAAGTGCTGGGATTACTGCCCTGAGCCACCACAGCTGGCCTCAACGATCTGTTAAACATACTACCTCATCAGCTGGATGTCTAAAGAACAGCCCTCCCCAATGAAACAGTGATCCCTCCCTTATTTCCATTGCCTCCACCTCCCCAACCTTGAAGAGGGGCCTATAGGGATAAGAACTTGTAATATGGGACTTGAATAAGTCACACTCTCTGCTAAAATGGTCTACACACCAGGGGTGTCCAATCTTTTCTACCCTGGGCTACACTGGAAGAACTATCTTGGGTCACATATAAAATACACTAACACTAATGATAGCTGATAAGCCAAAACAAATCTCAGTGTTTTAAGCAAGTTTATGAAGGCCCAGCATGGTGGCTCATACCTGTAATCTCAGCACTTTGGGAGGCCGAAGCAGGCAGAATCACTTGAGGTCAGGACTTCCAGACCAGCCTGGCTAACATGGTGAAACCTTGTCTCTAACAAAAATACAAAAATTAGCAGGGCATGATGGCGCAGGCCTGTAATCCCAGCTACTACGGAAGGATAAGGCAGGAGAATCACTTGAACTCAGGAGGCGGAGGTCACAGTGAACCAAGATCATGCCACTGCACTCCAGACTGGCCAACAGCGCAAGACTCCATCTCACACACACACACGAATAGAAAAGAAAGTTTACAAATTTGCGTTGGGCCTCATGTGGCCCTTAGGCCGAGGGTTGGACAAGCTTGGTCTAGACCATCATAGGCCTCCTGGTTACCATTTGAAGTGAGTTCACAAATGGTCTTAAGAGGATGTTCAGGTATTTTTAAATCAGTCTCATCATTCTTTCAAGTCTCTGGAGCATAATTTAAACCCTGGAAACTCTAATTTACTAAATGGCTACCTGAAGTCATTGAAAGGCATCTGAGTCCTTTCTTCTAAGAACGCTGCCATGAGGGCCTGGGGTCAGTGAGTGTAGCAGAAACCCAGCCCAGCTGTGTAACCCTGAAAAACGCTGTGTGCTTCAGTGTTCATTCGATTTTTTTTTTTAATCTCATTGAAGATAAGACATATCAAAAATGTTCTTTTGGAGGAAAATGGTAACTGTTTAGGCCTGCCAGGGTTATAATCACAAACACGCCCTTCCTTTTTATTTCACTCACATGACTTTTTCAAAAGTCTTCCCTGAGAAATATGCTTTGAAACTTAAAAACAGAAAAATGCACTCTGTTATATAACAGCTATTCACCTTGTAAAACTAAAGGTCCTAGAACTGGTTTCAATTATTTTCCTATTTAAGAAGATCTGCAACCCCGTGAGTTTCTCAGTCCCAAGGGCTAACGATATTTTTCTTTCCCTTTTTTCCTGCTTCGACTTAAATAGCTAGAAGTGAATTTCACAATGTGGAATGCAATGTGGAAAGCTAAAAACTCCTTAGCTTTAACTGAGGAAACATCTCATCCTGGATCTAGGGAGAGAAGCTTTTCCTCCCCTGGCCAATGCCCAGGCGCTTTTGGATGTACATGGAAGTAGAGTCCAACCAACGGGCCGCCGCGGGGCAGACCGGACGGCTTTACGCGGGAAGGGTGACAACGGGGAACCCACAGATGGGAAGCCCGCCCCATTGCCGTTTCGGACCCGGGGCTTTTACGCGTGTCCGTGCATGGGAGGTCCCTCCGCGCTGGGGCGGGCGTGCGGGCATCAGAAAGCGCTGGGCCTGGGGCCGCTCCTCACACTCGGCTTTCACTCGGCGTCCCGAGGGCAGCCGTAGCGGGAACCACGCTTCCCCTCCCCGGCCCCACCTCCTCCATCCGAGCGTCCCAGGGGCCGGGCGGCTCACCACTGGATGACGCCGCTGTGCGGGCCCCGGCTGCCCCCGAGGCTTGACGGCGAGGCCAGCACCCCCTCGGCCATGGCTCGGTCCCGGGCCTGCAGCACCGAGGCAGGCAGCGAGCAGCGGCCGTGGGCGGCGCTGGGTTGCACCGGTCCTGCCACCGCCGCTCCTCGGTGTTTACTTTAGAAAGGGGCGCGCGGGGCGCGGGGTGGAAACCCAGTCCGCCAGGCCCGAGCCCGGGTGCGCGAGGGCGCGCGGTGAGCTCGGCAGGCCACAGCCCCCCAACCCCCTCGCCCCGCCGAGGATGAGCGGACCCCACCCTGCATCCTGCGGTGTGGGCTGGAGCGGTCTCCCGCTCGCACCCAGAGCCCGTCCCACCTCCGTACCAACCAATCAAACAGGCACGCGAACAAGCACCAACTTACACCTTTTCCAGTCTGGTCGCGGTGTTGAGTTCGTGGGGGTCCTTGACTTACTTGTGCATTGGAGTTCTTCAGGCAGTTTTCAAAAATACTCATACCTGGCTGCTGCTCCCTACCCAAGCCCCGCCCCCCACCCCAAGAGGTTCTGATGAACTGGTCTGGGTGAGGGCAGGCTCCCCGGGTGATGCTAATGTGCCCGCTGTTGCCAGAAACCACTGGACCTAGGAGTTTTGAAAAATCTCCGAGCTCAGAATTTCTGACAGGCGGGTGCATGGGGACTTCTAGGAGGCTGGTCCCAGGTGACTCCAGTGTGCCGCTCCAGGTGAGCAGTGCCACCTCAACGTGAGTCCCCGTATCTGCAGCCAGGCCCTGCAAGTCCTTGCCCTCCAGAGCTATTTATGTCAGTGTCATTGCTGTGTGACATGGAGCTGCTGGCCCTCTCCAAACTCATTTCCTTTCTGGGGAACTGTGTGGTTATTGTGAGTATTAAGTGGCATTCACTTGCAAGGCTGTGGCGTAGTCAGAGCTCAGTCACACAGCCTTTACTGTGGCTGCTAACTGCTTCAGAGTCTCCGGGTAAGGATTTCTCAATCTAGATCAAAAACACATTTGCCGACTTAGCAACAACAAAAACCAAACCGCCCAGTTTACAAATGGGCAAAGGACTTGGATAGATATTTCTCCAAAGAAGATACATAAATGCCTACTAAGCACATGAAAAGATGCTCAACATCATTAATCATTAGGAAACGCAAACAAAAACCATACCCAAGAGGATGGCTATTATTTAAAACATAGAAACTAACGAGTGTTGGTGAGCATGTAGAGAAATTGGAGCCCTTGTTCACTGCGGGTGGGAATTTAAAGTGGTGCAGCTGGCCTGGGGCAGTGGCCCACACCTGTAATCCCTGCACTTTGGGAGGTCAGGGCGGTCAGATAACCTGAGGTCTGGAGTTCGAGACCAGCCTGGCCAACATGGTGAAACCCCTTCTGTACTAAAAGTACAAAAAAAAAAAAAAAAAAGGGGGGGGGCCGGACATGGTGGCAGGTGCCTGTAATCCCAGCTGCTTGGGAGAATGAGGCACAAGAATCGCTTGAACCTGGGAGGCGGAGGTTGCAGTGAGCCAAGATCGCGCCACTGCCCTCCAGCCTGCGCGACAGGGTGAGACTCTGTCTCAAATATATATATATATAATATTAAAGTGGTGTAGCTGCTATGGAAAACAGTATGGCCGTTCCTCAAAAATTAAACAGAATTACCAGTCCCACTTCTAAGTGTATACCCGAAAAGAATTGAAAGCAGGAACGTAAACAAATATGTACAGCAATACTCATAGCAGCATTATTCACAATAGCCAAAAGGTAGAAGTAACCCAAGTGTCTATGGACAGACGAATGGATAAACAAAACGTGGTACGTATACATACACTGGAACATTATTTACCCTTAGGAATGAAATTCGGGTACATGCTACAACACAGATACACTGAAAACATTATACTAACTGAAATAAAGCACACAGAAAAGCATGATTCCACTTACATGAGGTCCCTAGAGAAGACAAACTCAGAGACAGAAAGTGGAATGGGGGTTGCCAGGGGCTGGGGGGTTAGTGTTTTAATGGGGAGAGTGTTTCAGTTTGGGAAGATGAAAAGTTCTGGAAATAGATGCTGATGGTTGCAAAACAATGCGAATGTACTTAATACCACACCACTGAATTATGTACTTACAAATTGTTAAAATGGTAAATTTTGTTATATATATTTTACCGCAGTTTTTTAAAAAGTCTGTCCCTAAAACATACACGCACACACAACACACGTTTGAGAAGCACTTCTGGAAGCAGGAAAGAGATCGATTCAACAAAGGAAACTGTCGACTGCCTCCCACGTGCCAGCCCTGGAAGGTAGCTGCTGGGGCCCACCAGACATCTCCTGGGCCAGCATCCTCCCTTCCACAGGAACACCATCACCAGGGTGAAGCTCCAAGGTCAGTTCCAGAGAGATAGCAGGACATTCAGAACCTGGACCCTGAAGTTCAACCAGGTCACTGGAGCTGACCCGGGATGGCATCTGACTCTCCTTTGGGGCACTGCCTCATGAATCAGCCTGGTCCTGAAGCCTGGGGCATTTGGAGTGTAGGGGCGGGATAGGTGAGTGAGTGGGAATGACATAAACAAGTGAATGGGGCCACTGTTAGCCTTATTTATCTTCTCAGCTGAGTTTCCTTGTTCAGGGTCGGCTGCTTTAAAATGCCACCCAGTAGAGGACAGTTGACCCCACATCATCCTCTCTCAAGCCAGGAGCTGGGGGGAACCTCACCTGCTGCCTTAAGAGCATCCATATGAGGATGGGAGGCCAACTACATGAGTAACAGAGTTGGGAGACTGCTGAATGGCAACCACGACAAAGAACCCACAGGAAAAAAGATGAAGCAATGAGGTGAGGAGATAATGGCAGGGCTCTCCAAGGTCTCACTCTGCAGGTCAGCCCGTCTCTAGAAGAGGTAACACATCTCTTTGGACTGGGAGGAGGAGCCCCGTGAGGTTCCTTCATCTGATCTGCTTTGCCCTGAGTGCTAAGTCCTGTCCTCCTGCAGTGGGACAGGCAGGTCCTTCTCAGTGGCTGGGGGAAATATGGTTCCTTCCCCTTCTCATACTGGTCCTGCAGCAGCTCCTTCCACCCAGGAAACTTCCCAAAATGCCTGCTCATGTCCACAGAGACTGGAAATAACCAAGGGAAGAGCCTGCTGTTATTTAGGGCCTTATCACGTCACTGCTGGTACCATAATATTTGCACATTTACTGAGCATCAACCAGTACCAGGCACTGGAACAGACCTTGGAAATACAACGGGGACACCATGACCATCTGGCTGACCAGTGGTCTCTTTGCTAGCTATTGCATTGAATGTTAGATGCTATGAAAAGCAAACATCATCTTATCTCGGCTCAGAGCTCTTGAGGCTTGTTGATTAGAAGACTGTAGAAATGAGGCCATGTGGTCAATTTTACACCCTCCACCCAAAGAGCCTATTAATTTCATCTATTACAGGTGACAGCTGGTGTCCCTAGTTTGACCAGCCATCTTATAGATCAGACTCAGTAGTTTCATGCTAATACAGTGACACTCTCAGAAGATTTATTCCCAGTGTATGTCTGGGAATAAATATGCAAAGGACATTTACCTCTGCACACAACTCCATTACTAGCAGCATAATTAAGGTTTTCAGTTGAGTTGACCACATAGCCACATAATTCGCTCAGTAGAAATTAGGTATAAAATCCATTTTCTTTTCAAAGAATGTTTAACTGGAAGTGACATCACAAAAAACTTCATTCTGTGGTGTTCACTGAGGAGACTGCTAGATCCATGTATGTGCTGTCTTGTACCTGAAAATCTAGTCTCTAACTCCAGGTTGAGCATCTTTGCTCTAATATCTAAACCAGGACAAGGAAAATAAATTTTAAAGTTTGTATCAAGTAGAATTCCAGTTTCTTATGTCACATGTTATGTACACAAAGCTAGAGAACCACATCTTTTATCTAAACAGTAACTTCTTTTACCTACTTCCATCTAATTGGTTTCTAGCTTATCTAATTAGTCTCATTTCACCTTCTAAAAGGGCACCAGCTGTGCCTTCTCCTTGCACAAAACCATCTCTGATCTAGGGTGCTTAATTTCATTCAATTCTTGCAATTACTCACTTTCTGTGGATGTACCCAGGTGTCTTCAGGCAATAGATGTACTTTTAAGTAAAGCTAATGAGCATAGTGGATTTGGTCCAGAATGCACAATGTAGCTGCATCTGCACAGACACAGCATTACAGAGAACAAACTGCATGTTCCATTTAGCCTGGAAGAAACTCCTTAAGATCCCTGGGCTCTAAACCAGTAAGCTATGGAGACTTTCAAACTATACTAGAGCAAAACAGTCTCATTGGAGAGATTCCAAATCACTATCATATGTTGCAATTTTCCTTGTTCTATGCTCACCTTTTGAGTATCTGGCTTTTACCCCAGTTGAAATCAATGGGAACATTGCATTCAGGAGAATGTATCTAATGAGAAAACCTAACTCCAAATATAAAACACTTCTCTGTCGTTTGTTTATCTAAAATCCATGATTCAGAGGACCATGACGATATCCCATTGCTGTGTTTTTTCCCCAATGCAGTTTTCCTGTTTCCCTTTTTGCAGAGAGGTGCTGGCCACATAAGGTATAACAAATAGCATTATCTGCAGAGGAACTCTAAGAATGTGTGGAATGAAATGAAACAGCCTTCACTCCTCACAGAATGCTTGTAAATTGTAATTTGCAAAGTAATGCATTTGAATTCTTTTGTTGCATTAAAAGTGGGACTTTTCTGGAAGTCTCATGGAAAACCAAGCAAAAACAAAATGAAAAGTGGTTTCCTTTTCTGCAGATGATTAGTAAGAATTTAATAAGTCATCTTATTAAAGCCATCAGGTAAGCAAGGCAGACACTTTTCCAAATCCTATGAGCAAAATTATAAATCTTACCCCAATTAATTTTCCAAAAGAATGACAAAAGGCACACTAAGTCAATTACTTTGGATTTGTGTAAATACTATTTTAAAGCTTTTTACAAGCATGAAATTATTATTTTTGAAAAGCAGTTTAAAACGATAGCATTAGTTAATTTTGGGTAAGATAAACCTTCATTTGTTCTCATGGTTCATATTATTCTTTGGTAGAAACGGTCTAGAACAGCTGCCCATTCCCTGCTGTTCTGCATGGAATTATTTCCTGGTAGTATCCCCACCGTGAAATGAATTTCACTACAGCATCTCCAGACAAAGTACATATTTGACATATCTTTCTGAAGGACAGCAGACTGCCTTTCAATTGGTCACGTGACCTCCTCCTGCTAATTACCCATTGGAATTCCCCAGCAGAGAGAAGCAGGAAAGATGCTTTACAAAGAGCATCTGCCTGTGAGCTTTGCTGGAGAACAAAGGTAAACACATCCCAATAGATGTGTAAAGATTGTTAAAGCTCGCTTTATGAAACAAAGCCTGGCTTTAAAAACCACTCATCTTAGGACCCCGCAAAGCCAGGCTAAGATGCAAAATAGTTGTCAAGATGGTCTTTTTCAAATATTATTTTCACGTTATCGCTGTGCTGTGACCGTAAACACCCAGTGCCTCTCAGCGCATCTGTGTGGAGGTGAGCTGACAGGCAGGGACCTCTCCCACCTGCCTCTGCTCGTTCCTCAACCAGGCCACTCCAATTGACAATGTCTTAGAACCTTGCACAGGAAGCAGGCAAGGCGAGAGAAGCTGAAGGGAGAGGCCACTGGCACCCGAGTCCAAAGAGCTGGAGGAGGCAGACCCCTGAGAATTTCCTGCCTCTCGTGTGGTCCAGGAATCTCTCCTGGAGCTCATCTGTGGCCTCCGACAAATGAACTTTTCCCTTGAGCCATTTAGAGCAGGTTTTTTCTTATCACAACTTCGTGAGTTTTTTTTTTTTTTTTTTTCTGGGGGACAGTCTCATTTTGTCACTCAAGCTGCAGTGCAGTGGCACAATCTGGCTCACTGCAACCTCTGCCCCCTCGGTTCGAGTGATTTTCCTGCCTCAGCCTCCCACGTAGCTGGGATTAACAGGCGCCTGACACCCTGCCTGGCTAATTTTGCATTTTTAGTAGAGGCAAGGTTTCGCCATGTTGGCCAGGCTGCTCTTGAACTCCCGACCTCAGATGACCCACTTGCCTCAGCCTCTCAAAATGCTGGCGTTACAGGTGTGAGCCACCGCACCCAGCCAAGTTCATGAGTTTCTAATACCTGTGATTAGTCTTCTCGGTAAGGATCTGGGAGGAGGTGGTTCCCACACCCTTCCGGAGGTGACCATTTTGAAGGACATTTGATGCCCCATGGTTAAGCTAAGTGGTAACTTGGAGTTGAGTCATTCACTGGACAGATATTTAGGGAGCACCCACACGAGCCTCTTGCGTGGGAGGGGGTGGGGTGATCTCAGAAAGGATAAGCTGCAGTGCTCCCTGCTCTCAGGATATCCACGGTAATCACCATCTCTGTCAAAGACACAGGAGTGAAAATACGGCTACCCCCAAAACTTCTGTATAGCAGAACCCATTACACAGTAGTTGCAGGTCTGGCTGGGGAGCTTAACATGGTTATGCAGCTGAGGACCACCGCATAGGCCCCCTGGCAGGGATCACAGAAGTCACAGCCAGACCACAGGGCCTATAGAGCCCATGGAAGGAAGCAGAAACAAGTCCCTCAAGGAGAGTGACTCAGGTGCAGCCACATATTGACTGTGGCTGTCATCAGCATGACCAGCACCCAGCTGACAAGGGTGGTCCAAGTATGTACCAAATATGGTGGGTTCTTGGTCTCGCTGACTTCAAGAATGAAACCATGGACCCTTGCAGTGAATGTTACCTTTACTTAAAGATGGTAGTCCTGAGTGCTTTCCTTCGCACGTTCAGATGTGCCTAGTTTCTTCCTTCTGACGGGTTCGTGGTCTCGCTGGCTTCAAAAGTGAAGCCACAGACCTTCACTGTGAGTATTACAGCTCACAAACACCACGTAAACCCGAAAAGCGAGCAGCTGCAAGTTACTGTAAGCAGCTAAATAACAAACTAAATAACAAACGCTTCACAGCC
Organism: Macaca fascicularis; assembly: GCF_037993035.2. Taxonomy (NCBI): domain Eukaryota; kingdom Metazoa; phylum Chordata; class Mammalia; order Primates; family Cercopithecidae; genus Macaca; species Macaca fascicularis. The sequence goes on from NC_088387.1 coordinate 5,962,144, forward strand.
TGTAAAGTAATCCCAGCACGTTGCCTCTGACTGGGCCTCGCAGCCTGCTCTTATTGCCTTATCTGGCCCCACCCACATCCTGGTGATTGGTCAATTTTACAGAGAGCTGATTGGTCCATTTTACAGAGAGCTGATTGGTCCATTTTACAGAGAGCTGATTGGTCCGTTTTGACAGGGTGCTGATTGGTGCATTTACAATCCCTGAACTAGACACAGAGTGCTCACTGGTGCATTTACAATCCTCTAGCTAGATGTAAAAGTTCTCCAAGTCACCACTACTTTAGCTAGACACAGAGCACTAATTGGTGTGGGCGTTTACAAAACTTAAGCTAGACACAGAGTACTGATTGATGTATTTACAAATCCTGAGCTAGACAGAGTGCTGATTGGTGCGTTTACAATCCGTTAGCTAGACACAGAGTACTTACACAGAAAAGTTCTCCAAGTCCCCACTAGGTTAACTACATACAGAACACCGATTGGTATATTTACAAACTTTGAGCCAGACACAGGGTGCTGATTGGTATATTTACAATCCCTTAGCTAGACATAAAGATTCTCCAAGTCCCTACTAGACACAGGAGCCCAACTGGCTTCACCTACTGGATCCTGCCCGCACTGGGGCTGCAGGCGGAGCTGCCCGCCAGCCCCACGCCATGCCCCCTCACTTCTCAGCCCTTGGGCGGTGGATGGAACAGGGCACGGCGGTGCACAGGAGGCGGGGCTCGTCAGGGAGCCTCGAGCCGTGCTGGAGCCTGGGGGCGGGGGGGCGGAGGCTCGGGCATGGCGGGCTGCAGGTCCCGAGTCCTGCCCACCCTGAGGGGAGGCAGCTGAGGCCCGGCGAGAATTCGAGTGCAGTGCCAGCGGGCCGGCACTGCTGGCTGACCAGGCGCACCCGCTGCAGCTGCTGGCCTAGGTGCTAAGCCCCTCACTGCCCGGGCCGACTGCTCTGAGTGAGGCGCCCGCTGAGCCCACGCCCACCCGGAACTGGCGCTGGCCGGCGAGTGCAGGGCCCAGCCCCGGTTCCCGCCCACGCCTCTCCCTCCACACCTCCCGGCAAGCAAGGGAGCCGGCTCCAGCCTCGGCCAGCCCAGAGAGTGGCTCCCACAGTGCAGGGGTGCGCTGAAGGGCTCCTCAGGCGTGGCCAGGGCTGATGCCGAGGCCAAGGAGGCGTTGAGAGTGAGAGAGCCGCCAGCAGGTTGTCACCTCTCACCCGGACGAGGAGGGACCCGCATGGGTGGGGCCTGCTTGCCACTTTGGGCTGCTGCTGGTAGCTCTCTTTCCCACTGTGAAGAATGCCTTGGCTTGGCTGTGACTTACAGTGTCCTCCCACCAGGTGAGGCACACCTCTTCCCCACAGGCTCTGGGGCCATCTTGGAGAAAGCCGGGGAGGGAAATAAACTGAGAGATAAATCATGTTTACCTAAGGAGACTGGCATGATCTCAGTGGACTGACTGAGTCTTGACAATGGGCTAACTCTTAAGATCAGACCAAAATTTAGATCCCCCACTCCTAGTACCCAGAACATGCAGAAGAACCAATCAGTATCTTCTTAACATCTTATGCATGAGTTCGTGAATCCAGTAGAGTGGACTCATTTCACAGGGAGGAAAAGAAGACTTGCAGGGAATTGAAGAGACTTGAAGTGAGTTTGCACAAGGTTGTGTAGCCTATGACAGAGCACATAGAGCCACGGATTTAACTGCTCTGCCTGGGGGACCTCTGAGGGGCCGTTTCCTGGATCGTAAAGTGCGTCCTGCAGAGTGTAGCTATGAGAACTAAAAGAAAGCAAGCTGAGCTGGTTGTGGTGGCTCACGCCTGTAATTCCAGCACTTTGGGAGGCTGAGGCGGGTGGATCGCCCGAGGTCAGGAGTTCGAGACCAGCCTGGCCAACGTAGTGAAACCCCATCTCTACTAAAAATACAAAAAATTAGCTGGGCATGGTGGCGGGCACTTGTAATCCCAGCTACCAGGGAGGCTAAGGCAGGAGAATCGCTTGAACCCGGGAGGTGGAGGTTGCAGTGAGCCGAGATCGCGCCATTGCACTCCAGCCTGGGCAACAAGAGCGAAACTCCATCTCAAATAAATAAATAATAAAAGAAAGCAAGCTGATAAAGCTTTCATCCTGGCACATCATAAGTGCTCAATAAACTTTTGACTGTTGACTATTTGACAGTTTCCCTTGCAGATAAATATTTAAAATGATTTCAGTTATTTCAAAATTGTTGGTGTAGTGTTATGGTTATATATTTAAAGAGAATTTGTATCCCTTTTAGAGATACACCTTCAAATATTTATAGATGAAATAAAATGATGTCTGAGATTTGCTTCAAAATAACCCAGTTGGCAGGAGTAGGGGGTGGGGAGAGCAGGTGAGCCAAGGTTGGCAGGTCCGACGCCTGCCAAAGTGGGGAGCTCATTGCACTGTGCTCTCCACTTCTGTGTGTGTTTGAAATAGTCCATAAGAAAAACGTTTTATATGTACATTTGAAGCTGTGTCCTGGGGGAGAATGCACACAAGACATTTATACTCACACGCCATAGTTTCAGACTTGCCTAAACACCTTCTTCAACGTGCAGAACACTCAAACACAGTATGTGATTAACAGTATAATTAACACTAGGTTTTGCTTTGTTTTTTTAAATCAGTACGGCATTATCATCACTGTGGTTTAGTGTTCTGCACAATACTCCTGCAACTTTAGCTGGGCATGGTGGCACGTGCCTGTAGCCCCAGCCACTCTGGAGGCTGAGGTGGGAGGATGGCTTAAGCCTGGGAGGCAGAGATTGCAGGGAGGCAGAGGTTGCAGTGCGCCAAGATTGCGCCACTGAACTCTAGCCTGGGCAATAGAGCCAGACCTTGTCTCAAAAAAAAAAAAAGAAAAAAAAAAGTTTCTTTCTTAAAAACTCCCAGGGCCAGGCGAGGTGGCTCATGCCTGCAATCCCAGTACTTTGGGAGGCCAAGGTGGGCAGATCGCTTGAGCCCAGGCATTTGAGACCAGCCTGGCTAACATGGCAAAACCCTGTCTCCACTAAAGATATAAAAATTAGCTGGGCATGGTGGCGCATGCTGTAGTCGCAGCTACTCGGGAGACTGAGGTTTGGGGGATCACTTGTGCCTGGGAGGCAGAGGTTGCAGTGAGCTCAGATTATGCCACTACACTCCAGCCTGGGCAACAGAGCGAGACTCTGTCTCAAAAACAACAACAACAAAAAACACAGAAAAAAATTCCCAAATATTATACCTCTGTCTTGGTGATTCACAGACAAGTTATTATACTGAAGAACCTGAGAGAGGTCCTGTAGGAAATAAGGTTGTTTAACTTTATTTAACTTAGTGTTTCCAAGTTTAATTGTCTGTAGAAGCCCATCCCCCACTGTGTGTGTGTGGTTTTTTTTTTTTTTTTTTAACATTGTTTATTGCTTACAAACATCTTAAAGGATACTAAGGGCCCGTAGTTCCCAGTTTAAGAAACACTGGTATGAGCTACATCACCGAATCAGACTTTGTGGGCTGTCTGGGAGTTTAGGCTGTTGTTAAACAGGGTTTCTAGAGGTTTGACAAAAGGAAAATTTAGTGCTATGTACCTGAATGTGTTCCCTCCAAAATTCATGTTGGAACTTAATCGCCATTGTGGTAGTATTAAGAGGTGTTGCCTTCTGGAAAGTGAATAAGTCACGAGGGCCGTGCCCTCATGAATGGTGCCCTGTAAAGGTGCTGGAGTGAACTAGCTGAGGCCCTTTTTCCCTTCCACCTTCTGTCCCTTATGCCATGTGAGGACGCAACATTCAAGGGACCGTCTCGAAAGCAGAGACTGGGGCCCTCATCAGACACAAAACCTGCCAGCAGCTTGATTTTGGACATCCCAGCCTCCAGAACTGTGAGAAATCAATTTCTATTACTGATTAATTACCCAGTCTCAGGTAGTTTGTTATAGCAACGGAAACAGGTCAAGACAGTGCCTTTGTCTCATGCTCCCTTTGTCCACTCTCCTTCCCCCTTCTCCTTCCCTAGCGACTCCCACCCACACCTGCCACACACCTTGAGGAGAGAAAAGGGCAGGGAGCCTCGTGAGTATGACTTGCTCACCTCCCCACAGGAGCAGCGTCTCTGGCTAGGGGTGTAGAAACATTTCTGGCTGCAGGGGCTCAGGGTGAAGGCTCAGCCCCGCCCTTTCATCTCCACAATTGTCAGATGTGACTTAAGACAGGTATTCCTAAATTAGGACTTGGCTCTATTTAATTGGGGGTGATATATACTGTTAAAACTATGTATTGGCTGGGCATGGTGGTTCATGCCTGTAATCCCAGCACTTTGGGAGGCCGAGGCAGGAAGATCATCTGAAGTCAGGAGTTCAAGAGCAGCCTGGCCAAAATGGTGAAACACTGTTTCTACTAAAAATACAAAAAAAAAAAAGAAAAAAAAATCTAGCTGGATGTGGTGGCAAGCACCTGTAATCCCAGCTACTCAGGAGGCTGAGGCAGGAGAATCGCTTAGAGGCGGAGGTAGCAGTGAGCCGAGATCGAGCCACTGCACTCCAGCCTAGGTGACAAGAGCAAAACTCCTTCTCAAAAAGAGAAACAAAAAAACCAAACCCAACAAAAAAACTATATATTTGGCCATGTTTTGCGCACTCAGCATTTTGAAATGATGCAAATACATTGCCTCTGGTTTTCCTTTTAGCTAGCGCTGGAACTCAGGCTTTAGCGCATTGAAAAGCAGTATGAAACCTGAATACACTTAGCAATTTAGGATTTCCTTGTTCCAGAAGTTTTATTTCAAAAAATCAGAAGAGTGTGATCATAACCGAGAGTCATAGAATATTGATTCTCAAAGACTTTTTATTTATCTGCCCACCTCACAACTGGCCACATCCCCTTCCCTCCCCGTCGGCAGCTCAGCCAAATGCCCCCCATCTTCCTCCTCATTCTCCAAGCAGGCTTTCCCCTGTCAATGGTCCCCAGAAGCTCTGGGATTCAGGAGCCCTCTGCTCCCTCCCTTCCATTCCTATCTATTTCTCTATTCTTTCCTTTCCATTTCCCCTCCTCTCCTCATGTAGAGGTTGGGAAGAGTTACTAACCTTATAGTGATGATGCAGATTAGGATGATAATGGTGCTAATACTAAACACTAATACAAGTGTTATTAGCATTCCATCACATATGCTCACAAAACTCATAAAACACTGCTATGGTCATAAACCTACGGAGTTGATATTTTATATTGTTTTATAGATAAAGAAATGGAGCCCTCGAGAAGTTAAGCAATTTGCTCAAGATCATACAGCTGCAATTTGTATTGCAACAAAATTTGTGACCTGCCTGAATTTTCACTATCATTCATATTTCTGTCACACTCTGGATCCTCCATCTACCAAAAATGAATATAGTGACATGGCCACACACCTGAGGAATTATTTTACTTCCCAAAGGTATAGGGCTATAGTTTCAAATATTTGTACAAAAAAATATTTAGGCCAGATGCGGTGGCTTATGCCTGTAATCCCAGCACTTTGGGAAGTCGAAGGGGGTGGATCACTTGAGGTCAGGAGTTTGAGACCAGCATGGCCAACATGGTGAAACCCTATCTCTACTAAAAATACAAAAATTAGCCGGGTGTGGTGGCACACGATTGTAGTCCCAGCTGCTCAGGAGGCTGAGGCAGGGGGATCATTTGGTCCCAGGAGGCAGAGGTTGTAGTGAGCCGAGATCACACCACTGTACTCCAGCCTGTGTGACGGGAGTGAAACATTGTCTCAAAAAAAAAAAAAAAAAAAAAAAAGAAACGAAAAGAAATGACTTAGATTTGCACATTTGTTTCTCTAACCTCATCTCATTCATCTCCCCTCTAGGCTCCCTGAAGCCCAGAACCCGCAGTTCCTTGAGGGACTGCGTGTTGACATGCCTCAGTGCCTTTGCACAAGCTGCTCTTTCTGTCTGGAATCTCTAGACTTCTTCTTATCTTCCCTGGCTGAGTGCTGCCCAGCACACTTCAGCTTAATCATGCTCCCTTTGTCCTGAAGTCTTCCCGGAGACTCTCCATCTTCTTCAGACAGCCTAAGTGCAGGCTCCCCTGTGCCCTCCCATACACACTGGGCTCACCTGTGTCACAGTGTTGGTCCTGCTGGGCTCCAATAGTCAGTGTGTTCAGCTGTCCTTCCTCTGTAAAGGGAGCTCCTTAAAGGGGACACTGACTAGCAGAGTGCTCAGCAAATACTGGGAGCTGCTGAGTCAATGTTTGCTGAATGACCGGAAAAATGAGAATTGTCATCTAAGATGAGGTGATAGGAATTGAGTTCTGTGTTTCTCAAAGGTAATTTTTTGCACCTTTTGCTCTGGCATAATAGTTTCCATTTCTTGAGGCGGTGGTGGTGTTTTTGTCTGGACCATCCTAGGAGCCATCACTTGAACTTCCTGCCACACCAGATTCAGCCCACTGCAAAGAGGCCAGCTGCATTTGATTTCCTCTGCAAGGAAGAAAAACAAAACAAAACAAAAGTCTTGATTTATCACAAAACTCAGCACAGGAAAGCTTAAACAATGGCTCCCAAACTCAGCTCTCATGTTGCTAAAAATTATTTGTCTTTTAGGAGGAAGAGAATTCCTCAAATCCCACAAAGGCAACTCTTCTTCCTGAAGACAGTAGCTTTGCCAGTCACGAGGGCAACATTCACAATACACGTTGGTGGTCAAGTGACTTTTGTGAACCCACAAGCTAGTCAAGGGAGAAGGGACTCTCAGGGTGTCACTGGGGAGTGGGTCCAGTTAGTTTTGAGCATAAGATGGGCAACAGCTATGAATTACAACCTCTTTGGACAATATCCATGTTAAAAGCACATGATGAAACATCAAATGTTGGCCGGGTGCGGTGGCTCAAGCCTGTAATCCCAGCACTTTGGGAGGCCGAGACGGGCGGATCACTAGGTCAGGAGATCGAGACCATCCTGGCTAACACGGCGAAACCCCGTCTCTACTAAAAACACAAAAAATTAGCCGGGCGAGGTGGCGGCGCCTGTGGTCCCAGCTACTCGGGAGGCTGAGGCAGGAGAATGGCGGGAACCCGGGAGGCGGAGCTTGCAGTGAGCTGAGATCTGGCCACTGCACTCCAGCCTGGGTGACAGAGCGAGACTCCGTCTCAAAAAAAAAAAAAAAAAAAAAAAAGAAACATCAAATGTTTTGGAGGAAGCTGGGAGCCCATTGAGTGGCACATGGCTATTCCTATGGGGAAACAGAGCCTACCTCAGTTCTCATCTTGCATCTTCCTCTGATCATTGCTGCCAGAAGCATCTGCTTTAACTTCTTCTAATACTGACCTCCTATCATGAGGTCTGTGTTACTAGTTTCACTATCTGTTGAGCACCCTTTGATTTTATGATGAACTTTGTTTTGTTTGTTTGTTTGTTTGTTTGTTTGTTTGTTGAGACAGGGTCTCATTCTGTCGCCCAGGCTAGAGTGCAATGATGAGATCTCGGCTCGCAATTCACTGTAACCTCTGCCTCCTGGGTTCAAACAATTCTCCTGCCTCAGCCTCCCGAGTGGCTGGAACTACAGGTGCCCGCCATGATGCTAGGCTAATTTTTGTAATATTTTGACTCCTCATTCTTGAACATGGTTTAAGTATGCTAAGTTGGCAAATAACATTGAAAACTTCTCATCTTTGGTTCCTAACTTTTGTTGTTCCTGTTGAGAAGTCAGCTGGATTTTTGTTTTTGCTTTTTTTTAAAATAAGCTGTTTTTCATTCTCTGTGGCTGCTTTTAAGATCTTCTTATTGCTTTTAGTGTTACTTTTTACTGTGAGATGTCTGGACCTAGATTTCTTTTTATTTACCTTTTGTCAAATGTGTAGGACTTTTGAGTTTGGGGATTGATGTCTTTCATCAATTTTAGAAGATTCTATTATTATTTTACTTTCTTTATTTTTATTTACTTATTTATTTACTTATTGAGACAGAGTCTCACTCTGTTGCCCAGGCTGGGGTGCAGTGGTGCGATCTCAGCTCACTGGAAACTCCACCTCCCAGGTTCAAGCAATTCTCCTGCCTCAGCCTCCCGAGTAGCTGGGACTACAGGTGCGTGCCAGCACACCCAGCTAATTTTTGTATTTTTAGTAGAGATGGAGTTTCACCATGTTGGCCAGGCCGGTCTCGAACTCCTGACCTCAAGTGATCCACCTGCCTTGGCCTCCCAAAGTACTGGGATTACAGGAGTGAGTGATTTTACTTTCTTTAGATTAAATTTTGCCCCATTATTATTCTCCTTTCAGGGATGCCAGTTGAATGTTTGTAAGACCTTCTTATTTTATTGTTTATGCCAGTAGTTCTCTCCTTTTGTATTTTTCATCCCTTTCACATTCTATGCTTCTTTCTGGGTAGTATTTTTTCCCCTGGCCCATCTTGCAATAGGTTAATTTTCATTTCATCCATTTTTAATTAGCTGTTAATCCCATCTGTGGGACTATTTTGTTATATTGTATTTTTTCATTTCTAAACTTTCTATTTGGTCCTTTTTCATACTGATGATTTTACTTTTTAAAAATCGGTAGACTTTATTTCTTGTAATTATTGTATTTTGTTTTATTTTTTCTTACCCTGACATGAAGCTCATGATTTTAGATTTATCAAAAAATTAAGCTAATAATACAGAATGTTCCATATGTGCTCCTCCCACACACAGTTTCTCCTATTACTAACACTTTGCATCAGTGTGCATGTTTGTTGCAGTTAATGAATCAATATTAATACATGATCACTAACTAAAGTCCCACAGTTTACAGTGAGGTTCACTCTTTGTGTTGTACAGTTCTGTGTGTTTTGACACTTGCATAATGTCATGTAGCCACCTTTACAGAATTACAAAGAATAGTTTCACTGTCCTAAAATGCCCCTATGCTTCACCTATTCATCCCTTCACCCACTCCCCCTGAACCGTGGACAACCACTTGATTTTGCTTTTTTGCAATTCAGATGTTGCCAAGGTGATAATATTAAGTGAGGATGCCTTTAATAAGTGATTAGAAGATTATGATTTCTTTTTAAAAGTTTCCAATTTCCTGCCAAAATTTGTGAGCTTTTATTTCTTTGAGCATATTCAGCATGGTGGTTTGACAGCCTGTGTCCTACGTTTTCAATATCTGGAGTCCTTGCTGCTATGATTTTTTTTTCCTGGTACTTCTCATTAACATCATCTCTCTTGTATGTCTGGTAATTCTTTCAAATATGTTTTCAAATTTTTTTTATTCTGGTAAAATACACCTAACATAAATTAACCATCTTAATCATTTTAAGTATACCATTCAGTGGTATTAAATATATTCATGTTATTGTGCAACATCACCATCATCCATCTTTAGAACTCTTTTCATCTTGCAAAACTCACACTCAGTACCTGTTAAATAGTAACTCATCATTGCAGCCTTCCCCCGGCCCCTGGCAACCACCATTCTACTTTCTGTCTCTATGAATTTTACTACTCTCGGTACTTCACATAAGTGAAATCATACAGTATTTGTCTCTTTGTTACTGTGTGACTTTTGTCCATCACTTATCATCATATCCTCAATGTTCTATTTTATGTATATGTCACATTTTGCATGTGCATTTTACGGTCAATGGAGACTTGGGTTGCTTCCTTGTTTTAGCTTCTGTGAATAATACTGCTGTGAGCATGCTCTAAAGATAGGCATAGCTATATCTCTTGGAGACCTTGCTTTCAATTCTTTTGGGCATATACCCAGAAGTAGAATTGCTGGATCATATACTAATTCTATTTTTAATTTTGAGTGGAACCACCATCCTGTTTTCCACAGTGGTTGCACCATTTTATATTTTCTTTTTTTGAGACAGTCTCGCTCTGTTGCCCAGGCTGGAGTGCAGTGGTGCAATCTCGGCTCACTGCAACCTCCGCCTCCCGGGTTCACGCCATTCTCCTGCCTCAGCCTTGGGAGTAACTGAGACTACAGGCACCCACCACCACGCCTGGCTAATTTTTTGTATTTTTAGTAGAGACGGGGTTTCACCGTGTTAGCCAGGATGGTCTCGATCTCCTGACCTCATGATTGGCCCGTCTCAACCTCCCAAACTGCTGGGATTACAGGCGTGAGTTACTGCACCTGTCCGCACCATTTTATATTTTCAATAATAGTGCATAAGGGTCCAAATTTCTCCACAGCCTCATCAACATTTGTTATTTTCTGTTTGTTTTAATAGTAGCCATCCTAATGAGTAGGAGGTAGTGCCTGAGTATTTCTTATTATGTGCTTGACATCATGTTTGAGAAGTTGTTTGTGGGAATAATTTGAAGATTAGGATAGTGTTATTTTCCTCTGTAAAAAACTTTCATTTGTTTCATCAGGTACTTTGGTGCTCTACCAACAGAATGTCACCTTAATCTATCTTCAGGGCTAGAGATGTTCTAAGTAACCAAAAGGACTCAAAATTTGGTTGTAGTCCATGCTAACACTGATTTCCTTTTTATTTACTCTTACTTCTCAGGATCAGACCTTTGTGGTTTGTGCCTAAGCAGGGAATTAATTAGCAGGGGACCCAAACTTAGTCATCCCTGGACTCTGACATTTTATCCCCATTTTCGTAAGGCTCTCAAAAGTGCAGCTTAGCCTCTGAACCACTAGTCCCATCTCAGATACTCTCATACAAAAGTGACTCCAAATGCATGGTTCATTGCTAGGATGTAAATGCTTTCCCTTGGCCAGGTGTGTGGCTCACACTTGTAATTCCAGCACTTTGGGAGACTGAGGTGGGTGAATCACTTGAGCCCAGGAGTTCAAGACCAGCCTGGGCAACATAGCAAAACTCCATCTCTACAAAAAAATACAAAAATTAACCAGGCATGGTGGCGCATGCCTGTAGCCCAAACTACCTGGGATGCTGAGGCAACAGAATCAGTTGAGACCTAGAGGCAGAGGTTGCAGTGAGCCATGATTGAGCCACTGCATTCTAGCCTGGATGACAGAGGGATACCCCTGTCTCAAAGCAAAACAAAAACAAAAACAAAACAAAACAAAACAAAAAAAGCTCTCTTTTCAAAATTCATGAGGGTTTTGGATTACAGCCCTTATAAAACAGCCTTCATACAGCTTTTGATGGCTGCTTCTTCTACCTTCTACATGTGAAGACGCAGTGCACCTTCCCTCTGGAGGATATACAATTAGAGGATATAAAATTAGACATCATCTTGGAAGCTGAGAGCACCCCTCACTAGACAACCCAAACTACTTGTTTCTTTATCTTGGATTTCCCAGCTTCCAGAACTGTGAGAATATAAATTTCTGTTTTTTATAAAGTACCCATTCTGTGGTATTCTGTTATAGTAGCAAAAAACAGACAAAGAAAATTAGTACCAGAGAAGTGGGGCACCAACTCACTGGCAACAAATGCTTAAAACTATGGAAGTAGCTTTGGAACTGGGTAATGGGTAAAGCTGGAACACTTTTGAAGTGAATGCTGTAAAAAGCCTAGAGTGCTATGAATGGAGCATCTAGGGCGACTGGGGAAGGCTCAGAAGAGGAGAGCTGCAAGGAACTTCTGGGAGATTACTCAAGTGGCCATATGCAGAATGTTGGTAGAAATAAGAACGGGGGCCGGGCATGGTTGCTCACGCCTGTAATCCCGGCACTTTGGGAGGCCAAGGCAAGCAGATCATTTGGGGTCAGGAGTTCGAGACCAGCCTGGCCAACATGGTGAAACCCCCATCTCACTAAAAATACAAAAAATTAGCCGGGCATGGTGGTGGGCCTCTGTAGTCCCAGCTACTCAGGTGGCTGAGGTGGGAGAATCACTTGAGCCCAGGAGGCGGAGGTTGCAGTGAGCCGAGATCGTGCCATCGCACTCCAGCCTGGGTGACAGAGCAAGACTCCATCTCAATAAATAAATAAATAAATAAATAAAATAAAAAAAGAAAAGAAATATGAACAGGAAAGACCATCCTGAGGAGGTTTCTGATGAAAATAAGAAACAAGATATTGGACACTAGAGAAAAGGCCATCCTTGTTACAAAGTGACAATAACTTAGTAGAATTATGTTGATGTTGCAGGAGTCTGTGGAAGGCAGAACTAGAACAATGAACTAGGGTAGTTAGTGGAAGAAATCTCCAAGCAGCAAAATGTTGAAGGGGCTGTATGTCTTAACTGCTTACAGTAGAGTGCAAAGAGAGAAAAAGGATTTAAAGATGGAATTGGTAACAAAAAGGGAAGCAGATGTAAAGATCTAGAAAGCTTTCAGCCTGGCTATGTAAAGAATAAAAAAGCGTGGCCTGGCGACCTTTGCTAAGGAGATTAGTAGGGATAGAAGGAAGCCAGACGCTATTCATCAAGATAATAGGAGAACAACCTTGAAGGCATTGTGGAGATCTAAAAGGTCACCTGCCCAACATAGGCCTAGAATGCCAGGCCCTTAAGGGCAGAAAGATTTCAAGGGAGGGACCCAGGGCACCTGTGGGACCTCAGGGCTCACAACCCAGGGGCACCTTGGGACTCCATGTTCCATGTTTCTGTGCAGCATTCCTCAACTGAGCCAGTTGTGTTCACGTGGGCCCAGGTGTGGCTTGAGCCACCGCTCTTGAAGGCTGAGGCCATAACCCTTTGCAACGTCCGTGTGGCGCTAACTCCATAAGTGCACAGATGCAAGAGCTGTGGAGGCATGGTTTCTCCCACCAGATTTCAAAGGATGTCATGGACAGCCTTGAGGACCAAGCAGAAAGTTGCTGCAGGGTGGGCTCACTGCAGAGAATCTCCACTAGAGCAATGCTTAGTGGACCCAACAGAGGCAGGGCTGTCCCCAAGACCCCAGACTTGTAGAGCTTCCAGTGTGCAATGCCAGCCTGGGAGTCACAAGTACCCAACTCCAACTCCTGAGAGCTGCATTATGGGCTGCTCCCAGCAATACCTTGGGGTAGGGTCCTGTGGAGCATTGGAAGCCCAACACCCATCCCACTGTAGCTAGAAGGCATGACATCGAGTCAGGGAGGATTGTTCTCAGGCCTCAAGATTTAATGTTGTGGCTGGGTGCGGTGGCTCACACCTATAATCCCATCACATTGGGAGACAGGCAGGTGGATCACCTGAGGTCAGGAGTTTGAGAGCAGCCTGGCCAACATGGTAAAATGCTGTCTCTACTAAAAATATAAAAACTAGCCAAGTGTGGTGGTGGGTGCCTGTAATCCCAGTTGTTTGGGTGAGGGAGAAAGGACAAGATGGAGGAAGGTGAACAAGAAGGCATAATCCATGTTGCTTCCGGGTTCTTCCTCACCAACTTTCCCGTGCACGGGAAAATGCAGCCCGCCCCGGGAAGATGCAGATCAACTGAGCATGCGCCAGGTGATGTCAATCCGAAGAGATCGAAACTTACCCGGCCACGCCTACGGAGATGCCCCTATCACGCCCTTATCCCACCCACTGCCCTCCGCCTTCCAGTACCAATGCATAAAAGTCTGCTGCCGGCAGGAGCCGGTGTGACTTCTTCGACCCCCGCATTCGTGGACCGGGGAACCTCACCCGAGAGCGCCGGCCGACTTCCCTGGCCCCCCAACACCTGAGGACCAGAGAACCTTGCCCCAGAGTGTGCGCATATTTGCAATAAAAGACTGCCACTTTCTTATGTACTTTGGCCTCAGGTTTAATTATTTAGCTCTCCTAAATTAAATTAAATTAAACAAAACACCAGTTACTTGGGATGCTGAGGCAGGAGAATTACTTGAACCTGGGAGGTGGAGGTTGCAGTGAGCTGAGATCACACCACTGCACTCCAGCCTGGGAGACAAGAGCAAGACTCCGTCTAAAAAAAAAAAAAAAAAAAAAATTTAATGTTGTTTGCGTTATTGGGTTTTGGACTTACTTGGGACCTGTTATGACTTTCTTCTTTCCTATTTTGCTCTTCTGGAATGAAAGTGTATTGTGCCTGTCCCATCCATTATAATTTGGAGACACGTAATCTTGTTTGGCTTCTTAGGCTCAGGCTGGAGGGAAATTTGCCTCAGGATGAATCCTGCCTTGAGTCTCACCCATATTTAACTTAGATGAGACTCTGGGCTTTAGACTTTTGAGTTAATCGTGGGACAAGTTAAGGTGCTTGAGGCTCTTGGGAGAGAATGAATGTACAATGATGCGACACATAATGATGCTTTAGGCAATGATGGACTACCTATATGACGGTAACCCTGTAGGATTTTACTAGGATTTTACTAGGAAAAATTCCTATTGCCTAGTAACATCACAGCACAACACATCACTTACCTGTCCCAAGTGATGCTGGTGTCAGCAAACCTACTGTCTAGCACACACAATTATGTATAGCACATAATACTTTATGATAATAAATGACTATGTTACTGGTTTATGTTTTTTATTATACTATAATTTTTATCATTATTTTAGAGTGTACTACTCCTACTTATTTTTTTAAAAACTTAATTTTAAAGCAACCTTAGGCAAGTCCTTCAGGAGGTATCCAGAAGAAGGCTTTGTGATCACAAGAGATGACAGCTCCATGCATGTTACTGCCCCTGAAGACCTTCCAGTGGGACACGATGAAGGGGTGGAAGACAGTGAGTGATACTGAGGATCCTGACTTTGTGTAGGCATGGGCTAATGTGTACGATTGGGTCTTAGTTTTTTATAAAACAGTTTAAAAAGTTAGAGAAAATTTAAAAATTGAAAACAGAAAGAAGTTTATAGAATAGGAATATAGATATAAAAATATCTATTTTTTGTATATATTTTTTTATTTACACTGTGCTCCGCCCTGTATAAAAAATAAAGATATTTTTATACAGCTGTACGATGTATTTGTGTTTTAAGCTAAGTGTTACTGTAAGATTCAACTTTTATTTATTTATTTTTTATTTGACACAGAGTCTTACTCTGTCGCCAAGGCTGGAGTGCAGTGGTGTGATCTCGGCTCACTGCAACATCTGCCTCCCAGGTTCAAGCGATTCTCCTGTCTCAGCCTCCCAAGTAACTGGTTCTATGGGTGTGTACTACCACGCCTGGCTAATTTTTGTATTTTTAGTAGAGACGGGGTTTCACCATGTTGGCCAAGTTGGTCTTGAACTCCTGACCTTGGGTGATCCGCCCGCCTCAGCCTCCCAGAGTGCTGGAATTACAGGTGTGAACCACCACACCCAGCCAAGTCAAAATTTTTTTTGTAAAAAATTCAAAAATTTATAAGGTAAACAGTTACAGTAAGCTAAGGTTAATTTACTATTGAAGAGAAAAACTTTTAGAATACATTTAGTGTAGCCTAAGTGCACAGCGTTTGTAAAGTCTACAGTAGTAAATAGCAATGTCCTAGGCCTTCACATTCACTCACCACTCACTCACTGACTCACCCAGACTAACTTCCAGTCCTGCAAGCTCCATTCATGGTAAGTGCACTATGCAATGTACTATGTTTTCATCTTTTATCTCGTACTTTTACCGTAACTTTTCTATGTTTAGTTGTTCAGATACACAGATATTTGCCATGGTATTACAGTCGCCTACAGTACTCAGTACAGTAGCACGCTGTGCAGGCTTATAGCGTAGGAGCAGTCGGCCATACCACATTGCCTAGGTGTATAGTAGGCTGTACTGTCTAGGTTTGCGTAAGCACACTCTATGACGTCCGCTCAATGAGAAAATGGCCTAACGGTGTGTTTCTCAGAACATATCCCCATCATTACATGACATGTGGTTGCGTTTTGTATGTGAGAAGGACACACATTTTGGGGGGCCAAGGGTGGAATACCATGGTTTGAATGTGTTCCCTCCAAAATTCAGGAGTTGCCAATGCTACAGTATTAAGAGGTGGGGCCTTTAAGAGGTGACAGACCATGAGTGATCTTGCTGATGAGATTAGTGCTCTTATAAAGAGGCTTCGCACAGCATTCAGCTGCTTGCCTGTCAGCCTACACTCTGTGAAGACACAGAGCTCCTGCCCTCATGAGGAGGCAACACCAAGGCGCCATCTTGGAAGCAGAGAGCAGCCTTCACCAGACCACGAAATCTGCCAGCACCTTCATCTCGGGCTTCTCAGCCTCCAGCACTGTGAGAAATAAATGTCTATTTTTTAAAATAAATTGCACGGTCTTGGGTATTTTGTTATAGCACCACAAAATCGTCTAAGATACTCAGTTCTCTGGATCTTGGCCTGGTAACATCTCAGTGTGATGTTAACTCCCGGATGTTCGTAAGTTTTCTATAAAAAAAACAAAACAAAATATTTTATGCATCTTTTTAAGTTGTTTTCATCAGTCAGGTTGGTCTGAATTACCTAGTTGCTATCAGCTGCATTTCAATTTGTTTACTTCTCTTTCCTTACCAGATCTGAAGCTTATTAAGGTCAAGGACTGTGGGATTTTCTTTTTTTTTTTTAGGACAAGGTCTCACTCTGTTGCCCAGGCTGGAGTGCAGTGGCATGATCATGGCTCACTGCAGCCTCAACCTTCTGTGCTCAAGTGATCCTCCCACCTCAGTCTCCCAAGTAGCTGGGACTACAGGTGCACACCACCATACCTGGCTATTTTTGTAATTTTTGTAGAGATGGGTATCTCATCATGTTGCCCAAGTTGGTCTCAAACTCCTGGGCTCAAGTGGTCCTCCCACCTCAGCCTCCCAAAGTGTTAGGATTACAGGGGTGAGCCACTGAGCTTAGCCTATATTCCTTTTTATATTCTTAGAACTGAGGCCTTATTGTTAGTGCCTGATGTGCTTTTTAGGAACTCACTAAATATTAGTTGATGAATGCGTTCTTAGTAGGGGGTCATTCCTGATCTGGGGAAAGGTAATAGAAGAACACTCAACATTACACAATGTCAAAATCAAGTTTGTTTAGTGCAGCAAACGTAGAGTTTCAGGGGCATGGCCAGGGTCAAGAAGCAAAATAACTGCAAGAAATACCCATATAGGAAAAAGGAAAACAACAAATGAAATGAAATGTTTGCCAATGAAAGCAAACAGACAGGAAGAAGGCATAGGCTGTAAGATAGTAAGGCAGGGATAACATTGGTTGACCTTCAAATTTCAATGACAGGTTTTTGTTGCTTATGATTTTAAAAAATGCTATGTAATCATTGTTACAATATTGTTACCTATGAGATAAATTAGGCAGTTAAGAAAAACACTTGTTGTTTCCAGGACACACATCATTCGTCTGAGGATGCATATTAGATTTACTAGTGCCTATATGGCATGAACTTTGGGAGTCAACTTGAAATTTTGCCCCTGACTTGGCCTCTAAATAATTGTGAGCAGAGTGTTTAACTCTCTGAGCTTCATTTCTCCCCTCCAAAGGGAGATGACATAGCTTCTCTTCAGGGATGTTGGTGAAGGTTGCACAAGATGAGATACTGCCGGTCAGTGCCTGGCATGAGCGGGTGCTCAGTGCACATACACCGTGTCCATTCTCATGATCCCGAGCCATGAGCACAGCAATGAGCTGAGCCGGCTGCCACCATTCTTGGATAGTAGACGGCACAACGCCTTCCAGACAAAGGTATGTAACATATTTATTGATTGACCTTCTGCTGGCAAGGATGAAAACACAAAATAACATATTTATTGAATATTTATTTCTTCTTGGGGATTAAAGAAAATAAAGGTGATAATTTCTCTGCTTCCGTTCCCAGGGCCTATGCACTTGGGGCCAGGGCCGTAGTCTTCAAACTGACTCCCACTTTCCTCACGCACTCCCTGCCAGCCTGTACTCTGCCTCTCCGTGAGTACCCACTCATTATTCATTCATTATCTTAATTACTTATTAAATTTTAAGTTATTTATTTCATTCACTATTGATTAATTAATTATTCCAAACCTCCTGATGTTATTTTCCTCATTGGGCTAAGTGTTTCCTTACTGGTGCCTGGTGCCTTTAATAAACTGATACAATTTGTCTTACAGAAAATCACCTAACGTTTTTCTTTTTCTTTTTCTTTTCTGAGATGGAGTCTTCAATCTGTCGCCAGGCTGGTGTCCAGTGGCGCGATCTCAGCTCACTGCAACCTCCACCTCTTGGGTTCAAGTGATTGCCCTGCCTCAGCCTCCCGAGTAGCTGGGACTACAGGTGTGTGCCACCACACCCAGCTAATTTTTGTATTTTTAGTAGCGATGGGGTTTCACCATGTTGGCCAAGATGGTCTTGATCTCTTGATCTTGTGATCCGGCTGCCTTGGCCTCCCAAAGTGCTAAGATTACAGGCATGAGTCACTGTGCTCCGCCCTGTTTTTCTTTTCTTTTCTTTTCTTTTTTTGAGACAGAGTCTCCCTCTGTTGCCAGGCTGGAGTGCAGTGGAGCGATCTCTGCTCACTGCAACCTCCGCCTCCCGGGTTCAAGCAATTCTCCTGCCTCAGCCTCCAGAGTAGCTGGGACTACAAGTGGGCACCACCACGCCCAGCTAATTTTTGTATTTTTAGTAGTGATGAGGTTTCACCATGTTGGCCAGGATGGTCTCGATCTCTTGACCTCATGATCTGCCCGCATCAGCCTCCCAAAGTGCTGGGATTACAGGGATGAGCCTGTAAAAAATCGCGCCCAACAGGGCCACGTTTTTCTTAATAAAAACAACTACCTCCCATCTCATTGCAAAGAAGGGGCCTGTTCTCTATCTTTGGTAAATGAAAGAAATGTAATCCACTCTGGTGATGGGGAATAGCTGTTTTAGTTGTATAAATAGGGGTGGCCTTGCTGTGAGTAAAGTGTCAGACTCTGACTGGTGAGATTAAAGATATGGTCCCAGATGAATTGCGAAAGGGTTATTTTAGATTTTATGTCTGCTAACATCACGGAATGATGCTGCTACAGGATACGTAATGCCACAAACCCCTTCACCGTGCAAAGACCCAAGCAGTTTCTCTCCAGGCACTTCTCTTAAGCCTGGAAACCCCTCCCTTTCTTCTGCCTGCCTGCCCCCTTTCATCCAGAAATCTTTTTGAGGCTTGGGTCCTTCACTGATGAAACTCTGAGAGCTCCCTTTGACCAAGATAACATCAAGAAGGAAGGAGAATTATCTGAATAAGTTAGAAGGTAACTAGCTGTAGAGTACTCTAACTGAAGTTCCTGTGGGATGCTAAAAACAAAAGAAGATCCAATTAAAGCTGATGAGCATATTGGCTCACAACATATTGATTGATATCCCAGATAGCAAAAGAATTAACAAAAGAACATTTGGAAATGTGTACTCATATTTAATAAAGTCCAATAGGAGGAAAACAAGATTAATTTTTTTTTTTTTTTTTTGAGACGGAGTCTCGCTCTCTTGCCCTGGCTAGTGTGCAGTGGCACGATCTCGGCTCACTGCAACCTCCACCTCCAGGTTCAAGTGATTCTCGTTCCTCAGTCTCCTGAGTAACTGGGACTACAGGCATGTGCTAGCATGCCTGGCTAATTTTTGTATTTTTAGTAGAGATGGGGTTTCACCTTGTTGGCCAGGCTGGTCTCAACCTACTGGGCCTCAAGTGATCCACTCACACCTTGACCTCCCAAAGTGCTGGGATTACGGGCGTGAGCCACCATGCCTGGCCTTAACATTTTTGTCATGTCAAATTTCAATGTTCAAAAGGCTAAAAACATGACTTACATATGAACACTAGTTGAGAGATTCAACAGGACATTAAAGCTGTTTCAAAGTAGAATTCAAGAATGTATTTAGTCAGGAAAGGCATGCTGAAATGACTTAGCTAAGAGTATTAGTTACTTGGGTTGCCATAACAAAGTACTGTAGTGAGTGATTTAAACAAGATACATTTATTTTCTCATAGTTCTACAGGCTGAGAGTCTGAGATCATGGTGTTGGCAGAGTTGGTTCTTTCTGATATTTCTTTCCTTGGCTTACTGATGTCCACCTTTTCCCTTTTTTATTGTTTCTGTTTTTATTTTGAGACAGGGTCTTGCCCTGTCACCCAGGCTGGAGCGCAGTGGTGCAGTCATAGCTCACTGCAGCCTCCACCTCCCAGGCTCAAGCAATCCTGCCACCTCAGTCTCTGGGGTAGCTGGGACTACAGGTGTATACCACCATGCCTGGGTAATTTTTTATTTTAATTTTTTTGTAAAGACAGGGTCTCAATATGCTGCCTCAACTGGTCTTGAACTCCTGGGCTCAAGCAATCCTCCCAAAGTGCTGGGATTACAGGCATGAGCCACAGCACCTGGCCTCCCTTTTGTCTTCACGTGGTCTTCCCTCTGTGTTTGTCTGTGTCCTGATCTCTTCTTACGAGGACAGCAGTCATATTGGATTAGGGCCCACCCTAATGACCCCATTTTAACTTAATCACCTCTTCAAAGACCCTATTTCCAAATGCATTCTGAGGAAGTAAGGGTTAGCACTTCAACATATGAATTGTTTTTAGCAGGAGATAGTTACTGTCCAAAATTGGTTAACGTCCTAAACAGGGCAAGAAAACTGTAAACTTTGGGGTAACTTTCCTTACCAGAGAAAAATTGTTTTCTAATCTACTCTTGCAGTGAGCTGAGTCGCACAACAGCACTCCAAAAATATAAAATTAAGAGTCTAGGCCAGGCATGGTGACTCTCGCCTGTAATCCCAGCACTTTGGGAGGCCAAGGCAGGTGAATCACTTGAGGTCGGTAGTTTCAGACCAGCCTGACTAATATGGTGAAACTCTGTCTCTACTAAAAATAAAATAATTAGCCAGGCATGGTGGCGGGCACCTGTAATCCCAGCTACTCAGGAGGCTGAGGCATGAGACTCTCTTGAACCCGGGAGGCAAAGGTTGCAGTGAGCCAAGATCACACCACTGCCCTCCAGCCAGGGTGACAGGGCGCAAGACTGCAATTCAAAAAAAAGAAAAAAAGATTCTGTCTTTTATGACAACAGATCTAACTGAGCCTCAGCTTTCTTAGCTATTAACACTGTGCTGACTGAAAGCGATCTTTGTCTGACCTTGATGTTGGCTGGACACTCCAGTGCTAAAGTCATTTCCAGATTCCCCAAATTATGTCAGATTCATAAGGTACTAGTGCTTTTCTCTATGGTATACATAGGGGAAACATTCTATCACCCATCTTTGGAAAACTTCAATCATATCCTTCGTGTTTCCCCTTAATCGTAATAGCTTTCTTATTATTATTATAAAGATAATATATTTTGTTATTAAACAAACAGGAAATCTTATCCCTTTCCCCACTGTAAACAAGAGAGCTATGAATAAAATTCTACACAGTTCTCTGCACAAGTAGATGGTGATTTTCTTAACAATGTTTTCTTTTCTTTTCTTTTCTTTTTTTTTGAGACAGGGTCTCACTCTGTCACCCAAGCTAGAGTGCAATGGTGTGATCTCAGCTCACTGCAACATCCGCCTCCTGGGTTCAAGCGATTCTCCTGCCTCAGCCTCCCAGTAGCTGGGAGTGCAGGCATGCGCCACCATGCCCGGCTAATTTTTGTATTTTTAGTAGAGACAGGGTTTCACCATGTTGGCCAGGCTGGTCTCGAACTCCTGGCCTCAAGTGATCCACCTGCCTCGGCCTCCCACAGTGCTGGGATTACAGGCATGAGCCACTGCGCCCAGCCTTCTTAGCAAATTTTTCTAGAAATGAAATCATTGGGTAAAGCAGCATGCGTGTTTAAATTTTTAATAGATACTGTCAGGTTGCACTACAGAAAGGCTGTTTCTGTTTTTCCTGTCGCACACAGTGTTTTCCAATGCCTGCTTGTTGTCCCATATCCCAGGCAACAATAGTTGTTTTGTGCTTTGTTTCTTAAACCAATTTTTAAAAAATTGTTGCTAATCTAATGAGTGAATTTTTGTTTCTATTTCTTTGATTATTAGTAAAGTTGTTTATCTTTTCCGTATGTTTTATAAGCTTTTAAATTTCTTTTGTGAATTCATTAATAGTATTATTTACCTGTCTTTTCTTATTGATTCACAAGAGCCCTTTCTTTTTTAAAATTTAGAGATGGTTTCTCCATGTTGCCAAGGCTGGTCTTGAACCCACGATCAAGCAATCCACTGGTCTTGGCCTCCCAAAGTGCTGGGATTACAAGCATGAGCCATCACACCCGGCCCACAACAGCTCTTTCTGTAGTAAGGATTGTAATTTGGATATTAACCATTTCAACCGGATATTTTGCAAATATTTTCCCCTGCTTTTCCTTTGATCAATTGACTGTTTTATTTATTTATTTATTCATTCATTCATTATTTGGATGAATTTTTGCCATATACAAGCCTTATATGTTATATGTAGTAATCTTTTAAAATATAATTTATGATCCTAATACAGGCTAAAATAATTACATATTTTAAAAATAATTTCTTAAAAGATAGGGACTGATAGTACATCCTTATCTACATTCTGGAAGTTGGATAATTATTAAACAGCAACAAATTTAGATTTGCAAAGAAAAATCAATTACATTGTAATAAACAATGGTGAGCTAAGAAAAAAGAGTGACCCTACCAGAGTAATTTCCAAGAAAGTATTTAGAAGAGAAGTTAAAAAAATCTATGTGCTACAGTGGGTGGTGGAAGCAACAGTTTTCATTCATTCTGGATTTTTCTGCGAGTGTAACTGATGTTTAAACAGTTGAAGTCCCTGGAAAAAGGCAGGCTCTGGAAAGTAGACTCATTCTGTTTAAAAATTCATGAAGCTCTTTGATAGTACAGAATGGTTGGGGAAATGCCAGGACTTGAGACCTAGCCACAAGAACAAAGCTAAAGTATTTTATGTCCGAAATGAAATAAAAAATTTAAAAGGATAATTTCAGCAACTTTACGGCTATTTTCCAAGCGATCACTTACAACCACAGATCTGCAGCTGTGACCAGAAATGATCTGAGCTCTCCCAGCACGGGATGAGAAGACAAAGACAATCCTGAGTTGATACAAATCCGAGTCTATAGCCAAGGATAATTTAAGAGGAGCTCAAGTTGCTACAAAAGGTTAGCAATCCGCCTTTGAAAGAGTGTGGCATGCAGTATGAGTTTGAAGTCTTAAAAAAAAAAAATCAGCAGAACTGAAAACATAAAATACGTTGTCACTGTTGTTGTCATATTCTCCAAAGCCAAGTGCAAATTCTGCAGGCATCTCAAATGTCAGGTGTTCAAACACAGCCTCTGCCTCCCTCCCAAACCTCCCCCAAGGTCTTATTTTGTTCCAGCTTCACCTGTCCCGATATCCAAGCTAGAAAGCCTCCATATCTGGGATTCCTCCCTCCTTTTCTCCTTGCCTTACGTCATTTCTTCCAAGGAACTTTCCCAACCCCTGGTAAAAGTCATTTCTTCAACAGAGCTTCTAAAAGGGTGGTGCTTTAAATGGGCGTGACTGAGCTTATCATGACCGTTTTGTATTTCTCAGTCCATGTACATGCCTGGCACATAATGGGTGCTCGCAATGATTTCTTGGGTTGAAGTTAAATCCAGGAAGGCCAGTCACTCACATGATGCATTTCTGTAGCCAAAGTTAGTCTGGCTGCTGTTTTATCATCGCTACTCCTTAATCCTTGCAGATTCCATTGCTATAATTTTTTATGATGACTGTACTCGGGACCAGGATTCACGGGGTTTTTTGCAGCTGTTGGTAACTGCCTACAGAATTCTGGACTTGAATTAGTCTCTGTAAATTAATACGCCACTGTAATCACTGTTTATTACCAAAATCAAAGAGCCACCTTGGATGCAAGGCATATTGTACCCTTTGGAAAAAATATTTCCGAAAGCCGCTCATGCATCTGTAAGTGGCAAAACGAAAACGTATATTGCTTTTTTAAAGAGAGATTTCTTCTTCTTAGTCTATTTGCAGAAGTAGCTTTCACATTATTTCACAAAGTGCATTTCAGATGCTTCTGTGCTGCACAGACTGAAATCATGTCACTTGAGATAAGTTTGAAAATAATCTGCTTGGGCTAGGAGGCTATAGCTGTTCGTTAGCTCTCAAGAAAACGTGTCTAACTCAATGATCACAGCCAAATAGTCAGGCTTGTGGTCAGGTGGATGGTAAGCTGATCTTACAGTCATGGTTACGGAAAAAATGAATAGACAGGTGGTCATGACAGATCCACAGTCCAGTTCACACAGCTTCTGAGGGACAGGGACTTGACCCTAGCCACCATATTATTCCAGAATATTACCCACGAAGGGCCCTTGGAGCAGTTTAATGTTTTAGAACATTATGCAAAAAACCCCCTTTCAAACAGAGGCTGTTCTGTGTTTGTTTCCCTGGGGATGGACTTGATTAGGCAACGGGAGACAAAGGAGTGTCCTGGTTTTGGGCACAGACAAAATACTTGAGTAAAACAGCCAGAAGCAGAATAGGCTTTTATTGCCCCAAGGCTACGAGAAGCTCCAGCTCCGAGAGGTGTTGAGAGGTCAAGGGTCTGGCAGCCGGGAGAAAGGATGTTGGGAGGCTCTGCTGAAGGACTGAGATGCTGCCCACACCCAGGAGCAGCCAGGGAGGACTCTGCTCACTGCAACCTGTATTCCCAGTACCCCTCCAGCCCAGCCTGCCAGCCACGCGGCCACAGGCTACCCGGCACACCTTCAGGCATAGCTGCGTACCGGACCATCTTGCCCCATGTGTACATCCCTCTTATCCCCAGCCCTCCAGACAGGCCGCCAAATACCTGTAAGCACAGGGGAAAGAAGCTGGGGCTTTGAAAATGAAAGTCCCCCACCTCCTGCCACCCTGTACTGTCAGCTCACTGGAAGAAGGGCCTGAATGGAGCCAGGCCAGGTCTCCACCCTCAGGTGATCAGTTACTTTCTGCTGAAGAAATATTGGATGGAAGCAGAAGAGTGAAGGAGGGAAAGGAAGTCAGCTGGCTGGCCAGGTTGCAAATATTTAAGAGCACCTGCTAGATCTTAAGTATTCTTTTAGATGCTGGGAATAGCACAGGGAGTTTCTGCCCCGAAGAGAAGAGAGACAGGAAGGCCAGCAAATAGGCAGGCATGGTCAAGTGCAGGCTTCAAAATAACAAGCAATGGGTCTATCCAGGTGATAGAATACTACTCAGCCATACAAAGTGGAACGCTGATGCTCGGATTAACCTTGGAGACATTAAACCAAATGAAATAAGCCAGACACAAAAAGCCACATATTGTATGCTTCCTTTATGTCATATATTCAGAAGAGAGAAATCCATAGAGACAGAAAGTAGGCGAATGGTTGTCAGAGGCTGGGGAAAGGGGGAATGGGAAGAAGCTGAGTAAGTCTTACTTTAGAAAATGTTTTGGAACTAGATAGAGATGGTGGTTGTGTAACACTGTGAATGTACTGAATATCATAAAATTGTGAATGTACTGAATGAATATCACCAAATTGTACACTTTTTTTTTTTTTTGAGTTGGAGTCTCACTCTGTTGCCCAGGCCGGAGTGCAGTGGTGCAATCCTGGCTCACTGCAGCTTCCACCTCCAGGGTTCAAGTGATTCTCCTGCCTTAGTCTCCTGAGTAGCTGGGACTGCAGGCACGTGCCACCAGGCCTGGCTAATTTTTGTATTTTTACTAGAGACAAGGTTTCACCATTTTGGCCAGGCTGGTCTTGAACTCCTGACCTCAGGTAATTCACCCACCTCAGCCTCCCAAAGTGCTGGGATTACAGGTGTGAACCACTGCGCCCAGAAGAATTGTACACTTTTAAGGTGTATGATTTTAAGTGTACATTTTAAGTGGTTAAAATGGCACATTTTATTATTTTACTATAACACAAGTGCTCAAAGCTTGTATATATGGATTGAATCTTCAGCATTTAATGCAAACCATATAAAGCTTTGATGGACAACTGCAAACGTTTTATTTTGAATAAACAGAAACAGCTTCCTTCTCCAAAAAAATAAAATAAAATAAGTGCTGAACTAATACTTGTTGCCCAGGGGGAAGTTCTCAAACTGCTTCAGCTCCACTCCAAGAGCAGGTGGAGAAAGAGGGTTCTGTCCTCAACACTCCTCGAGATGCCCAGGAGAAGACGCATGGAGATGTGAGGGGAGGTTCACATAGGTGATCCCATGGGGACCAGGCAAAATCTGGTGGTCGAAACAGGTACACAGGCAACTGTGAGGTTGGGAAGCAGCAACGTGGTTTTCAAAGTGTGCTTTTCATACCAGCAGCGTGAATATTACCAGGGACTTAAAAATACACATTCTTAGTCCTTTGAAATGCACATTCTCGGTCAGAGCGGTGGCTCCTGCCTATAATCCCAGCATTTTGGGAGGCTGAGGCAGGCGGATCACCTAAGGCTGAGAGTTTGAGACCAGCCTGACCAACACGGAGAAACCCCATCTCTACTAAAAATACAAAAAATGAATTAGCCGGGTGTGGTGGTGCCTGCCTGTAATCCCAGCTACTCGGGAGGCTGAGGCAGGAGAATCGCTTGAACCCAGGAGGCAGAGATTGGGGTGAGCCGAGATCATGCCATTGCACTCCAGCCTAGGCAACGAGAACAAAACTCCGTCTCAAATAAAAAAGAAAGAAAGACATGCACATTCTCAGGCTCTATCTACTCCAGCTTGACTGGGATACAGCTACTCCTGAGTTCAAAATTCTGAGGGTTGTCTGGGTGTGGTGGCTCATGCCTATAATCCCATAACTTTGGGAGGCCGTGGCGGGCAGATCACCTGAGGTCAGGAGTTCAAAACCAGCCTGGCCAACATGGCGAAACCCTATCTCTACTGGAAATACAAAAAAATTAGCTGGGCATAGTGGTGCACACCTGTAATCCCAGCTGCTTGGGACACTGAGGCAGGAGAATCACTTGATTCCAGGAGGTGGAGGTTGCAGTGAGCCAAGATAGCGCCATTGCACTCCAGCCTTGGCATCAAGAGTGAAACTCCGTCTCAAAATAAAAAAATAAAAATTCTGGGGTGTGGGGCCCAGCCCACTGTGTTTCAACAAACCCTCGCAGTGATTTTGATGTATGCTGAGGCTGGAGAAGTCCTGGGTGGGAGAATTCCTGGTGTGAGCTGGGGTTGGAGCTGGAAGCCATGTTCCAGGGTCTGAGGTAGCTGTGTACACCTGGGGGAGGCCCTGCTGGACCGACTGACTCCCCGCATGGAGTGAGCCCTGCTCAGCCCACTGCCAGCATCAGGCACTCCCCTGAGTAGCAGGCAGCAGAGCCTCTCCCCCTCTCCCGCGTGGCCAGTATTGCGCTCTGGTTTTCTCCCAGTTTCTCCTCCCACCTCCCCACCTCCTTTTAATCCGAGGGAACGGGTTCCTGTTCCCTTTTCTCATTTCCCTTTATTTCCTTACTTCTGCATTATCCTCAGACCACGAAACTGGTGGCCTGAAGGGAAGCAGAAAGATTTGTGGTCCATCCTCCTCGAGATAATGATGAACAGCCTAGAGTACGACACTTCCTCCTCCAAAAAAATAATAATAACACTGGCCCTGGGGGGTCCCACACCCACCGCGCCTCATCTCCAGACCTTTTACTAATGAGTGTCTCATCTAGCATCCTTTATTTGTTTATTTATTTATTTATTTATTTTTGAGACAGAGTCTCCCTCTCGCAGGCTGGAGTGCAGTCATGCAATCACCTCTCCCCACAGTGGGCTCAACCGATCCTTCCACCTCAGCCTCCTGAGTAGCTGGGACCACAGGTGTGTGCCACCATGCCCGGCTAATTATTGTTTAATTTTTCTAGAGATGGGGTCTTGCTATATTCCCCAGACTGGTCTTAGACTCCTGGGTTCAAGTGATCCTCCCACCTTGACCTCCCAAAGTTCTGGAATTATGGGCATGAGCCACCGCACCCAGCCTAGCATTTTTAAAATGCAATTTAAAAAGGCACAGAGATGGTGGGGGGAGTTTAAAGTAGGTAATATATAAGTTAAAATAAGCATAAATAAATAAGTTTGCAAATAAACCTACCTCTGAACTCATTTGACAAAGCTCTCTCAACAGCAACCCAATGAAAGCCAGCAATAAAGAGCTGAATACATAAGTACCAAGGTTCTTTTTGGCCATTTAGACCTGCAGGAAAGGGGACTCAGAAGCTGCTACTTAAGGCCAGATGCCTCTGTTTGACCCTTGCTGTGTACTTTGGCAAAGGTGGGATAATGGAACTCACCCCAGAATACAGTGGGCCCCGCCTCGGAGAGCGAAGACAGACATAATGTCCAAGTTCATCTGGGGCTTCACAGAGATGACAACTTTCAGGAAAGGAGATAGAGCAGCGTCCTTCAAGTTACAGGAACCACCAAAACAGGTCATTTTAATCTGATTTGGGGGTGTCTTTTATCACTGGGAGGGTGAAAGAGGAGGATGCGGGAGGAAGGCCTGGGGCTCAGCTGGGCTTCGTTCCCAGCACCCACTCGGCTTCACTCTGCCCCTGCCAGGGGAGAGACCCGGAAGTGGGAGCCTCCCTCCTCCTGAGGGAGGCAGATGTGTGCAAAAGCACAGACAGCCCCCCAACATCTGCACGGGGCCCCCAGGCCCTCCGATGGCTACCTGAGCCACCATTTCCCCATCTAAGTGTCAGTTCCCTCGGACTGAGGTCCCAGCTTTCAATGGCATTCGGTTCAGTCATCTGGTTTTTATCATAAACAAGGAGGGGAAGAAGTGGGATGGGGAAATATTCTTTTATTTAAGGCGCTATAAATTCAACCTCTTTCCCCTCATCTTTCTCAAATTCTTACGATACAGATGTTTTCTGCATGATTATCTGCTCAAATCTTGACTGGAACCTCCGTGTGTAGGAACAGATGCTTTTAATGACTTTGGCCTCAAAGAAGATGGGGCCAAGGCAGAATTCTTCATTTGCTTCATTTGCAGCAAAACCAATGGCACATTCACAATTTGGGGCACGGAAGTTACGAGTTTTAAGTTTGTGGTGGGCAACCAAGGGGAAAATGAGGCAGCCACTGACATTCTGTTCAGGTGATACTGACACCAAGGCTGAAGCCTTCAAACAGGTGTGTTCCTCGTCATTCGGTGGACACTGACTAAACACTTGTCATGTGCCAGGCGCTGTGCACAGAGGTGCAGTGGTAAATTAGACTTGGGTCCTAGACTCCGGGGGCTGAAGTAGGGGCCCAGATAGGTGAAGACGCAGTGAAATAACCACAAAGGGGAAACCCCCATCTGTCTCATATTTGCTCTTGGGTGCATCCATGCATTATTCAATACTTATGGCCCCAGGCACTGTGTGACAGTCCAGCCAGGGTGGGGGAGACCAATAGGCAAGAACAACGGGATGTGACAGGCGGGGAACATGATAGGGGTACACACGGGGTACCCCAGGGGCTAGGGAGGGGGGATTTGATAGAGCAATATTTTATTAGTTTTTTTTTTTTTTTTTTTAGATGGAGTTTTGCTCTGTCGCCCAGGCTGGAGTCCAGTGGCATCATCTTGACTCATTGCAACCTCCTCTTCCCGGGCTCAAGCAATTCTCCTGCCTCAGCCTCCCTAGTAGCTGGGATTACAGGTGTGCACCACCACATCTGGCTAATTTTTGTATTTTGAGTAGAGACAAGGTTTTGCCATGTTGACCAGGCTGGTCTCAAATTCCTGACCTCAGGTGATCCGCCGGTGTGAGCCTGCCAAAGTGCTGGGATTATAGGCATGAGCCACCATGCCCAACCCAGTGTTTTATTAGGATTCAAACCACTTAGGGCTTAGCCTTTTGACAGAAAGGAAACTGATTAAATTGTTACCTCCCTTTTTCTGCCCTAAGGGAGTTCAATCTTTGCCTGCTCAGCTTCTACTCTGCTCTCCTCTCCTTTACTTATTTATTAGATGCAGGGCCTCGCTCTGTCACCGAGGCTGGAATGCAGTGGCGCGATCACAGCTCACTGCAGCCTCTAACTCCTGGGCTCAATCAGTCCTCCCACCTCAGCCTCCCAAGTAGCTGGAACTACAGACATGCACCACCACACCCAGCTAATTTTTTTTTCTATTTTTTGCAGAAACAGGGTCTCACTATGTTGCCCAAGTTGATCACAGGCTCTCAAAGTGTTGGGATTATGGATTTGAGCCACCATGTCTGACCTCTCCTCTACTTTAAATAAAGAACTGCCTTTTCCACCCAGTTTGGGGACTTTTCGTGACACAGAATGGGAGGAAAGATAAAGATGAGAGGACAGGAGAGGTGAATGGAAATGAAGGACTGGGTGACCATCTGAGTGACAGAAGAAGCACCAAAAAAAAAAAAAAAAAAAAAAAAACAACAAACCAGAAAAAGGCTAAGTAGAGCTACTCAGTGCAGAGGGTGTGGGAGATGTAGAGACACGGGAAAATATTGCCCCACTGGCTGTTGGATTGGTGGAAGCATGGCCTCACAGTGAGAACCCCAGAGTAGTTTCAGAGGAGAGAGAATCAGAAAGAAAAGGAAAAGGCATTTGAAGAGAGGCTGGGTCAGTGGTTTTCAAGATGTGTTGAAGATTTTGTGTCCCTGGGACCCTTCAGGGCACCTGCATGCCTGCAGGTATTTTCACCATGACAGGAAGCTATTATCTGCCTTTTCTACTCCCTCCCTCACGACCATACAGTGGAGTGTACTGGAAGCCATCTGATGTGTGATGTTGCCACTGGCGGAGTACAGAAGCAGCTCTGAGAACCCAGCTGTCTTCTATTAAGCCAGACATTAAAAAGATTTGCAAAAATGTAAAACAATTCTACTCTTCCTGTTAAAAGTTTTTTTAAATACAACCTTTTTAAAATAAAAATGTGTTACTTAACCAATGGATTTATTGTTTTTAAAGTGAATTAATGAAGATAATTTTTAAATTCTCAGCTCTAATTTCTAACAGAGTGTGTTAGTCTGTTTTCACACTGCTGATAAAGACATACCCGAGACTACGTAATTTATAAAGAAAAAGAGGTTTAATGGGCTCCCAGTTCCACGTGGCGGAGGAGGTCTCATAATCGTGGCAGAAGGAAGGCATGTCTCACACGGCAGCAGGTAAGAGAGAACGAGAGCCAAGTGAAAGGGGAAAGCCCTTATAAAACCATCAGCTCTCATGAGACTTATCACTACCACAAGAACAGTATGAGGGAAACTGCCCCCATGATTCAATTCTCTCCCAGCAGATCCCTCCCATAATTCCAAAACACGGGAATTATGGGAGCTACAATTCAAGATGAGATTTGGGTGGGGACACAGCCAAACCATATTATAAAGTAAATAGCATTAGATGGAAGGCACATACACAAAAACTCTCGAGTTCCTCAATTGTATTTGATTTGATTTTTGGGAGTCTGGTCTTATTTATTGGTTACTCAAAAGAATCCTATTTTTGGCTGGACTCAGAAGTTGAAGCTCACAGAGCGGACAGTGTTCATCTCTCGACAATCTGTTCCTGGAGTTTCTCTTTGGCCTCCTTCATTCTTTTGGCCAAAAGTTCAGCGTATTTTGCAGCCTCTTCCTCATTTTTCTTAGTACACTGTTTCTTCAGAGCAATATGCCAGCATTTGTGTTGCAAGACATATAGAGTAACAAGCAGCTGAATCTTGGGTGCTTTGGTCCCAGATTTTTTGCCTTCTTTAAGGGCTTTCTTAACAACGGATTGATGGACATCATCTTCTTTAGAGAGACTGAAAAGTTTGTGGATTCTGCTAACTCTTTTGGGTCCCAAGCGATGATGCTCAACAGTATCAGTCAGTCCAGGAATATCCTTCTGTCCTTTTTTTTTTTTTTCACAATAACAAAGTTTAGAAAGCTCAGATTGGCATCCACAGTGCAGCCACAAACAACTTCGTGCTTCTTGCCCCACTTCTCCTTGGTCTGTAACAGGAATACCCCTTGCTCAGTAGCACACAGACCCAGCCATGAGTCAAGACACCCTGCTTCATGGTAAAGCTTGTTTGTCGTTCCTGTCACTGATTCCCATCACAGAGCCTTTCCATTCTTCACCCAGAGCATCAGCAGCAACTTCTGTGGCTGTATGCTTCTCATAAAAAATACAAAGTTTGCATTCCTTGTCCACTTGAAGGAGCTTCTGGCAGCCGACAGCTAGAAAGGAGACATTCAGCCTCATCTTGAAGTGCTGATTGCCTCTGAGGTGCCTGGAAAAAGAGCCCTCAATAATTTTAAAGAGTGAGACCAAAACATTTGAGAATTTCTGGTGTAGGTTATAAAATTGGACCCCTTTTTTTGTGCTTTTTGAGGGATTCACATAAAAGCTGGGCCATGTGGGCTCATTCTTTGGGATCAGCCATTAGAACCCAAAAGGGGAAAAACAGGCACAAATGTTATCCATTATTATTATTATTATATGGACAGTAATCAGAAAAAGACTGAATACGCAACATAGTCAAGATTATTTGGAAAACCAAGCATTGCCCAAATATTCCATCGACAGTTTGCATCTTTGTATGTTACTGGAGAACACGTTGGTACAGTTGTCACTGGGAGATACAGCACTTAACTTTTAACAAAGGGTTTCTTAAACTAGGAGTCCAGGGATATTTCAGGGGTCACCAGTTTCACAGATTTGAGACACATCTATAAACTAAATGGAAAATGCCTTCAAACTATAACTGACAAACCACAACTCTGCCTCGAAGCTGAATTGTGACAGAAATACCCATAAATGTGGTCACTGTATCTCTGAATACAAATGTGCTGTGGCCCTGTGCTGTGTGAGGGGTGGCCAGCTTGCCCCAGGCCCTCTGACACTCTGGAGCTTGCTCCGTGGTCCCTGAAGCAAGTGAGAAAATGACCCTTGCATGTCCAGTGTGATTAATTAATTAGAAGAAACACAGTGTATTAGTCCGTCCTCACACTGCTATAAAGAAATTCCTGAGACTGGGTAATTTACAAACGAAAGAGGTTTAATTGACTCACAGTTCCACACGGCTGGGGAGGCCTCAGGAAACTTACAATCATGGCAGAAGGGAAAGCAAGGACCGTCTTCACATTTTGTCAGGAGAAAGAGAGAGTGAAAAGCCCAGGAAAAGCCCCCATTTATACAACCATCAGATGTCATGAGAACTCCCTCACTATCACAAGAACAGCCTGGGGGAAACTGCCCCCATGATCCAATCACTTCCCACCAGGTCTCTCCCTCAACACCTGGGGATTACAATTCAAGGTGAGATTTGGGTGGGGACACAAAGCCTAACCATATCACACAGCAAGGAAGGATGTGCTCAGAATGGGAAACCCGATGTGTGATATTGCCACTGGTGGAGTACAGAAGCAGCTCTGAGAACCCAGCTGTCTTGGAGACCTGTGAGATCTCCAAGGTCCTTTCCAGCTATGCAAGTCTAGACTAGTACATCTGCATTGGATAAAGAAAATGTGTTGTATACACCATGGAATACTACTCAGCCATAAAAAAAGAATGAAATCATGTTCTTTACAGCAACATGGATGCAGCTGGAGGCTGTTACCCCAAGTGAACTAATACAGGAACAGAAAACCAAATAGCACATGTTCTCATTTATAAGTCACTGGGGACTACAGAGGGAGGAGGGATGGAGAGGAGTGAAGGCTGAAAAATTAGCTACTGGGGACTATGCTCACTACCTGGGTGATGGGATCAATCATGCCTCAAACCTCAGCATCATGCAATATACCCATGTAACAATCCTGCGTGTCTACCCCCTTCATCTAAAATAAAAATTGAAATATTTTTTTTAAAAAAGCTTCTCTAAAAAATAAAATAAAAATATCACCTCCTTGAAAAGGTCTGAAATCATATGCCAGTCCAGAGGCAGATGTTGGTGCTATGGACTGGATGCCTGTGTCTCTTCCAAATTCATAATCTTGAGGCTGGTGTCCTTATAAGAAGAGGAAGAGACCAGAGTGCACTCTTTCTCTGCCATGTAGGACATAGGGAGAAGGCAGCCATCTGCAAGCCAGGAGGACAGGCTTCACCAGCAACCCAATCAGCCACCACTTTAATCTTGGACTTCCAGCCTCCAGAACTGTGAGAAATAAATTTATATTGTTTAAGCCACACAGTATATAGTATTTGTTATAGCATCCTGAGCAGACTAAGACAGATGACAATCTCCTTGGCCCCATTTTGGTTGAGGTAGTATTCAATCAATTAGGTGTTCATTTTGGACAAAACTTTGCAGCCTCTTGCTAGTGATTCCTAGTGGATTCTAGCTGGTTGTCTTACTAAGAATTTTATCAGAAAACCTATACAAGACTTGGCACAGCTCTGCCCCACACACATGCAGCCTCAATTTAATGAAGGTCCACCTAATAAAGGAAGGGCTGGGAGTCAAGAGGCCTCAGATTAGGTTTCTGCTCTGCTACTAAATAGCTGCCTGGGCTAGAAGGTTCTTCCTCTCTTTGGGTTCCAGGGGCTGACCAAGGGCAGAGCAAAGGGAGCAGCCCTCAGCTGTAGGGAGTTGGGGCCACTGTCCATAAAGAATTTTAGAGTAATAATAAAACTGACTAAAAGTCCACTTTTAATTATCACTGTGCTTTGGCAATTCTAAACAAAGCCAGTGATACAATTTTCCTCCCTATGAAAACATCTTTTTTGGTTTAAGTTCTATACAATGGCTATAGTTCATGTAGATTTTTAATCTATTTGCATTAACCTTAACATATTCATATTACTTCTCCATTGTATTCGTTTTCCGTGTCTGCATAACACACTGCCACAAACTTAGTGGCTTAAAACAAACCCACCTGTTGCTTACAGGTCTATGGGTCAGAAGTCTAGTGCAGTGTGGCACAGTGGGCTTTCTGCTGTGGGACACAGTGCTGAGGTTATGTTGTCTGCCAGGCTGAGTCCTCACCTTGAGGTTCTGGGGGAAAATTAACTTCCCAGCTCATCCTCATTACTAGCAGAATTCAGATCCTTGCTGTCGTCTTAGTTCTGAAGTTTTCCTTCCTAGCTGCCTCCTGGCTGGGGTTGCAGTTGGCTCCTAAGACCACCCACATTCCTTGCCTCATGACCCCTCCATCCTCGAGCCAGTCACATGTGTCAAATAGTTCTCATGTTTCAGATCTCTGATTTCCCACGTATCTGATATCTGCACCAGATCGGGAAGGCTTGTGGGATTTGGCCAAGCCCACCTGGATAATCTTCCTAAAACGTCAACTGATTTCGGACTTTAATTATCTTTGCAAAGTCCTTCAGAGCAGTCCCCATATTAATGTTTGATTCAATGATGGAGAAGATGCTTGTAGACCAGGAGCTGGAAATCTTGGGGACCATCTTAGAATTCTGCCTGCCGCAATTCTTCATAGATGTTGTACACTACATGTAAGTTAATTTAGACAACTTGCAATTATACAGTTGGCCCTGGATTAGCATGGACTCGCTACATCTGTTTCTTAGGAGAGTAAGTTTGCTTTGCGTTCCTTTTGAGAAAGTTCACTTTGAGTTCGTGTCTCGTTTTCTGTGGAACTACATATTCCTGCATTTAAGTAGTAGGTTTGAAATGAACACTGATGATAGAGTGACTGTAAAGATAAAGAAACAGAATTTGAGTTACTGCAATTGTGCCTTTCTGTGGAATCACTTGGAGTTTTGACTTACATTTAAAATTTAAACTTTGCACGTAATAGAGATAGTGTACTTTCTGTGAAACAGAAAAGCAACCTGAAAGTACACTATCTCTGTTATGTGTGAATTCTTCATATGTGAAATACATTATTACATTTGAAAAATATTTGAAAATGTGAATATTTAAAATTGACATACATTTTTTCTATTCATCTTGCTTTTTGTTCAATTGCTGTTCAACTCTAATATTGTTCATGGCCATGAAAGACCAGTTTTGTTTTGTTTTTGTTTTTGTTTTTGTTTTGTTTTGTTTTGTTTTGTTTGAGACAGAGTTTTACTCTTTTTTCCCAGGCTGGAGTACAATGGCGGGATCTCGGCTCACTGCAACCTCTGCCTCCTGGTTCAAGCAATTTTCCTGTCTCAGCCTCCTGAGTAGCTGGGATTACAGGCATGCACTACCACACCCAGCTAATTTTCGTATTTTTAATAGAGATGGAACTTTCACTGGGTTGGCCAGACTGGTCTAGAACTCCTGACCTCAGGTGATCCACCCGCCTTGGCTTCCCAAAGTACTGGGATTACAGGCATGAGCCACCATGCCTGGCTGAAAGACCAGTTTTTAGGTACATAGTTTTCCTCATTATATTTAAAAAATTAATGGAATTAAAAAGCATGAATCCATTGCATCTTTCCTTTGTTGTAGTGGGTATTTATTTTATATTTTAAGTTTTACTCTCATGATTATATACACAAAGTTCAATGAAAGGGAACTTTGACTGCATTAGTCTGGCCATTATTATTAGTCATTGCATTTCTGATATGGTTTGGCTCTGTGTCCCTACCCAGATCTCATCTTGAATTGTACTCCCATAACTCCCATGTATTGTGTGAGGGACCAGGTGGAGATAATTGAATCATGGGGGTGGTTTCCCCCATACTGTTCTCATGGTAGTGAATAAGTCTCACGAGATCTGGTGGTTTGATAAGGGGAAACCCATTTCACTTGGCTCTCATTCTCTCTCTTGCCACTGCCATATGAGATGTGCCTTTCATTTTCCGCCATGATTGTGAGGCTTCCCCAGCCACGTGGAACTGTAAGTCCAATAAATCTTTCTTTCGTAAATTGCCTAGTCTCAGGTATGTCTTTATCAGCAGTGTGAAAATGGATGAATACAATGATTATTACTAAAAACGTTTTGTTGTAAATGGGGCATGTGTGATAAAAAGGAACCCTCTCTGAGTGTCCAGTACATTGGGCACCCACCGCAGACGCTTAGACATGCCTCATGGATGTCGGCAGAGGCAAATGCTGCCTGGCTGCCGCTGTCTTCAGGGGACTGTGGTGAGTGCCTTGCAGACATTGTCTCATCTAATCCTCACAAAAACATCATTTTAGAGATGATAAAACAGCCCAGAGAGCCATTCACTTGCAAGTGGAGAAGCTGAGACTTGAACCCACGCTAAGACCGTTCACCACATCACTCACTGGCATCTCTCAGAAAGGCCTTGGTTTGTTGAAAGTGACGCGTTTTGATCCTGCCTGCCCAGAGCGGGCAATGGTAAGATTCCTGGATGCAACTTCTCTGCTGAAGAGAACATTATCGGCTCCTGAGCTCAGACTGAGAGACGCACGCTGACTCTCCCCACGGGCTCCCCTTGGATGTCTTCCTCCAGCCCCATCGGTACCCCTGCAAAGGCAAGACTTGCTTGGGAGGTTTTTGAATGTGCCTGCCTGCATGTTAGTATCAGAGTTCTTTCAGAGCCGGGACTGTGTGGGGTTAAAATGTATAACCCAGCAAGTCCCAGGGTCCTTGGTACATAATACGGGCTTGAGAAATGTTTGTGGAACTTACCTGACTGGCTGAGTAAAAATTACAGGCTTAAGTGAGTGTTTGAGAATTCTGTGGGAATTTTGCTTAATAACATGACTCTCATCTCCCATGAATGATGATCGATTCCTTCCTCTGGCAGGAAGTAGTGGTTGGTTTCCTCAGCCAGAGAAATATTTTTTCCCCCTGTAACCCGTGGGTGGATTAAAATGGAAGGAGCCAGCCAAGCTGAGCCAGGAAGGACAGCCAAGGTCAGCAGGGCTGACGGATCCCCACACACTGTCAGTTAGAGGAGAGGCTGCAGTCACAAAACCATCCACAACTATTCCGGTTCTTTTCTCCTTCTGGTTCATGGTAAAATTTTAATTCTCTGCACCCACTGAAATTAGCCCTGGCCACATGACTTGCTGTGGCCCTGAAATGTGAGCTCTGGGGGCTTGTGTGCAATTTGCCACATTGCCTTCTTCTCATGCCACAGAGATCAGGGACTTGGGTGTGGAGAAATCTTCATCAACCTGGGTCCTTAAATGTTTGTAGAAATCCCCTGCCAACCCATGTTAGACATGTAGGACCAGCAAGAAATAAGCTTGAAGCCATCCTCACATGATTGACAAGCATTCTGGATAGAAATATAGTTACAATTAAGCATTAATCAGGATGCACTATTTTTTTTTTTTCTGAGATAGGGTCTTGCTCTATTGCCCAGGCTGGAGTGCAGTGGCATAATCAAGACTCATTGCAGCCTCAACCTCCTGGGTTCATGTGATCCTGCCACCTCAGCCTCCCGAGAAACTAGGACCACAGGCAAATGCCACCACACTTGGCTAGTTTTTAAAATTATTTTTTGTAGAGACAGGGTCTCACTGTGTTGCCCAAGCTGGCCTCCAACTCCTGGGCTAAAGTGATCCACCCTCCTTGGCCTCCCAACATGCTGGGATTACAGGCGTGAGCCACTGCACCCAGTGTCAGGCTGCCCTTTGACCCACTTCCTTATAAGGGAAAGTCACGCAGCACTGCATAGCGACCACTCTTGCATCCCCATTGTTCCTATAGATAGGATCTCTGGTGTTAGACTCACAGGCTTTTGTTTAAAAATTCCTGAAGATGTTTTCCGGATCCCAAATTTCAGTGGAACAACTGACAACAACCAGTTTGAAGACCCCCACAGAGAAGCAAAATCATCATGAGAATACAGCTTCTGCCTCTCCCTGTCCCATGACTTCACCTTGCACTTTTCTACCAATCAACTCTCTCCACACGTCAGCCCACTCTGAAACCCTTAAAAACACTAACTCCTCAGGGACACAGATTTGAGGGTTTCTCCCATCTCCTCATTCATCAGCCCTATGACTAAACCTCTTTCTCTGCTGTGACCCAATGTCTTGGCGTATTAACTTGCTGCACACATCAAGCAATGGACCTACGACAGTTACAAACTTACTGTATGGGGTCACTAAGATTTGGGGGATGCTTGTTGTTGCAGCAGCACCTAGCCTGTCCTGACTAGCTCAGAGGACCTGAGGCAGACATGAGGAGGACATCAAGAAACTGAAGAGTTAAGGAAAAGAGAAACAGGAAATGTGGATTAGGGGGTCAGTGTGGACCCTGGAGCTGGGGCAGTTGCCTGTGACTGGGCTGTCCACACTCTGTGCAACAGGCTGGCTTCCTCTGAGGCTCCAGGAGGGGGAGGTAAGCACAGGCCATGGAGTGATGCCATCCATGTGCGAAGGATGATTTTGTAGCATGTGCTGACTGTGGGTCACCACTGACTGGGGAAGAGGTGGAGGAAAAGGGTTGGAGAGAATGTGTGTCATGCACCGAGCAGTGTGATCCCAGAATGTTCTAATGCTCCTCAAGAATAAATGAGTCGGGCATCAACAAAGGAGGCCAACCTCAGACTTCCTGTGTGGGGAGCAGTGCTGAGCTGGCAGTGAGTTATCTGTTTATTCCTTGTGCACGGTGGCTAATATACTCTGTAGCCACTCCTACAATAGAAGACCTCCTCTAGGACGTTGGTTGTTCGTTACTCATACATTCATTCTGCAAATATTTGAGCTCCTAGGCACTGAGCCTACCACAGTGAGTAGACTGGTTTCATGGACTTTATGGTCTGCATATGGCCAAATAATTAATAGCAATTTTCAATATGGATTGTTAAGTACTCTGACAGAGGTAAGTATAGGTTGTCTGGGAGAAGAGCGTAGAAACTAGTCCAGAGGTCTACAAAGAATGAGGCTGTGAGTAACTGAATTGGAAGTTAAGTACATGCTTCTGCGTAGCAAAACCCCCCACAATTGCAGGTAAATAAATGCCACCCTTCCCAGCAAGGGCCAGGGAGTGCAGGAAAATATCAAGTTGCCTGAGGATCTGAGTGCAATAGAAAAAGTTCTGAAAGTCAAAGGTCTTGCAATAGAACATTCATGAGGTGAAGCCTTATGATTCATCGTCTTGGGTTCACTCAGTGTCAAACCAAAGAAGAAAAAAAAAAAAAAAAAAAAAAAACTGAAGGAACTCAGGTGTCTGGAATGAATTAACTCTTTTTTTCCTCCTTTTTTTTTTTCTTTTCTTCTTCTTCTTTTTTTTATTACATGATGAAGGCTGCCAGAAACTCAAGGGATTTGAGGATAATTAGAATTTCACAATGATAATGGGACTGTGCCCATCTATAGTTAACTCTTCCCACTCCACAGAGTCCCAGCACATCATTCTTCTCCCACCCCCTCCACTGACCAAATCTCATCCTTTAAGACTCAGTTTAAAAACCACCTCCTGGAATTAATTATGCCAAGCCGACTCTAAACAGTAGTCACCTGTCAGGAATGGAAGTGCGTAGGGGAATGAGGGAACTATTCACTTTTTAGTTTTATTAATTTTTACAAGTGTGTATCATTTTGTTTAAATAAAGCCAAAATTAAGCTTATGAGGAAAAACAAAATTCCACTTCCTCCACGGACCCTTCTCTGCTTCTCTGTCGTACAGTGTGGCCCCATGCTCGTCTCATTGCCGTCTACCATTTACTGGTTTTTCACAACTAAGTCCTTTCCTCTACTTTGGACTCAGCCCCAGCTAGAACCACCTGCAGAATGCACACAGCATTGCTCGTATACAGGCCACTAAATGAATGGTTGGCGAAGGAATAAAAGCCTGTAACGTTGGCCCCTCAGCTTACGGAAGTTGTGGGGAGTTTTCTGTGCTAGAAAGTCATGCCTTTCACTGAGCCCTCAGCTTTAAGCAGTTTCATAAGTAGATGTTAACAACTGTGTTCCAGTCCCGGCTGGTTCTCACACACCCCAGCCAGGAAGAGCCTGGCCAGATCATCTCCCCAGGAAACGTGGAATGATAGTACATGGGGAGCTGCTGGGAGCTGGGGAACCTGCAACTCTTCCTCCTGTGAGGAAACAGGACCGTAAGTCAGCGTCCTGTGTCTACAGCGCCTGCCCCATCTGCGCTCACCTGGGAAAGCGGCTCCCCTCCCTCCCCTCCCTCCCCTCCCTCGGCGCTGGGCATTTTTCCCACGTGGATCCACTAGATGGCCTGCAACGAACACAGTGACTGTGAGGAGGCCTGTGTTGGAAAAGGAAATACTTCCTTGCTTATCTATTTGTTTGTTTGCTTTGTCACTCACCATTTGTCCTCATAAATCCTTTCAAGTAAAACTGATATTAAAAACCAATAACTTGCACATTCAAGAGCAGGAAAAGGGCTACGGCAGAGTTGAATCTGTGGGTCTTCAGGCAGAGATTTCTGATTGTTGGCAAAATAATCAGAAATTGTTTTGTCGAATTGATTTCTGAGTGTTAGAATTTTGTTCATTACAACATAACTCTGCATAGAAAGAAATGAATAATTAATTCTAAGGGCTTAATAAGTATCTTTTAAACTGCTTCAAATAAAGAGAAATGACAAGACCTAGTACTGGTAAGTGTGAGATAGAGCAGGCTCATTTGCACATCACTGGTGCCCTACACATCTTAGTGGTTTTTGCAAACAATGTGGCCTTTGCTGTAGGAGCAGTGAGATGACTGGGCGTGGTGGCTCACGCCTGTAATCCCAACACTTTGGGAGGCTGAGGCAGGTGGATCACTTGAGCTCAGGAGTTAGAGACCAGCCTGGCCAACATGGCAAAACCCCATCTCTACAAAAAATTTTAGGAATTAGCCAACTGTGGTGGTGTGCACCTGTAGTCAGGAGGCTGAGGTGGGAGGATCGCTTGAGCCTGGGAGGTGGAGGTTGCAGTAAGCTGAGATCACACCACTGCACTCCAGCCTGGGCAACAGAGCCAGACTCTGTCTTAAAAAAAAAAAAAAAAGAAAAAGAAAAAGCCATGAGATAACTCATACTCTTTAACCAGGAAGCTTTGAGGAAATATGTAAAAGTTAGAGAAAAACAATCAGTATTGAAATGTCCAAGTTGCTGCTATTCTATTTGTAGTAACAAAAACTTGGAAATAATTTGCAGAACAACAATAGGGGAATGACTTAGTCAACTGCAGTATATCAATATAATAGGTGAAATTTAAAAGGGTGGTAAGTGTGAGCTCTGCCTGTACCTGTGCATGTAAAGCCATGTTTGTTTGTTTGTTTGTTTGTTTTTAAAGGTCCAGTCT
Organism: Macaca fascicularis; assembly: GCF_037993035.2. Classification (NCBI taxonomy): domain Eukaryota; kingdom Metazoa; phylum Chordata; class Mammalia; order Primates; family Cercopithecidae; genus Macaca; species Macaca fascicularis. The sequence goes on from NC_088387.1 coordinate 6,003,925, forward strand.
TATTCTTTATTTAAAGCACAGGCCTGGCATGGCGGCTCATGCCTGTAATCCCAGCACTTTGGGAGGCCGAGGTGGCCAGATCACTTGAGCCTCAGGAGTTGGAGAGACCAGCCTGGGCAACATGGCGAAACCCCCATCTCTAAGAAAAAAATTCACAGCACAGTTCAAAGTCATTAAATCATTAAATCCAGTACAAAAGAAATGGCTCCCATTTCCTGGACTGGCATCAGACATCCTACCAGCTGCAATGACATCATTTTTATCTATCGTCTGCTTTTCCTTTTCAGGGGGCGGGGGAGGGTGGGGACTTATAAATGGGTCAAAGAGACTTCAACCTCAAAACCAAGGAGAAATCCCTGCTTGCAGAGAAACACAGGAAATGACTCTCTCTCTGTGAAAGGCAGTCAGGAACTCTGCTCCAGTGACGAGGGCCACTGATGGTGTGGGAGAGCGATCAGGAAGAGAATCTTCCTGGAGGTGGTACACAGTCAGCAGGAGCCCAGGAAATCACACTCCTGGGATGGCTGCTGTCACCACCATCACCCTCTCTTCTGTCTCCCCTCCGTGCCATCAGATTGAGTGAGGAACAAGGGAAAGTAACTACATGTAGAAAACGGAAGTGAACAGGAATGTGGGTGGTGTGAACATAAAAGAAGAAACTAAAAACCATCGAAAGTTTCTCAGCACTGCTTTCCCGCACTGTGGTGGAACTCTCTGATCCATCTCTTCATGTGTCTAACTTCCAGAGAGGGGGCTAACAGCACAGACACGGGACCGAAGGCCCACGTTCGCTCAGAGATCTCAACGGGCCCCTCTGAGATGGTGGTGAGCCATCTCACCACCGAAGTTGGCTCAACTGAAGTTGGCTCAGAGATCTAAACGGTGGGTCCCTCTGAGTCGGTGACTGCAACCAAGGTGTCTGTGATGTCCTTGGTTACTCCACCTCCTGACCGGGGATCTAGTTTACCATTGCTGGAAACGATGTTTATGTGCGAACTAATGTTTTTGCCTCCATACACAGTAGTGATCCAGGAGGGCCTTGGTCTCACACCCCACTGTTTAAAACAGTTATCAGA